>NC_041383.1:403818405-403914639 GCF_002162155.2 Triticum dicoccoides
AAAACGGTGAACATGATATACGCCACCCATATCCCCAAGAGGGAGTGCAAGCGCGCACTCAGGGACGTCTACGCGAAGGAGCCAGTCACCCCAAAGTTCAACCCATGGTCCTCCTGTCTGATCACCTTCAATCGCAGGGACCATCCGACCAGTATCCATCATGGCGGTTCAGCCGCACTGGTCCTTGACCCAATCATTGATGGATTCCATCTCACGCGAGTCCTCATGGATGGTGGCAGCAATCTGAACCTGCTCTATCAGGATACAGTGCACAAAATGGGTATCGATCCCTCAAGGATCAAGCCCACAAAAACCACCTTTAAAGGTGTCATACTAGGTGTAGAGGCCTACTGTACGGGCTCAATCACACTGGAAGTGGTCTTCAGATCCCCGGATAATTTCCGAAGCGAAGAGTTAATCTTTGATATCGTCCCTTTCCGCAGTGGTTATCACGCACTACTTGGACGAACTGCATTCGCTAAATTCAATGCGGTGCCGCACTATGCATACCTCAAGCTCAAGATGCCCAGACCACGCGATGCAATAACAGTCAACGGAAATATGGAGCGCTCCCTCCGTACTGAGGAGCACACTGCGGCCCTTGCAGCAGAAGTACAGTGTAGCCTTTTTAGGCAGAACCTCAATCTAGAAGTAAAGCCCCCGGACACCGTCAAGCGAGTCCGAACTACTCTGTAGCAGGACTGTCCAGCTCGTCCAGAGCTTGACTAGCAATTCGGCCTCCGTCCCAGTCCCAATCAAGCGACGACATTTGTGCCGCGCGTACATAATTACGCACTCAAAATACCATGGGCAGGGACAGAGGCATAGCTAGACCGTGGTCCATAATGCGGCTCAACCGCGCCTGGATCCGCATACCTTCACCTTTTCTTTTTCATTTCAGGTTTTTTATCTTCTCGAGGCTTTTCTCATAACCTGATCACCGGACCCATCGCGGGACGGACACACCAAGAAGGCAAGGGGCTTTGACGTACAAGGGAATTCCCAGGTGGTCTCTGCTAATGATCGTTATACCTATTTTAAATACCCGCACGCAGCTCACCCTTGGTCATGGCATGTTAAATAGCCTTACTTGCTTATCGAATTATTCGTACAAGTACGCCTCGATGTATTGATCAAATTACAATGGAAAATAGTTTGCGGCTCAATATTTGTGGCATCACTTGATTCTTTCCTTTGTATTTGTATTTGTAACTTGTTGCACCCGTACACTCTAGTACGTATTACTTTGCCAGGGGCTTTATCACGCCCCGCAATATGGCAATAAAGTCCAAACATTTTTACAGAACAGTTCAGCACCCCAAACTTATAGCATTATATGCATCGGCTACGAATCATGTCTTGGTCAATAGTTGGGTTGTCTGGATCATGTGCTTACTACCTTACGTTCCGCTATATCGGCTAGGGTAGTAAAGGGAGAACTATTGCGGTTGTATCCCGGTTCTTCTGGACGAGCAGCTCAGTAGAGAAAGCCGAAAACTGACTATCATGATCCGGCGAGAGCTGGTCAGCTGTTCGAGAGGTTTCAAATCCTTAGAGATTTTTTCTGCTTTATGTGAGGAATCGGTTTTTATCCGATTAGGCGTGTATAGCGCCCCAACTTCGGTCTTCCAAATACCAGGGGCTTCGCCAAAATTTTCATTTTCAAACTCCTATGGCTAAGTGAGGGTGATAAAGCCTTATAGTCTGATTGCCTTGTTCGTTGCGTTAAACACCTCCTTTAAGGACCAAAATTTGGAGTAAAGAGTGTTTATATTTATCCCGAACACCCTCGTACTATCTGCATGGCGCAGAAGCCGACGACTGGCCAACTCTCAGATTTTCATAAACGGCCGCACAGGTTGTAATTTTTTTTAAAAAAGTAACAAGCATTATATTACATAATGACCTTGTTTCATATTACAGGACATGATAACATGAATGTTTTCATGGGAATATAACGTCCTTTGCACATTGCTCTGCCACAAGGTGGGATCCCTCCAGGACACTATCAAAATACATCTCGGGTCGGCGATGCTCCTTCCCCTCAGGCGGCCCCTCGGTCATCAGCTTCTTGGCATCCATCTTCGCCCAGTGCACCTTAGCATGGGCAAAGGCCATCTGCGCACCTTCAATGCAGACCGACCGCTTTATAACTTCAAGCCGTGGGCAGGCACTCACAAGCCGCTTCACGAGTCCGAAGTAGCTGTTGGGCATGGGCTCGACAGGCCATAGCCAGACTATTAGGTCCTTCATGGCTTGTTCGGCCACCTTGTGCAGCTCGACCAGCTGCTTCAGCTGGTCGCTAAAGGGCACTGGATGTTCTGGTCGAAAGTATTGAGACCAGAACAACTTCTCTGTAGAGCTCCCTTCTTTGGCTCGATACAACTCTGCAGCATCTGATATGCTGCGCGGCACATCCGCAAACACTCCCGGAGAGCTCCAAATTCGGGTAAGTAAAAGGAATGTTTCCTTCACATACTTGCTTTGCGAAATAAAAGCCTTACCCGCTGCGATCTTCTTGGCTGCCTGGATTTCCTGGAAGGCGCTCTGGGCTTCGGCTTGGGCATCTTGTGCGCTTTGGCGGGCCTTGGCAAGTTCGGACTCTTGAGTCTTAGAATCACGCTCCAAGGACTCGTACTTCTTGACGGTGTCCTGGAGCTCTTGTTGGACCTCGCTGACCCGGTCCTCTTGCTTCTCGCGCGCGGCGTGTTCCTTGGCCGCTTTGTCCTCGGCCTTGGCTAACACCTTCTTGAGGGCCGCCACCTCGGTCGTCGCCCCTAATAAAAGTTCATGACATTTTAGTCAGTACGAACCATTCATCCTTCCTAAATATCCACGCAGGTTACTACATACCTTTGCTTTCCTCCAGCTGCTTCTTCAAGAGGACGAGCTCTTGCTCAGCCAGCTCCAGATTCTGCTTCAGTCTGGAGACTTCCGCAGTATGAGCGGCAGCAGCCAGTAGTGACGCCTGCTTGTTCACATAGACATATTATATTAGACTCCTGCGAAAATTGGTTGATCCTTTGTTCGGCTTTTCGTTCCGAACACCGAACACAGCATCAGGGGCTACTATCTACACTGTGATACTCTTTTACAATTATATTACTTACCTCAAAGCATGTTAAAAGGCTAGTGTAGGCTTCGGTCAGTCCATTTTTGGCAGACTGGACCTTCTCGATCACCATACTCATAAGAGTACATTGTTCTTCCACAATGGAAGCGCCTTGCAGCGCTTCCAGTAATCCATCTGGTGCCTCTGGATGGACAGATGTCACCGGTGGAGTTGGCTCGCTCCCCTCTTTCGAAAGAGGCGGCATGCCTGAATCCGGAGCCACTTGGGTCTCCGGAGCTGTATTCGGCTGGGGGCCGAATTGGATACGGCCCCATCGTCGGTGTCCATAGGGGTTTGTCCCCCCATGTGTTCGACAACCGGGGTTTTACCCTCCGGCACCACCGGAACGGCCTCCTGGTCCTGTCCCTGCCTTGGGATCCTTCCAGACAACACCTCGGTGTTGTCCGCAACCTTGGGGAGGAGGTCGTCGGAAGGGACTCGTTGTTCATCGCCGACGGGTCCAGCGATCCCTCCGAAGAGGAGGACAGCACGATGTTGGACTGGGCCGGGCTGCGAGTGCATGATCCAGCACATTAAAAACAATAAAGTAAAGATGTCGGAAATATTACTGTGTCCGGACACTTACGAGTTGGCTAGGGGCTTGACCCTAGGCTCCCACTCCCCGCCGCTGTTGGTGGCCGCTACGGAGTTATCCGGAATGGAAGTTTTCCCCTCCTTAGACACCTCGGACTCCCCATGTGTGGAGGCCTTCCTCTTATTTCCCCCCCCCAAGCAGGGGGAATGGATTTCTTCTTCCTCCTCCTCTTCCTCGTCGTCTTCGATGGAGGAGTGCGTCTCGGCATCTTCGGACGTCACGTCCGAAGTGCCCTTGCGACGGAGACCACTTCTGGTCCCCGGGGCCTTCTTCTTGGCCTTCTTCTCCGACACCTCATAAGGCGCTGGAAACAACATCTTCATCAGAAGAGGCGTTTCTGGATCTTCGGGCAGCGGGGCTGGACAGTTAATCTGCTCCGCTATCTCTATCCAGGCCTAAAAAATTAGTAGGGAGGCTTAGATTCCTCCCTCAGATATGCCAATAAAGAATATATCTTGAAAACATGTAAGAACTTACCGGATTAGTCCGGCGTTTTGAGCTAAGCCCACGATCCTCGATCGTGGGCGGTGGTACCTCACCGGCCTTGAAGAGCACCTTCCAAACATCTTCATGCGTCGTGCCGAAGAGCTCCAGCAGCGTCTGGTGCTTGGCCGGGTCGAACTCCCACAAATTGCAAGTCCGGCGCTGGCACAGAAGGATTCGGCGGAAGAGCATAACCTGGACCATGTTGACAAGCTTGATTCTCTTGCTTATCATGTTCTGGACACACGTCTGGAGCCCCGTCAGCTCGTCCGTAGAGCCCCAGGCCAGGCCCTTCTCTTGCCAGGAGGTGAGCCGCATTGGGACTCCTGATCTGAATTCGGGGGTTGCCGCCTAGTTGGTGCCGCGCGGCTCGGTGATGTAGAACCACCCCGATTGCCACCCCTTTACAGTCTCCACAAAGGAGCCCTCGGGCCAGGTGACATTTGGCATCTTGCCCACCATGGCGCCTCCGCACTCCTCTTGTTGGCCGCTCACCACCTTTGGCTTCACATTGAAGGTCTTTAGCCATAGGCCTAAGTGAGGTGGGATGCGGAGGAAGGCCTCGCACACGACAATAAATGCCGAGATGTTAAGGATGGAGTTGGGGGCCAAGTCATGGAAGTCTAGCCCGTAGTAAAACATCAGTCCGCGGACAAATGGGTGGAGGGGGAATCTCAGCCCGCAGATGAAGTGGGTGAGAAACACCACCCTCTCCTAGGGCTCCGGGGTGGGGACGATCTGTCTCTTGGCTGGAAGTCGATGAGCGATGTCCTTGGCCAGGTACCCGGCCTCCCGGAGCTTCTTGATGTCCTCCTTCTTGATGGAGGAGGCCATCCACTTGCCACAAGCTCCGGATCCGGACATGATTGGAGTGCTTTTTCGGGCGGAGAAGGCGAGAGCTTGGGCACTGAAGCTCGAGAATGGATGGGTAGAGGAAGGAGAAGGCGTGGGTGAACGAGGATGAATCCTTATCCCCTTATAAAGACAGTAAAAGTCATGCGCCTCCCCTCTCGCCTTAAAATCCACCTATTCCCCAAGCACCGTGCAGATGACACGGCTAGGTTACCCATGCCTGTATTGATGAGAATCCCGTGATAAGGGGACACAATCTCTGCTTCGACAAGATGTGCCAGTGAAACCGCACCTCAAAATACGGAGCGACAGGCTAAAAACGGTTCGAATAATGACTAGGCAGTGGCATGATGTCACGCTACAAAAAGTTGTCAGCGGATTAGACTCGTGAAATATTATACTCTCTACGGTTGTGTGTGGTACTTGTTTTGCAGAGCCGGACACGTTCCTGTGTTCGGAAGACTATGTTGGAGTATTCGGAGAAGGAACCCGCCTTGCAATGCCGAAGACAATCTGCGCACCGGACTCATCATCATTGAAGCCTGGTTCAGGGGCTACTGAGGGAGTCCTGGACTAAGGGATCCTCGGATAGCTGGACTATATACATTTGTCGGACTGTTGGACTATGAAGATACAAGATAGAAGACTTTGTCCCGTGTCTGGATGGGACTCTCCTTTGTGTGGAAGGCAAGCTTGGCGATTCGGATATGTAGGTTCCTTCTCTGTAACCGACTTTGTACAACCCTAGTCCCCCCCGGTGTCTATATAAACCGGAGGGTTTAGACTTCTGGGTTAGAGTCACAACAATCATAATCTCATAGGCTAGACTTCTAGGGTTTAACCATTACGATCTCATAGTAGATCAACTCTTGTAATACTCATATTCATCAAGATCAATCAAGCAAGAAGTAGGGTATTACCTCCATAAAGAGGGCCTAAACTTGGGTAAACATCATGTCCCCCGCGTCCTATTACCATTAGCCTTAGACGCACAGTTCGGGACCCCCTACCCGAGATCCGCCGGTTTTGACATCGACAATCAGTAAAAACCTGAATAACGGGTCGTACTACCTCATTGATATATGAGAACACAAGGAATCGCGTAAGTCAGAGGACGAGACCCGTCGGCCCTGTAATATGCTCATCTTCAGCCTTATTACACTTGAGCCACCGACTCTTGTGATGTACATATTTTTATCAATGTATATATTATGATCAATATAATAAAGTCGGCATCCCCGATAATTCAGGGCCTCTGTCACTTCATTTCTATGTATCTGAGTCTTTATTATTTGTTCATAAGGTTACTTGGGGGATTGCAACCCGTCGGGTTTAGCTTTCTTACCCTTGTGACCGGCTAGATGCCGAATCCCAAGTTTTGACCTGCCTGTCTGGATGACGCTACTCCACCAGGTAATCCTGAATGACCTGTCGTACTCTTAACAGTCAAACTTTTAACTATGACCCTGAACTTGTTAAGGTTAAAACAGCGGTTTGTCATGTGAGGGTCGGATTACAGTGAGCGAGGACAACTCTAAGGCTGTGCGGCCTATGAAAGCACTTGAATCTTAGCAGCTGTGCGGCCCATGAAAGCACTTGAATTTTAAGGTTGTGCGGCCTATGAAAGCACTTGAATTTTTTCTGAATTTCTTTTCTTCTGGATATTTTGGATTTGCATCCATTGAAGAATTTTTCTACTCATGTGTGTTTGGTACAATTCAGGCCATGTAGCCTTGATTATATCACTCATAATTAAGCATATTGGGTTGGTAACCCGCCCTGATAGCAGACTATAAGTTGCCAGGACATTTGCCTTGAGCAATCACCATCATGATATTTCATGCCTACGGATTATAATTATCAAAGCATCACCATGGTATCAATTTACAGGTATGTCTTTCCATAATGGTATGAATATTTGGGGTTTGGTAACTCGCCCTGGCTTTCGACTTTAAGTCGCCAGAATGTTTCGGCTAAGATAGCCTTTACTCTAGTCTTTCTATAAAATTCTTCAATGAATATTATATTGGGGTTTATTACCTACCCTGGCTTAAACCGCCAGGGCATATGTTGTTTAACTTGTGTGCAGGGAAATATGAAAATATTGATCTCACCCATATAGATATTATCAGAAAATTCAGCGGCGGATCATAAAATATTAAACTGGCAGTTTAAGCAGTTAAAGCTAACATGCACGATGGCATGAAAGATCATTGTTTTCAAATATAGCCTATTACAAGGCCACCATGGACCTACATAATTGGATCATAGTGTTTTTCAGCACAGGGTGTCTATGCCCTGATTTAAGACCCGCCTGGTATCAGTTGTCTTCATAGCGGCGGGTTGAGGACTCCAGGTCATCCCGCTCTGGCTCTTCTTCTTCTCTCCCATCTGGAGGTCAGGTGATGTCTAGTCGATGCCAGTTAAGGCTTTGAATATAGCTTCATCATTGATAATTAGGGACAGATCAACATTAGGGGCAAAAGTATGCTTACGCATTGGAGGAGTGAGTTCCATGACATCATAAGCCGGTGCCTTGACCTTCGCATTTTCCATGTTATATGTCGGCTGGTATCTGGACAAGTCAGTTTTTGCAGCTAGTTTGCATGCCAAGGGACGCATCTCCTTTACGCACCTCGCAAAATCCGCCTGATTAAAAGGAGACCCATCTTCTTTGAAGCCTGGACAGCCGGTGGCTATCTCTTTCGGGTCTAATTCTACTTGCCATGCTTTGGCACGGCTAAGAGCGGTGATAGCGCCAGAGCGGGCGGATGAAAGTTTTATTTCTTCCAGTTTCTTGGGCATTATGGACAGTTTGGCTAGCACATCCCTGATGAGCGTCGGGGGCTGTTTGCCGTTGGATATAGCCACAAGAGTCCGTTGCGTGCCAGTATATGGTTGTTCAACTAGGGCGTACACGGCTTTCAGCTTCACGACCATATCTTGGGCAAGATTGGAGCTCCTGGGGCCTGTTGATTAAACATACAAATGAGTTGACGGGCGAGTCCGAATAAAAATTTTCTGAAAAATCATCAATTCTTGGGCTGCTTGCCAAAAATAGCAGAGGTCGTCTGTGAAATTCTTTGCTTTAAGCCGGACAATTCAGTAGTCGTGTTTTTCAAAGAAGACTCATTAGTTTTCTGCCCTTTGCAATAAGGAAGTTATTTCTTCTTCTAAGGCGGCTCTTTCATTGTTAAAATTGGCCTTGAGCTTCTCAATTTCTTCCAAGCTAACGGTTAGCTTGGTCTCAGCCTTCTGTGTTTCAGATTCTTGGTGTTTGAGTAGTTTTCTTAACTCGCCAAGTTCTGGATCCTTCATGCTTAAAGCATCCTGAAAATGAGCATTAAAAACCAGGAATACTGTTCAGCATGGAGATAAGGAGTATTCTCAAGTCCCAAGCACATTGCAAGCATTATACTTGGCACTTGCGGGCTAATGTGTGATGAAGCTCTTCTTAAGTAAATTCAGTGCAAAACGATTCGGCTCATCTTCATAAGATGACCCGGGCCTAGAGGGTTATGCATGACGGTTCTCAAACAGATTTATCATAAAATAGACCCGGCTCATTTGTCAAGATGAGCCGGTCCTTGAAGGTTACAACATTGAAATACAAAAGGTTATATGGAAGGCCCGGCTCATCCTTCCATGATAAGCTGACTTTATAGGGTTCTAATGGTCTACTTTTGCAAAGAAAAATTGATAGCATGGTTAATACGGCTTGTGCAAGCCGGTTTTAAAAGGTTATGACCTGAAATTCTAAAAGTTACATGTTGCAGAGAAGTCTTAAGCATATCCAATGATCTTTTCATATGCTTAGAGACTTGGGTGCTAGATAAAAATATGGATATATACATAATATGAAAGAGAGGAGGTTATCTCATACCTCATACTTCTGCCGCATCATATTGACCAAGTTGGTCTCCAGGTCGCAGCTTGTATGCAGCCGGTTCTAATAGCCAGAATACAATTCACCAGCGTTTAATTTTGCACAGCTCTTAAGATCAAGAGTAGGCTTATTCTTGTCTGATAAGTGTGTTTCTTGTTTAATGGAATATTTGGCCAAGATGGTAGAGACACCAGGTGGTTGATAAGCTGATCTAGTGACGGTTACCTCTTCAAGATGGTCATCAACAGGAATCTTGTCTGAATGTTTGATAGGAGAGAGCGGCTTAGGGTTTGGCGGGTCTTCATTGGTCGCCGGGTCATTATTAAGACCTATAGATGAATCGGGATTGACAAAGTCAGCTTGAGGCGGCGGGTCGTCCTACCAGCTCTCGGGATCTCAAGCTCCTGGGTTTGAGCTTCACCGGTCCTTGGTGCTTGATTCTCTTGTTGAGAAGTTTCAACAATCTTTGAAGGGCCAGATTTTTGTTTCTTGCCTGTCTTTGCCTTAGCCCTGTCAGGAGAATCATTCAGTTTGATAAGCATGAAAAGGTAAGATAATTTTTTCAAACAAGTAATAATACTCATGCCGGGTTAACCACAAATGTGGGGAGCTGTGAGCCGTTTGAGTATCCAGAAGAATGGGAAGTATCCTGATATGCCGAGTTAGATGAATTAAGCGGCTGTCGGATAAGATCGGCTTGTGAAAGAGAAGAGGTATGGCTATGAGGCTCCTTATGACGATGTTTATGAACTAGCGTGTTGGGTAGGCCGGTCTTAAGCTCTTCTTGGCCGCTGTTTTGAGTGTGCCACCTAGACTCGTGCTGCTGTTTCTTCAAAAGAAATTTTATATCTAAGTGAGCAAGAGGATGAGAAAATCGTGCTTTTCCGACAACCCACCATGTTTTCTCTCTTGGTAAAATTTTTGAGTAGGAGGAGACAGGGATTACCTCAGCGCCGTCCGCTTGGCTTGTCTCCGTTTCCTCCTGAGTAGAATCGGCATCAATAAGTTGCATAAAGAAAATACCAAGTGAATCAAGTTCTACCTCTAAGTCATCTAGTGCAAGTTGTTCTTGTGCGGTAGGCTTCTTGGGATGACCTGGGCCGCGACCGGCTGTTTTGATCCTTTTTGATGGAGCAGTAGTGGTTGGTATCTTCTTTTTCCAAAAAGGAGAGTCGGCCTGGATATATGTAAACATTAATATGAAACCAGGAAAATCAACAAATAAGCAATATGTAAGGGATACTTATAGCTGGCTGCAGGTTAAGGGTATAATAAGGGGCAAGGCCCATCTTGCTGCAAGTTGCCAATGACTCGCCAAGAAGCATTTTGACAGCCTCGTTGATTTCCCTTTCAGATAGGTCGATGGTATTGTAACGCAATGGATCTATGGTATTTCCAGTATATTCGCACATTAGGACGGAGCGGCGACTTAAAGGCAGAATCCTCCACGAAACCCAGCAGCAAACAAGGTTGATTCCAGTTAAGCCGTTTGCAATGAAGGCCCAGATCTTTGAAAAGGTGGAAGAATAAAGACCATGTTCTTTAGCAGTCATCCGCCCTGGTAGTGGGCTGCTGGTAGGAAGACGATATGGACGGTAACCCGGAAGGGGGTTTTCTCCTTCTGGAGAGGTGTCTTTGCAGTAGAACCAGGTAAAATTCCAGCCCTTGGGATAACTTAGCAGGGCGGCTTCTGGGAAGGTCACATCTCTCCGCCTTTGAATTGAAACACCTCCAAGTTCATAGCTAAGCCCGTCGGGCATTTCAGTTTGGTGGTGGATATAATAATGATCTTTGAACAGATCTATAGAGGGTTATTCGCCAAGGTATACCTCATAGAAAACTTGAAAATGCACATATTGGAGACAAAATTTGGACCAATATCTTGAGGATGAAGGTTATAAAAGTGTAGAACATCTCGAAAGAACTTTGAGCCTAGTGGGGAAAAGCCATGGAGCAGATGATCTAAAAACTATTACTTCACCTTCTTGAGGTTCACGGGGGCATTCAGGACCAGGAACCCCCTAATAAATGACTTCTTTGGCAGGTAAAACACCCATGGACACATACTCATTGAGGGTTTCTTCAGTAACTTGGGAAGGGATCCAATCACATGTTATGTGTGTCTTAGTCATGGTGAGCCGGAGATAACAAAGCTATGAGCAGGAAATAAATACAGTAAATACAATATTGCAGCAGAGAGCTGTTTCCAAGTTTAAGCCGGCCAGAAGCTGGCGGGTTATAAGAAGTTTATATAAGACATTGTGTGTGGTATGGCGGGTAAACAATTTATGAAGATGAAAGTACTAGAAATTTTGCTATGTGATGCATAAACAGATTTCCTAGATCGCAGCTATATTCATGGATCTATGGCAGTTCAGGAAAGAAAAGTTATTCTTAAACCTAAAACATGGAGGACGAACTACTGTGTTGAAAGATGAATCTTGGAATAAAGGAATGGATCTGCGATGAAAGGCAGTTATTAGAAGTTGTTGCCGCATGGTTTTTATGTTTTATTGAGATCCAAACAAGTAGTGTATTGGAAGAGCTACATGCGAGCGCGATGAATACGACGAACACCGATGAATGGAAGAAACCCCTAATGCAGATTGAAAGCAGGGGAAGATGGATACCTGGCGATGCTGATGAACAGGGGAGGGGCGTCGTGTTTTCTAAACAGAATCGGGTTGATGCAGTGGCCAGGTCGGAGTTGTTGTGTAGGTCGACTGCGGCGGCAGAGCTCTGGAGGCTTTGGTTGTGCGAGGAGGAAGAAGAAGAGAAAAGGGCAAGGGTAAAAAGTGGAAAAAGGACCCCCTGTGGTATTTATAAGGGACACAGCAAACAGTAAATGACAGGCATGGAAATCGAGGAGGCATGATCATTATCTTAACAACAATTGTGCCTCGATTCTCGGAATGAAGGATTAATGCAAAGATCTGTTATGATGTCATAAGGTTTTTTGGGGGGGTTTGTAACGTGATGTCATCTCTCTGTTATTATATAAAAAGCTTGTCAGGTTAAGAGTTGAGGAAATTCAAAGGAGTTACTAAGTGAAGATTGAAGATTGACATGAACAAGTTCAAATCAATCTAGGGCCTAATGTTGGGGATATAACCCCGTGGTATGACCCGCCCAGGAGGGGCCGGGTCATATTGTCGGCGACTTATGATTGAATGCCCAGGAAGGCTTACAAGCGGGCTGTTAAAGTCCCATAACCCGGAGATGAATCAAAACCCGAAGGCGTGAGCCACCTGATGACAGCTTGCCTAACAAGGTGAGGTAATTTAGTGATACGGTCGGTTACGTTGTGTAATATGACTCGGACTCTTGTAAGCCGCCGGACCTCGACCTGTGTATATAAAGGCGAGACCCGGCGGCGGGTTAACTCAAGAAACAATCGATCGAGAACTAGGTCAAGCGTACTCTCTCCCTTGTAATCAACACTCAATCAATACGACTAGAAGTAGGACGTAGGCTTTTACCTCATTGAGAGGGGCCGAACCTGGGTAAATCCTCTGCGTATTTTTGTTCCTGTTCAACCCCTTCAAGCTAACTACGTTGCGATGGCTCCACATCTAAGTCCTTTTGCTAGGACATCTGTCGTGACAAATCAACGACACTTCGGATCTGTGGTAGAAGGTGTACCCAATAGTTTCTTTAGGGTATCATATGAACACGCACTTCTCCGATTTAGGTTCGAGCTTATCAGGCCGAAGCCTTTTGACATAAGCGTCACATCCCCAAACTTTAAGAAACAACAGCTTAGGTTTCTTGTCGAACCACAGTTCATACGGTGTCGTCTCAACGGATTTAGATGGTGCCCTATTTAATGTGAATGCGGCTATCTCTAATGCATAACCCCAAAATGATAGTGGTAAATCAGTAAGAGACATCATAGAACGCACCATATCTAATAAAGTACGGTTACGACGTTCGGACACACCATTACGCTGTGGTGTTCTAGATGGTGTGAGTTGTGAAACAATTCCACATTGTTTTAAATGAAGGCCAAACTCGTAACTCAAATATTCGCCTCCAGATCAGATCGTAGAAACTTGATTTTCTTGTTACGATGATTCTCCACTTCACTCTGAAATTCTTTGAATTTTTCAACTGTTTCACACTTGTGTTTCGTCAAGTAGATATACCCATACCTATTCAAATCATCTGCGAAGGTCAGAAAATAACGATACCCGCCGCGTGCTTCAACACTTATCGGACCGCATACATCGGTATGTATTATTTCCAATAAGTCATTAGCTTGCTCCATTGTTCTGAACGGAGTTCTAGCCATCTTGCCCATGAGGCATGGTTTGAAAGTATAAAATCATTCATAATCAAGTGATTCCAAAAGTCCATCCGCATGGAGTTTCTTTATGCACTTTACACCAATATGACCTAAATGGCAATGCCACAAGTATGTTGCACTATCATTATCAACTTTGCATCTTTTGGCATCAATATTACGAATATGTGTATCACTATGATTGAGATTTAGTAAATGATTTACATTGGGTGCATGACCATAGAAGGTTTTATTCATGTAAATAGAATGACAATTATTCTCTGACTTAAATGAATAACCGTATTGCAATAAACATGATCAAATCATATTCATGCTCAATGCAAACACCAAATAACATTTATTTAGGTTCAACACTAATCCCAAAGGTAGAGGGAGTGTGCGATGGTGATCATATCAACCTTGGAATCATTTCCAACACACATCATCACCTCGCCCTTAACTAGTCTTTGTTTATTCTGCAACTCCTGTTTCCAGTTACTAATCTTAGCAACTGAACCAATATCAAATACCCAAGGGCTACTACGAATACTAGTAAGGTACACATCAATAACATGTATATCAAATATACCTTTGTTCACTTTGCCATCCTTCTTATATGGCAAGTATTTAGGGCAGTTACGCTTCTAGTGACCATTCCCTTTGTAGTAGAGGCACTCCGTTTCAGGCTTAGGTCCAGCTTTGGGCTTCTTCACGGGAGTGGCAACTTGCTTGCCATTCTTCTTGAAGTTACCTTTCTTTCCTTTGCCTTTTTTTCTTGAAACTAGTGGTCTTGTTAACCATCAACACTTGATGCTCTTTCTTGATTTCTACCTTCGCCGATTTCAGCATCTTGAAGAGCTCGGGAATCGTTTTCGTCATCCCTTGCATATTATAGTTCATCACGAAGTTCTAGTAGCTTGGTGGTAGTGACTAGAGAACTCTGTCAATCATTATCTTATCTGGAAGATTAACTCCCACTTGATTCAAGTGCTTGTAGTACCCAGACATTCTGAGCACATGCTCACTGGCTGAGATATCTCCTCCATCTTGCAGGCAAAGTACTTGTCAGAGGTCTCATACCTCTCGACATGGGCATGAGTCTGAAATACCAATTTCAGCTCTTGGAACATCTCATATGCTCTGTGGCATTCAAAACATTTTTTTAAGTCCCGGTTCTAAGTCGTAAAGCATGGCACACTAAACTATTAAGTAGTCATCATATTGAGCTTGCCAAACGTTCATAATGTCTACATCTACTCCTGCAATAGGTTTGTCACCTAGCGATGCATCAAGGACATAATTCTTCTGTGTAGCAATAAGGATAATCCTCAGATCACGGACCTAGTCCGCATTACTGCTACCATCATCTCTCAACTTAGTTTTCTCTAGGAACATATCAAAAATAGGGGAGCTATATCGCGAGCTATTGAACTATAGCATAATTTTCAAAGACATTTTGACTATGTTCATGATAAATCATAGTTCAATTAATCAAGTTACTAATGAACTCCCACGTAAATCAACACCCCTCAAGTTGTCTAAGTGATACATGATCCAAATAAATTAACCCATGTCCGATCATCACGTGAGATGGGGTAGTCATCAATGGTGAACATCTCTATGTTGATCATATCTACTATATGACTCATGTTTGAACTTTCGGTCTCCAGTGTTCTGAGACCATGTGTGTACATGCTAGGCTCGTCAAGTTTAACCCAAGCATTCTGCATGTGCAAGACTGTCTTACACCCGCTGTATGTGAACGTAGAGTCTATCACACCCGATCATCACGTGGTGCTTCGAAACGATGAACTTTGGCAATGGTGCATACTCAGGGAGAACACTTTTATCTTGAAATTTAGTGAAGGGATCATGTTATAATGCTACCACCGTTCTAAGAAAAATAAGATGCATAAAGGATAAACATCACATGCAATCAAAATATGTGACATGATATGGCCATCATCATCTTGTGCTTTTGATCTCCATCTCCAAAGCATCGTCATGATCTCCATCGTCACCGGCTCAACACCTTGATCTCCATCGTTGCGTCGGGGTCGTCTCGCCAACTATTGCTTCTACTACTATTGCTAACGCATAGCGATAAAGTAAAGCAATTACATGGCGAGTGCATTTCATACAATAAAGAGACAACCCTAAGGCACCTGCCGGTTGTCGATATTACAAAGCATGATCATCTCATACAATAACGTATATCACATCATGTCTTGACCATATCACATCACAACATGCCCTTCAAAAACAAGTTAGACGTCCTCTATTGCAAGTTTTACATGGCTGCTATGGGCTTCTAGCAAGAACCGTTCTTACCTACGCAAAAACCAAAATGGTGGTTCATCAAGTTTGTTGTTTTAACCTTCTTCAAGGACCGGCCGTAGTCAAATTCGATTCAACTAAAGTAGGAGAAACATACACCCGCCGACCACCTTTATGCAAAACTAGTTGCATGTCAGTTGGTGGAACCGGTCTTATGTGCATGGACATGTAAGGTTGGTTCGAGCCGCTTCATCCCACAATACCGCCGAATCAAAATAAGACATTAGTGGTAAGCAGTCACTATCACCGCCCACAGCTCTTTGTGTTCTACTCGTGCATATCATCTACGCATAAACCTGGCTTTGATACCACTGTTGGGGAACGTTGCATGGAAAACAAAAAAATTCTATGCACACGCAAGATCTATCCATGGAGATGCATAGCAACGGGAGGGGAGAGAGTGTCTATGTACCCTCGTAGACCGTAAGCGGAAGCGTTTAGTGACGCGGTTGATGTAGTCAAACTTCTTCGTGATCCGACCGATCAAGTTCCGAAAGTACGACACCTCCGCGTTCAGCACATGTTCAGCTCGGTGACGTCCTCGCCTTCTTGATCCAGCAAGATAGCAAAGTAGTGGATGAGTTCCGGCAGCAGGACGGCATGGTGACGGTGATGGTCAAGCTATCTCCACAGGGCTTCGCCTAAGCACTACGAAGATATGACCGAGGGATAAAACTGTGGAGGGGGGCGCCGCACACGACTAAGAGATTGTCGTGGTTATGTGTGGCGCCCCCTCCCACATATATATAGGTGGGGGGAGGGGAGGCTGCCAGGAGGCGCCCCAAGTAGGCCGAATCCTACTTGGGGTCCTCCCCAAGCCGCGCGCCCCCCTTTTCCTTATTAGGTGAGCGGGGAAAGGCAGGGGAGGGTGGCGCCCCCCTCCCTTTCCTTTCTCCATGAGAAGGGGAAGGCAAGAGGGGCTCAACAATGCATATGAGAGCCACTCAACATTTCCATCGTGTTTCTTCTCCTTACAACGACTCAACAAAAGAAAACAAATTCAGAGAAACACACTGAAATATTTTTGGAGTTTTTAGTTTTTCTGAAGAAAGCAAATTAATGAAGGAAAAACGAGAACGAGAAAAACTATTTACACAGGAATGCTCCCAACAAGCAAAAGAAGAAACAAGAAATCTTTTTGGGTTTTCTTTTGATACTACAGGTAATTAAACAAGAAAGAAAAATCAAAAAGAAGCGAGAAATATTTTTGTATTTTCTCTAAGTTTTTCAAACACACAAAAAGAAAGCAAAAAATAAAACTAACATGGATTATACAATGAAAAAGGATGAACACCGACAACTAGAATGAAATGTGTGAACATGAATGTACTGTCAGTGAGAAAATGTACTCCCCCAAGCTTAGGTTTCTGCCTAGCTTGGTAATCACCATCCGTAGTAGCCCATCTAGTCCCATGTGGAAGTGTTGAGGCGGTGACACCTGAGCGTGCCAATCCTGGGCCTCATCCTCTGCCACTGCCAACACGCTCTGGTAGGCAACGATGCCGGTGGCGTAACAGTGTATCTGTTCCTGGCATGATAATCAAACAAAGCAGGTGCAGGCAACAGAATAACATCATGAGTAACCTCACTAAAAATCAAGTTATAATGAATATGGTGAGGAGGCTCAGGGGCATCAATGAAATGGTGATCCTGCATAGACTGGTGATCTAAGTAAACTCTAGGCAACAAATAATCATGAGGGTGTATGTTAACATGAAAATGTCTCGCTAAGCGAGTAGCATAAATACCACCATGAATTTTTACCCCTAGTCCTATTAGTGTGCATGCGACTTGCAATGATAGCGCCCAGACTATAAGTGTTGTCACTGAAAAGTGCATGGCGTAAAATGGCGAGGTCAGTAGTGCTAAGCGCACCACCCTGCTCTCTAGCAGTCAAGCCTTTCCTTTGAATAAAGCAAAGTAGTGAACAATAGGAAATTGCAGACTAGTTGCTCAGGCTTTCGACACGCCTCTTTCCTCTTCCATAGTTAAAGTGCCAAGGAAACCGTCAAACTCCTCCGGTCGAGGCTCTCTTATTTCCCCATCAGAGGGAATCAAGCATATCTCACAAAACCCAACAAGTGGTATCTCATGATGTTCAACATATAAATCAAAATGCACCATTGGGGATTCGAGCCTATTTAGTAAATGAAAAATTTCACAAAGAAATTTGTAATGATGTGGTGCTGGTCACACGTGCACTCCTCTACGAGGAAGCCAGTGATGTCTACTACGCAACCTTCTTCTTGTAGACGTTGTTGGGCCTCCAAGTGCAGAGGTTTGTAGGACAGTAGAAAATTTCTCTCAAGTGGATGACCTAAGGATTATCAATCCGTGGGAGGCGTAGGATGAAGATGGTCTCTCTCAAACAACCCTGCAACCAAATAACAAAGAGTCTCTTGTGTCCCCAACACACTCAATACAATGGTAAATTGTATAGGTGCACTAGTTCGGCGAAGAGATGGTGATACAAGTGCAATATGGATGGTAGATATATGTTTTTATAATCTGAAAAATATAAAAACAGCAAGGTAACTAATGATAAAAGTGAGCACAGACGGTATTGCAATGATTGGAAACAAGGCCTACGGTTCATACTTTCACTAGTGCAAGTTCTCTCAACAATAATAACATAACTGGATCATATAACTATCCTTCAACATGCAACAAAGAGTCACTCCAAAGTCACTAATAGCGGAGAACAAACGAAGAGATTATTGTAGGGTACGAAACCACCTCAAATTTATTCTTTCTGATCAATCTATTCAAGAGTACGTAGTAAAATAACACGAAGCTATTTTTTCCGTTTGATCTATCCTAGAGTTCGTACTAGAATAACACCTTTAGATACAAATCAACCAAAACCCTAATGTCACCTAGATACTCCAATGTCACCTCGAGTATCCGTGGGTATGATTATACGACATGCATCACACAATCTCAGATTCATCTATTCAACCAACACAAAGTACTTCAAAGAGTGCCCCAAATTTTCTACCGAAGAGTCAAGATGAAAACGTGTGCCAACCCCTATGCATAAGTTCACAAGGTCACTGAACCCGCAAGTTGATCACCAAAACGTACATCAAGTAGATCACGTGAATATCCCATTGTCACCACAGATAAGCACATGCAAGACATACATCAAGTGTTCTCAACTCCTTAAAGACTCAATCCGATAAGATAACTTCAAAGGTAAAACTCAATCCATTACAAGAGAGTAGAGGGGGAGAAACATCATAAGATCCAACTATAATAGCAAAGCTCGCGATACATCAAGATCGTGCCAAATCAAGAACACAAGAGAGAGAGATCAAACAGATAGCTACTGGTACATAACCTTGGCCCCGAGGGTGAACTACTCCCTCCTCGTCATGGAGAGCGCCGGGATGATGAAGATGGCCACCGGTGAGGGACCCCCCCTCCGGCAGGGCGCCGGAACAGGGTCTCGATTGGTTTTTGGTGGCTACAGAGGCTTGCGGCGGCGGAACTCCCGATCTATGGTTCTCCCGGATGTTTTCAGGGCATATGAGTATATATAGGCGAAAGAAGTCGGTCACGGGAGCCACAAGGGGCCCACGAGGGTGGGGGTGCGCCTACCCCCTAGGCGCGTCTCCCTGCCTCGTGGCCGCCTCGTTGCTTCCTTGACGTTCACTCCAAGTCTCCTGGATTGTGTTTGTTCCAAAAACGATTCTCCCGAAGGTTTCTTTCCATTTGGACTCCGTTTGATATTCCTTTTCTGCGAAACACTGAAATAGGCAAAAAACAGCAATTTGCACTGGGCCTCCGGTTAATAGGTTAGTCCCAAAAATAATATAGAAGTGCGTAGTGAAGCCCATTAAACATCCAAAATAGATAATATAATAGCATGGAACAATAAAAAATTATAGATACGTTGGAGACATATCAAGCATCCCCAAGCTTAATTCCCGCTCGTCCTCGAGTAGGTAAATGATAAAAACAGAATTTTTGATGTGGAATGCTACCTAACATAATTCTCAATGTAATTTTCTTTATTGTTACATGAATGTTCAGATCCAAAAGATTCAAGATAAAAGTTTAATATTGACATAAAAATAGTAATACTTGACCAAGCAGTTGATGTCTTATCAAAATAACATAGCCAAAGAAAGCTTATCCCTACAAAATCATATAGTTTGGCCATGCTTCATTTTCGTCACACAAAATGCTCCCATCATGCACAACCCCGGTTTCAGCCAAGCAATTGGTTCATACTTTTTAACGCGCTTCAACCTTTTCAACCCTCACGCAATACATGAGCGTAAGCCATGGACATAACACTATGGGTGGAGTAGAATACGATGATAGGGATTATGTGAGAAAACAAAAAAGGAGAAAGTCTCACATTGACGCGGCTAATCAACGGGCTATGGAGATGCCCATCAATTGATGCCAATACGAGGAGTAGGGATTGCCATGCAACGGATGCACTAGAGCTATAAATGTATGAAAGCTCATAAAAAAGAAACTAAGTGGGTGTGCATCCAACTTGCCTGCTCACGAAGACCTAGGGCATTTTGAGGAAGCCCATCATTGGAATATACAAGCCAAGTTCTATAATGAAAAATTCCCACTAGTATATGAAAGTGACAAAATAATAAACTCTCTATCATGAAGATCATGGTGCTATTTTGAAGCACAAGTGTGGAAAAGGGATAGTAACATTGTCCCTTCTCTCTTTTTCTCTCATTTTTTTATTTGGGCTTCTTTGGCCTCTTTTTTTCTTTTTTCTTTTTAATTTTTTCCTCTTTTTTTTATTTCGTCCGGAGTCTCATCCCGACTTGTGGGGGAATCATAGTATCCATCATCCTTTCCTCACATGGGACAATGCTCTAATAATGGAAATCATACACTTCTATTTATTTACAACTCAAGAATTACAACTCGATACTTAAAACAGAATATGACTCTATATGAATGCCTCCGGCGGTGTAACGGGATGTGCAATGAATCAAGAGCGACATGTATGAAAGAAATATAAAGGTGGCTTTGCCACAAATACGATGTCAACTACATGATCATTCAAAGCAATATGACAATGATGGAGCGTGTCATAATAAATGAAATGGTGGAAAGTTGCATTGCAATATATCTCGGAATGGCTACGGAAATGCCATAATAGGTAGGTATGGTGGCTGTTTTGAGGAAGATATAAGGAGGTTTATGTGTGATAGAGCGTATCGTATCACGGGGTTTGGATGCACCGGCGAAGTTTGCACCAACTCTCAAGGTGAGAAAGGGCAATGCACGGTACCGTAGAGGCTAGCAAATTGCGGAAGGGTAAGAGTGTGTATAATCCATGGACTCACATTAGTCATAAAAAACCGATATACTTATTGCAAAAGTTTATTAGACCTCGAAGAAAAGTACTACTATGCATGGTCCTAGGGGAAGGGTTGGCAGGAATTAACCATCGCGCGATCCCGACCTCCACTCATAAGGCAGGCAATCAAAGAACACCCCATGCTTCAAATTTGTCACACAACGTTCACCATACGTGCATGCTACGGGATTTGTCAACTTTAACACAAGTATTTCTCAATTTCATTATTACCAACTAGCATGACTCTAACACCACCTTTATATCTCAAAACAATTATCAAGTATCAAATTTATCATAGTGTTTAATGCACTCCATATGAAAGTTTTTATTTTACCCAACTTGGATGCCCATCATATTAGGACTAATTTTAAAACCAAAGCAAATTACCATGTTGTTCGAAAAGACTCTAAAAATAATATAAGTGAAGCATGAGAGTTCATCTATTTCTTCAAAATAAATCCACCACCGTGCTCTAAAAAGATATAAGTGAAGCACTAGAGCAAACGACAAACTACTCCAAAAGATATAAGTGAAGATCAATGAGTAGTCAAATAATTATATAACTATGTGAAGACTCTCTAACATTTAAGAATTTTAGATCTTGGGATATTATTCAAACAGAAAGCAAAACAAAATAAAACAAAATGACGCTCCAAGCAAAACACATATCATGTGGTGAACAAAAATATAGCTCCAAGTAAAGTTATCGATGAATGAAGACGAAAGAGGGGGTGCCATCCAGGGCATCCCCAAGCTTAGGCTCTTGGTTGTCCTTGAATATTACTTTGGGGTGCCTTGGGCATCCCCAAGCTTAGGCTCGTGCCACTCCTTATTCCATAGTCCATCGAATCTTTACCCAAAACTTGAAAACTTCACAACACGAAACTTAACAGAAAACTCGTAAGCTCCATTAGTATAAGAAAATAAATCACCACTTAGGTACTGTTGTGAACTCATTCTAAATTCATATTTGTGTAATATATACTGTATTCCAACTTCTCTATGGTTCATACCCTCCGATACTACTCATAGATTCATCAAAATAAGCAAACAACACATAGAAAACAGAATCTGTCAAAAACAGAACAGTCTGTAGTAATATGTAACTCTCGAATACTTCTGTAACTCAAAAGATTCTACCAAATTAGGAAAACCTGAGAAATTTGTGTACCAAGCCAGAGCAAAAATAATCAGATCAAAAGCACGTTTCTGTGAATTATCAAAACTAATTTACTGGGTGCAAAAGTTTCTGATTTTCAGCAGCATCAACACAACTATCACCATAAGCTATCCTAAGGGTCTTACTTGGCACTTTATTGAAACAAAAGCTATAAAACATGATTACTACAGTAGCATAATCATGTGAACACACAAAAATAGTAAAGGTAAATATTGGGTTGTCTCCCAACAAGCGCTTTTCTTTAATGCCTTTCTAGCTAGGCATGATGATGACAATGATGCTCACATAAAAGATAAGAATTGAAACATAACGGGAGCATCATGAAGCATATGACTAGCACATTTAAGCCTAACCCACTTCCTATGCATGGGCATTTTGTGAGCAATCAACTTATGGGAACAAGAATCAACTAGCATAGGAAGGTAAAACAAGCATAGCTTCAAGATTTTCAACACATAGAGAGGAAACTTGATATTATTGCAATTCCTACAAGCATATGTTCCTCCCTCTTAATATTTTTCAGTAGCATCATGAACAAATTCAACAATATAACCATCGCATAAAGCATTATTTTCATGATGCACAAGCATATAAATTTTACTAGTCTCCACATAAGCAAACTTCTTCTCATGAATAGTAGTGGAAGCAAACTCGACAAAATAACTATCATGTGAAGCATAATCCAACTGAAAATTAAAATCATGATGACAAGTTTCATGGTTATGTTTATTCTTTATGGCATACGTATCATCACAATAATCATCATAAATAGGAGGCATGCTTTCATCATAATAAATTTGCTCATCAAAACTTGGGACAAAAAATATCATATTCGTCAAACATAGCATCCCCAAGCTTGTAGCTTTGCATATAATTAGCATCAAGGGTATTCAAAGAATTCATACTAACAACATTGCAATCATGCCCATCATTCACATATTTTATGCCAAGCATTCTATGTAATTCTTCTTCTAGTACTTGAGCACAATTTTCGGAATCCTTATTTTCACGGAAGACATTAAAAAAATGAAGCATATGAGGCACCCTCGATTCCATTTTTTTGTAGTTTTCTTTTATAGACTAAACTAGTGATAAAACAAGAAACAAAAAGATTCGATTGCAAGATCTAAAGATATACCTTGAAGCACTCACCTCCCCGGCAACGGCACCAGAAAAGAGCTTGATGCCTACTACGCAACTTTCTTCTTGTAGACGTTGTTGGGCCTCCAAGTGCAGAGGTTTGTAGGACAGTAGCAAATCTCCCTCAAGTGGATGACCTAAGGTTTATCAATCCATGGGAGGCGTAGGATGAAGATGGTCTCTCTCAAACAACCCTGCAACCAAATAACAAAGAGTCTCTTGTGTCCCCAACACACCAAATACAATGGTAAATTGTATAGGTGCACTAGTTCCGCGAAGAGATGGTGATACAAGTGCAATATGGATGGTAGATATAGGTTTTTTTAATCTGAAAATATAAAAACAGCAAGGTAACTAATGATAAAAATGAGCACAAACGGTATTGTAATGATTCGAAACAAGGTCTGGGGTTCATAATTTCACTAGTGCAAGTTCTCTCAACAATAATAACATAACGGGATCATATAACTATCCCTCAACATGCAACAAAGAGTCACTCCAAAGTCACTAATAGCGGAGAACAAACAAAGAGATTATTGTAGGGTACGAAACCACCTCAAAGTTATTCTTTCTGATCAATCTATTCAAGAGTACGTAGTAAAATAACACGAAGCTATTTTTTCCATTCGATCTATCCTAGAGTTCGTACTAGAATAACACCTTAAGATATAAATCAACCCAAACCCTAATGTCACCTAGATACTCCAATGTCACCTCGAGTATCCGTGGGTATGATTATATGATATGCATCACACAATCTCAGATTCATCTATTCAACCAACACAAAGTACTTCAAAGAGTGCCCCAAATTTTCTACCGAAGAGTCAAGACGAAAACGTGTGCCAACCCCTATGCATAAGTTCACAAGGTTACTGAACCCGCAAGTTGATCACCAAAAGGTACATCAAGTAGATCACGTGAATATTCCATTGTCACCATAGATAAGCACATGCAAGACATACATCAAGTGTTCTCAAATCCTTAAAGACTCAATCTGATAAGATAACTTCAAAGGGAAAACTCAATCCATTACAAGAGAGTAGAGGGGGAGAAACATCATAAGATCCAACTATAATAGCAAAGCACGCGATACATCAAGATCGTGCCAAATCAAGAACACGAGAGAGAGAGAGAGATCAAACACATAGCTACTAGTACATACCCTCGGCCCTGAGGGTGAACTACTCTCTCCTCATCATGGAGAGCGCCGGGATGATGAAGATGGCCACCGGTGAGGGATCCCCCGTCTGGCAGGGCGCCGGAATAGGGTCCTGATTGGTTTTTGGTGGCTACAGAGGCTTGCGGCAGCGGAACTCCCGATCTATGGTGCTCCCGGATGTTTTCAGGGTATATGAGTATATATAGGCAAAAGAAGTCGGTCAGGGGAGCCACGAGGGGCCCACGAGGGGGGGCGCCTACCCCCTGGGTGCGCCTCCCTGCCTCGTGGCCGCCTCGTTGCTTCCTTGACGTCCACTCCAAGTCTCCTGGATTGCGTTTGTTCCAAAAATGATCTCCCGAAGGTTTCATTCCGTTTGGACTCCGTTTGATATTCCTTTTCTGCGAAACACTGAAATAGGCAAAAAACAACAATTTGCACTGGGCCTCCGGTTAATAGGTTAGTCCCAAAAATAGTATAAAAGTGCATAGTAAAGCCCATTAAACATCCAAAACAGATAATATAATAGCATGGAACAATCAAAAATTATAGATACGTTGGAGACGTATCAGTCAGTCAATCCGACATTTGCAACAAATTGCATGAACTCTTGCTAGAATTCGGCTTCGTTCATGAAGGCATTGTGTGGCCATTCCCACGGCTGGACCTCCGTCCTGCGCAGAATGTTGAGGTCACTTTCCAAGGAGTCTCCAATGACTCCCTTGGCGTTCCATTTTGAGTAACTCCTCCGAAAGAATTCATTTTTCCTATGAACAAAATTTTAAAATTTTCGGGCCACAAAATGATGTCAATAAAACTTCACAAGATTGATAGAAACTACTCATATGAATGTTTAGAGGCCATATCAAGCATTCAAACTACTTGGAAGTCAAAGAATTCAACATGCAAGCTCATTTTCAGTAGCACCAAGAGCAACTAATTATGCAAAATATAATCCACTAGAGCAAAAACTAATTGGAGCAATGGAGGAATCACATACCAAGTAGCAATCCCCCTAAACAGTTTCGAAAACAGAGCTCTAAGCAAAGAGATCGAAAATCTCAGGTTTGGGAGCAAGAACACGAGAGATAGATAGATAGATAGATAGAGAGAGAGCTACCAGGAATTTTTTCTCGAGGGAAGAGATGAAGTGGGCTGGAGGAATAACAGAGGCGGTCCCTATAGGGCCCACAAGCCACCAGGGCACGCATAATGACCCACAAGTATATGGGATCAATTGTAGCCTTTTTGATAAGTAAGAGTGTCGAACCCAACGAGGGGCAGAAGGAAATGACAAGCGGTTTTCAGCAAGGCAACGTCTGCAAGTGTTGAAATTGTAAGTAACAGAGTAGTTTGATTGCCAGATAATCTGTAACAAGCAAGTAACGGTAGTAGTAACAAAAGTGCAGCAAGGTAGCCCAATCCTTTTGAGGCAAAGGACATGCCAAAATGGTCTCTTATGATAAGCAAAGTGTTCTTGAGGGTACACGGGAATTTCATCTAGTCACTTTCATCATGTTGGTTCGATTCCCTTAGTCCCAAATGGTGAAAAGTGTCATTTAATCGACGTTCACATGACACCACTAAAGGAATCACAACATACATATCATCAAAATATCGAACACGTATCAAGTTCACATGATTGCTTGCAACATGATTTCTCCCGTGACCTCAAGAACAAAAGTAACTACTCACAAATGATAATCATGCTCAAGATCAGAGGGGTATTAAATAACATAATGGATCTTAACATATAATCTTCCACCAAATAAACCATATAGTAATCAACTACAAGATGTAATCAACACTACTAGTCGCCCACAAGCACCAATCTATAGTTCTAGTACAAAGATTGAACACAAGAGATGAACTAGAGTTTGACAGGAGTTGGTGTTGTTGAAGATGTTGATGGAGATAGCCCACCCCAAGATGGGAGAGTTGTTGGTGATGATGATGACGATGATTTCCCCCTCTGGGAGGGAAGTTCCGCCGGCGAAATCGCTTTGCCGGAGGGCAAAAGCGCTCTTGCCCAGGTTCCGCCTTGAGACAGCGACGCTTTGTCCCAAAAGTCCTCCCCTTTTTTTCTAGGTTAAAATGACTTATGTACCAGAAGAGGGGCACCGGAGGTGGCCGAGGTGAGCACAACCCACCAGGGCGCGCCTGGGCTCCCTAGCGCGCCTAGGTGGGTTATGCCCACCTGGTGGGCCCCTCTAGTACTTAGTGGCTCCAAAAATCCTCATTTATTCCATAACAAATCCTCATAAAGTTTCAGCTTATTTGGAGTTGTGCAGAATAGGTAGCCTGACGTAGCTTTTTCAGGTCTAGATTTCCAGCTGCCGAAATTCTCCCCCTTTGTGCATACCTTACATATTATGAGAGAAAAGGCATTAGAATTACTCGAAAAAGCCTTATTATGCAATAAAACAACATAAATAACAGTCGGTAAACATGATGCAAAATGGACGTATCAACTCCCCCAAGCTTAGACCTCGCTTGTCCTCAAGCGAAAACCAAAACCGGAAAACATGTCCACATGCTTAGAGAGAGAGGTGTCGATAAAAACAAAATACGTACATAGCAGCATCATGTAACTTATTATGACAGCAACAAACTTTAACATAAAACTTTTATCATAGAACTTTTATCATAGACTTCTCATGAACAAGTAACAATTCATCACAACATCGAAGTATAAAATATAAACTCTATTGGAAACCAACAAACAATGTTCTCAGTCAACTTTGCAACTACAATTCATCATCTTTTCAGGAAGGGTCACGTATCGGAGCCTTTAGGCAAGTCCACATACTCAACCATCATATAGTGTTCTATGATTGCTAACACTCACTGCATACACATGAGAAAAACATTTCAACCAGACACATAGAAAGATAGGGGCTTATAGTTTCGCCTCCCAACGTATTCACCTCAAGGGTGATGTCAACAATAATAACTCATGCTACCCATATTCAACTGGATATATGTGCCTAGATCTTTCCCCACCACATGATGCTTGCCAAAGGAGAAAATAAAAAGGAATAGAGAGAAGAACTTTGACTCTTGCATGAAATTAAATACATAAAAGTAAAAGATAGGCCCTTCGCAGAGGGAACCACAGGTTGCCATGCGCTTTTTGTTTGTATGCTCAACCCCTTAGTGCAAGAGAATGTCACGTTATATTGCCCCTTATGATGGTGCAGTCTGTCGCTTTTATTCTTCGCCACCACAAGTTTGTACAACACTCAATTTCTCTTATACTAAATGATCTAACACTTTTAGAAGCAATTTTTATTACCTTATTGCTCCGATGACAACTTACTTGAAGGATCTTACTCAATCCATAGGTAGGTATGGTGGACTCTCAAAACAAGATTTGGGTTTAAGGGTTTTGGATGCACAAGTAGTATCTCTACTTAGTGCGGAATTTTTGGCTAGCAAAGATGGGGGGCAAGCACCACATGTTGAAGGATCTATGACAATATAACTCCTATGTGAATATGAACAAACATAAATCATTGCGTTATCTTCTTTGTCCAACGTCAACAATTTTGGCATATAATATTTTTGATGGGTGCTCACAATCACAAAAGATTTCCAGGATAGTGTATTTGCATGTGAATCTTCTCTTCACTTATTAATTCTTTCATGAGTTGCATCATTGACCAATGCTATGTTTGTCAATCTACAACAAAATTTTCTACTTATACTTTTCCTTGTGTAATGTCATCACCTACCATAAGATTAGCATATGATATTTTTCATTTATTTCCTTTATTTTTATTGAAACATGAAAGTAAAAGAAGCAAAACTCAAACTAAACTTTATTATATATCTCGCACACGATTACAAAGATAGATCACTAAGCAAACTCTCGAAAAGAAAGGATCGAACTAAACTTTTATTCGTCTAAGGCAAAAGATAACTATGGATCGAACTAAGAAAAGTAAAGGCAAGAGATAGTGAAGGTGTTACGATACTGGGGCACCTCCCCCAAGCTTGGCGAAAGCCAAGGGGAGTGCCCATACCCGATACTCAATTTTCTTTTGGTGATGAAGAAGGAGGTGGTGGTGATGAAGCGGTAGCGATCCTGTCCTCGGGTTTCCACGATAGAGGCTCACCATCATAAGAGGAAGAGTGAGTCTCTCAGGTCCTGCAACTAGCAGCCAAACTCATACCTTTAAACCTCCCCTCATATTTAGAGACTTGGTTCTGAAGGTCGTAGATCTGGCTCTAGAGGAAGTTGATTTGCTCGTTGAAGGAGAAGACGATGTACTTCATGGAGTTGCCATCCACCTTGAGATCATGGGTGTAGTCCGCGATCATGAGGTGATTGGCGTGAGTCCATGTTCCACCATCCCCTTGCACCAGAAGACTTCCTGCTCCATAGCTTCAAGCCTGGCCTCCATGGATCCAGTCCCCTTGGGGCCTTGCACGTCGCGGATGTGGAGCACCTCATCACGCATCTAGATAGCTTGAGGGTGCTGCATCACCTCCCGTAGATATGGGTTGATGATGTTCTAGAAGAACTTGTCCTTGGAGGAGCTTGAAGCGGCCATGGTGGATTAGATCTCTCGGAAAATAGCAAGAAAAGAAAACAGGAGATTTCTTCGCGATACGGAGTTCAATAGGTTCGGGGTATATAAAGAATTTTTTATCTTGGGAAACAAGCAAACGGAAGAAAAATGGAGTCCAGAAGGTACCCGAGGTGGGCACAACCCACCTGGGCGCACCTGCCCACCAGGGTCACCTTCCTGGTAGTTTCTTATTTTCCTAATTTTTTAAATATTCCAAAACTGACAAAAAATATTTTTACGGATTTTTTGGAGTCCGTTGACTTACCATATCACGTACCTCCTCCTGTTCACGATTCTGGAGTGTTCTAGAAGGTTTATTTTATGTGTTCTTCTGGTGTCATAGTTTGGATAATATTGCTTTCAACATTAATGGGCGTACCTGAGGTATAATGTTTTATTCGTTGCCCATTAACAACCTTCGGGTTAGTGCCTTTGGCATTATATATTTTGGTAGCTCCGGATCGATAAACCTCCTCGATAACATAGGGTCCTTCCCATTCGGAGAGGAGTTTTCCTGCAAAGAATCTGAAACAAGAATTGTACAAAAGAACATATTCTCCAACTTTGAACTCATGCTTTTGGATTCTTTTATCATGCCATATTTTAACTTTTTCTTTGAATAACTTTGCATTTTCATAAGCTTGGGTTCTCCATTCATCTAATGAGCTAATATCAAAATAACCTCTTTTCACCAGCAAGTTTGAAATCAAAGTTGGGTTCTTTAATTGCGCAATATGCTTTATGTTCTAACTCAAGAGGAAAGTGACAAGCTTTTCCATAAACCATTTTATAAGGAGACATACCCATAGGATTTTTATATGTTATTATATAAGCCCAAAGTGCATCATCTAGTTTCTTAGACCAATTCTTCTAGGGCCTATTGACAGTCTTTTGTAAAATTAGGTATATTTCTCTATTGCTAAGTTCAACTTGACCACTAGACTGAGGATGATATGGTGATGCAATTCTATGGTTAACATCATACTTGGAAAGCATTTTACGGAAAGCACCATGAATAAAGTGTGAACCACCATCAGTCATTAAATATCCAGGGACTCCAAACCTTGGGAAAATAACTTCCTTAAGCATTTTAATGGAGGTGCTATGATCATCACTACTGGTTGGAGTAGCTTCTACCCACTTAGTAACATAGTCAACAGCAACCAAAATATGAGTATACCCATTAGAGGAAGGAAAAGGTCCCATGAAATCAAATCCCCAAACACCAAATGGTTCAACAGCAAGTGAATAATTCATAGGCATTTCTTGACGCTTACCGATATTACCTATTCTTTGACATTCATCACAAGATAAGACGAACTTACGGGCATCCTTGAAGAGAGTAGGCCAATAAAATCCAGATTGCAATACCTTATGAGCGGTTTTGTCTCCCACATGATATCCTCCATAAGCTTCGGAGTGACATTTCCATAGGATTTGTTCATGTTCATGCTCAGGTACACAACGTCTAGTAATACCATCTAGTCCTTTATAAAGATGTGGGTCATCCCAAAAGTAATGTCTTAAATCATATAAGATTTTTTTTCTTTTGTTGGTAAGTGAAGCTAGGTGGTATGTATTTAGCAACAATATAATTAGCATAGTCAGCATACCAAGGTGTACTATTTGAAACATTTATTGCAGCTAACTGTTCATCAGGGAAACTATCATTAATAGGTTGTGGGTCATCAAGAATATTTTCAAGCCTAGACAAGTTATCAGCTACGGGGTTCTCTGCTCCTTTTTTATCAGTGATGTGCAAATCAAATTCTTGTAGTAGAAGAACCCACCTGATGAGTCTACGTTTAGCATCTTTCTTTTCCATAAGATATTTTATAGCAGCATGATCAGTGTGAACAGTCACTTTGGAATCAAGAATGTAGGATCTAAGTTTATCACAAGCAAACACCACTGCTAAGAATTCTTTTTCAGTAGTAGCATAATTTTGTTAAGCATTGTCTAGAGTTTTACTAGCATAGTGGATAACATTCAATTTCTTATCAACTCTTTGTCCTAGAACAACACCAACATCATAATCACTAGCATCACACATAATCTCAAAAGGCAAGTTCCAGTCAGGTGGTTGAACAACAGGTGCAGAAATTAAGGCTTTCTTGAGTGTTTTGAAGGCTTCCAAACAATCATCATCAAAAACAAAAGGAATACCCTTTTACAAAAGATTTGTAAGAGGCCTAGAAATTTTTAAAAAGTCTTTGATAAATCTCCTATAGAAACCAGCATGACCAAGGAAACTACAAATACCTTTGATATCTTTAGGACATGGCATTTTATCAATTGCATCAATCTTGGCTTTGTCCACTTCAATACCTCTTTCAGAAATTTTCTGACCCAAAACAATACCTTCGTTAACCATAAAGTGGCACTTCTCCCAATTGAAGTCAAGATTTGTTTGCTCACATCTCTACAAAACTCGATCAAGATTGCATAAACAATCATCAAAAGACTTCCCATAAACAGAAAAGTCATCCATGAAAACCTCAACAATCTTTTAAAAAACAAAGAATATAGCAGTCATACATCTTTGTAAGGTAGCAGGTGCATTACATAGACCAAAAGGCATACGTCTATAAGCATAAGTTCCAAAAGGGCAAGTAAAATTGGTCTTTTCTTGATCAAGTTGAGAAACGGGTATTTGTGAAAAAACAGAATATCCATCAAGGAAGCAAAAATGTGTGTGCTTAGATAATCTTTCTAGCATTTGATCAATAAAAGGCAGAGGGTAATGATCTTTTCTTGTTACTTTGTTCAATTTTCTAAAATCAATTACCATTCTATAGCTTGTGACAATTCTTTGTGGACTAAGTTCATTCTTATCATTAGGAACAATAGTTATACCTCCCTTCCTAGGGACACAATGAACAAGACTTACCCATCTACTATCAGCTATATGATAGATTATACCTGCTTCCAGAAGTTTCAATATTTCCGTTCTTACCACTTCTTTCATCTTCGGATTTAACCGACGTTGGTGATCAACAATGGGTTTAGCATCAGGTTCCATATTAATCTTGTGCTGACATAGAGTGGGACTAATGCCCTTAAGATCATCAAGAGTACATCCAATGGCAGCTCTGTGATTTCTTAGAACTTTCAATAATCTTTCTTCTTCATGTTTTGAAAGGTTAGCACTAATAATAACATGATATATCTTTTTCACATCAAGATAAGCATATTTCAAAGTGTCTGGCAACTATTTTAATTCAAACACAGGATCACTTTTAGGTGGAGGAGGACCTCCTAGAGTTTCAATAGGTAGATTGTGTTTAAGTAGAGGTTGTTGTTCGGACAAGATTCTAGCAATTTCATTTCTTTCATGCATATGCAAATCATTTTCATGGTCTAGCAAATATTGTTCTAAAGGATCAGTGGAGGTACAGCAATAGAAGCAAGACCAATAATTTCATCCTTACTAGGCAAATCTTTCTTACGAGGTTTTCTACTAAACTTAGAAAAATTAAACTCATGAGATTCATCACCAAAGCTACCACTGATAGTTTGTTTCTCACAATCTATTTTAGCATTAACGGTGTTCAAGAAAGGTCTACCAAAGATAATGGAACAAAAGTCATCTTGTGGGGAACCAGGAACAAGAAAATCAGTAGGGTATTTTATTTTCCCACACAAGACTTCAACATCTCTAACAATCCCAATTGGTGATATAGTATCTCTATTGGCAAGCTTAATAGTAACATCTATGTCTTCTATTTCAGCGGGTGCTATACAATTCATAATTTATTGATATAAGGAAAAAGGAATATCACTCACGCTAGCACCTAAGTCACATAAACCATGATAACAGTGATCTCCTGTCTTAACTGAGACAACAGGCATGCCAACAACTGGTCTATGTTTATCTTTTTCATCAGGTTTGGCAATTCCAGCAGCTTCGGCACAAAAGTAAATAACATGCCCATCAATATTATCGATCGAGAGATCTTTAACCATAGCAACACTAGGTTCTACTTTGATTTGTTCAGCTGGTTTTGGTGTTCTAATATAACTTTTGTTGACCACGGTTGAAACATTAGCATGTTCCTTCATCCTAACAGGGAAAGGTGGTTTTTCAATATAAGCAGTGGGAACAACTGGATCAACATTATAAATGATAGTTTCCTCTTTAGCTTTTACCAGTTCTTTAATTTCTTATTAAATTGGCGGGTGATATTTGAACCACTTCTCCTTAAGGCGATCAACATGAGTAGCAAAAGATTCACAAAAGGAAGCTACTATCTCAGAGTCAAGTCCATATTTAGTGCTAAACTTTTGAAAAGCATCGGTATTCATAATTTTTTTAACACAATCAAACTTAGGCTCAATACCTGACTCTTTGCATTCGTCGAGTTCCCAATCTGTAGAGTTGCATTTAATTCTTTCCAAAAGATCCCACCGAAATTCAATACTTTTCTTCATAAAAGAACTAGTACAAGAAGTATCGAGCATGGATTGATCATTACTAGAAGCCGAGCATAAAAATTCTGAATAATAATCTCTCTTGAGAGCTCATGATTGGGGCATGAATATAACATTGAATTAAGCCTACCCCAAGCTAGAGCGATACTTTCTCCTTCACGAGACCAAAAATTATATATATAATTCCGATCACGATGAACTCGATGCATAGGATAATTTTTTTGATGGAATTCCAATTTCAACCGATTCCAGTTCCAAGATCCAATATCATCGCATAGCCTATACCGTGTCAAAGCCTTTCCCTTCAAAGATAAAGGGAAAACCTTCTTCTTAGCTTCATCTCCGGGTAAACCTAAAAGCTTAAACAATCCACAAATTTCATCCACATATATCAAGTGCATATCAGGATGTTCGGTTCCATCTCCTGCATAAGGATTAGCTAGCAGTTGTTCTACCATACCCGAAGAATTTCATATTCAATATTTTCAATAGGTGCAGTAGGTCGAGGGGCAACTAATTGTGGTTCCGGTCGAGGTGAAGATACCCCGAACAAACCCCTCAAAGGATTGTTTTCCATAGTAACAAGGGACAGTAAATTTCAGCACGTAGTAATAATGTTTCCTTACCAGTTTCCACTTACCAAGAGTGCTTCACTCCCTGACAACGGCTCCAGAAAACAGCCTTGATGACCCACAAGTATATGGGATCAATTGTAGCCTTTTCGATAAGTAATAGTGTCGAACCCAACGAGGAGCAGAAGGAAATGACAAGCGGTTTTCAGCAAGGTAATTGTAAGTAACAGAGTAGTTTGATAGCAAGATACTTTGTAACGAGCAATTAACGGTAGTAGTAAAAACAGTGCAGCAAGGTAGCCCAATCCTTTTGAGGCAAAGTACATGCCTAAACGGTCTCTTATGATAAGCAAAGTGTTCTTGAGGGTACATGGAAATTTCATCTAGTCACTTTCATCATGTTGGTTCATTCATGTTCGCACTTTGATAATTTGGTATGTGGGTGGACTGGTGCTTAGGTGCTATTCTTACTTGATCAAACCTCCTACTTATGATTAACCCCCTCGCAAGCATCTGCAACTATGAGAAAAGTATTAAGAATAAACTCTAACCATAGCATCAAACTTTTGGATCCAATCGGTCCCTTACGGAATAGCACATAAACTAGGGTTTAAGCTTCTGTCACTCTTGCAACCCAGCATCTAATAACTACTCCACAATGCATTCCCTTAGACCCAAATATGGTGAAGTGTCATGTAGTCGACGTTCACATGACACCACTAAGGGAATCACAACATACATATCATCAAAATATCGAACACATATCAAGTTCACATGATTACTTGCAACATGATTTCTCTCGTGACCTCAAGAACAAAAGTAAATAATGATAATAATGCTCAAGATCATAGGGGTATTAAATAGCATAATGGAACTGATCATATAATCTTCCACCAAATAAACCATATAGTAATCAACTACAAGATGTAATCAACACTACTAGTCACCCACAAGCACCAATCTATAGTTCCGGTACAAAGACTGAACACAAGAGATGAACTAAGGTTTGAGATGAGTTGGTGTCGTTGAAGATGTTGATGGATATAGCCCTCCCCAAGATGGGAGAGTTGTTGGTGATGATGATGACGATGATTTCCCCCTCCAGTAGGGAAGTTCCCCCGGCCGAATCGCTCCACTGGAGGGCAAAAGTGCTCCTTCCCAGGTTCCGCCTCAAGACGGTGGAGCTTCGTCCCGAAAGTCCTCTCATTATTTTTTCTATGTCAAAATGACTTATGTGCCAGAAGAGGGGCATCGAAGGTGGGCCGAGGTGAGCACAACCCATCAGGGCGCGCCTGGGCTCCCTGGCGCGCCCAGGTGGGTTATTCCCACCTGGTGGGCCCCCCTTGGTACTTATTGGCTCCAAAAATCCTCATTTATTCCATACAAAATCCTCGAAAAGTTTCAGCTTATTTGGAGTTGTGCAGAATAGGTAGCCTGACGTAGCTTTTTCAGGTCCAGATTTCCAGTTCCGGAATTCTCCCCCGTTGTGCATACCTTGCATATTATGAGAGAAAAGGCATTAGAATTACTCCAAAAAGCATTATTATGCAATGAATCAACATAAATAATAGTAGGTAAACATGATGTAAAATGGACGTACCAGCGCCCTGGTGCCTTGTGGGCACCAGGAGCACCCGCCTAGTGATGTTTCCAGTGCTAGAAATTCTTAATTATTCCAGAAAACTCATGTTAAAATTTCACATCATTCTGTGAACTTTTATTTTTGGGCTATTTTTATTGCACGGGTAATTCAGAAAACAGGATAACCATGGCATTTTATTGTATTTAACTAAAAATAACATAGTGCAAAAAGTAGGTACATAAGGTTGTGCTTACTAAATTCATCGACCACACACCCCTAAAAAAGTATTAACAAACTATTTCCAAGTAACATGAAACCAAAGAATCTTCGTATAACACTAAGTTACCTCAACAGGGATATGAATCTCCCCAATAATAAGTGTTCCATATTTCTTTTTGACAGTAGGAAGAGGGAGTTGGAAACTTCCAGTAGTAATTGTCAGAGTCTTTTCAAAAACATTAATACCATTTACTTGAAATTGATTCTTTGGAAAGTGCACTATATGCTCATTACCATTGATATGAAAAGTACCCTTGCTTTTGTTGCAATCAATAATAGCCCTTGCAGTATTAAAAAAGGGTCGACCAAGGATAATCGACATATTGTCGTCCTCAAGCATATCAAGTATAACAAAGTCTATTAAGATAGTAACATTCGCAACTACAACATGCACATCCTCACAAATACCAATAGGTATGGCAGTTGATTTGTTAGCCATTTGTAATGATATTTCAGTAGGTGTGAGTTTATTCAAATCAAGTCTTCTAACAGAAAGGCATAACACTAACACTGGCTCCTAAATCACATAAACAGTCTTGACATAATTTCTTTTAATGGAGCATGGTATAGTAGGTATTCATGGATCTCGTAGTTTCTTAGGTACTCCATCCTTAAAAGAATAATTTGCAAACATGGTGGAGATTCCAACTTCAGGTATTTTTCTTTTATTAGTGATAATATCTTTCATATATTTGGCATAAGAGGCCATCATCAAAATATCAGTCAAATGAGTACGCAAAAATACTGGCCTAAGCATTTCAGCAAAGCCTTCAAATTCTTCCTCATCCTTGTTCCTGGATGGCTTAGGAGGAAAGGGCATGGGTTTCTGAACCCATGGTTCTCTCTCTTTACCATGTTTTCTAGCAATGAAATCTCTTCTACCATAACGTCTATTTTTAGGAGGTGGGTTATCAAGATCAACAGCAGGTTCTATTTCAACATCATTACCAGGTTCTTTATCATTGTCTAGTTGAGCATCCACATGAACATCATCATTATCATTATCACTAGATGAATGTTCATTTCCAGATTGTGTCTCGGCATCAGAAATAGAAACATCATTACTATTATAAGAAGGTTTTTCTATCTCGGGTTTGCTATAAGCATGCAAAGTACTATCATTTTCCTTTTCCTTTTTCTTGTTAGATGGACTAGGTGCATCTATATTAGTTCTTTGAGAGTCTTGTTCAATTATTTTAGGATGACCCCTCAGGATAAAGTGGCTCCTGAGTCATTCTACCTCCTCTAGTCATTACTGTAACAACATGATCATTCATATTATTATTCATCTCATTAAGTAGTTCATTTTGAGATTTAGCAACTTGTCCTAACTGAGTTTGGACCATGGATGCATGTTTACCTAGACCTTTAACATCATTAACAGTACTAAACATCAATTCACTCAAACGATCAATCATGAAATCATTACGTTTCAATTGTTTCATAACATATGCATTAAAATGTTCTTGCTTAATAATGTAATTGTCGAATTCATCCAGGTATTGACTAGCCGATTTATTATAAGGGATATCACCTTCATCAAATATCATGAGATAATTTATCTCTACTACCTGTGTCGGGGTGTCGAGTCCATGTATTTCTTCAATAGGTGGTAGATTCTTAACATCTTCAACTTTAATATCCTTTTCTTTCATAGATTTCTTTGCCTATTGCATATTTTCAGGATTGAGAAATAGAATACCCCTCTTCTTTGGAGTTGGTTTAGGTGGTGGTTCAAGAAGTGTCCAATCATTACCATTCCTCAATATATCATTAAATAGTTCTTCAGCTTGTTCAATAGTTCGTTACCTAAAAACACAACCAGCACAACTATCTAGGTAGTCACTAGAAGCATCGGTTAGTCTCTACTATCCAAAAAAACACGTAGTGTTCCTTTTCCTGCCAACAGGACCGTCTCCTGCCCATGTTTTGTCCAACTTCCCACACCCCTCGATCTGTTTTGGTCACCCCCTCTCGCGCATCGATTTCCAAAAAAAACACTCGAAGCCATTGATCGATTCGCGCAGCCCTACGTTCCTCTCACGTCTGATCCAGAACCCATCGATGAATTCTCGCCTATCTCCTCCGGATCTGGCCATCGCCACAGTCCCTGCCACCACGACGTAAACACACCACCCCCTTCGCATCTCGCGAGCAGCGGGGAAAATTGGTGTCCTCGTGATCTGCCTCCACCAATGATGCATGTTTCCCATCCTTAACCTCCCTTCAGCGACGCCCTGATATCACCGACGCGGCCATCTGGGTTCGACATTGCGTCCCGGAGCTACTTCGCCCATGGTGTCAGGGAGAGTGTGGGTCAGACCTCCTGGCCTCCCATGGCCGCCGGCGCCGAGGCAGGCTTGTCTCATCAGGCCCACACGGTGGGCCGCTGGCCACACGCTGATCGTTTCCATCTCAATCTGTTTGATCCACCTAGGTATGTTCTAATATCTCATGGGTAGTATACATCCAACTGAGCCAAGCGATCTATATTGCAAAACAACATTATATGTGCATATGTACTGCCTGACCCAACAAATGTTTCCAACGAGGAAACTGCATGGTGCTTGGTGAGACTAAGAGGAGACATTGCTGAACCCGTGGTTACCCAATGATGGAGGCAAGTGTTGTATGCTGGCAGCTCCATGATTTTCTTTGTTCTACATGTACGTCCTTGCTACATCTTGTGCTTCCAATGAAGGTCTGCAGGTTTGCTTTAGTTATGTATTTTGAGAGATTTCAACACAGACTACATGCAGATGTACATAGATGTATTTTAGAGTGTAGATTTACTCATTTTGCTTTGTATGTAGTCCATGTTGGAATATCTAAAAGATTTATACTTAGGAATGGAGGGAGTATTTGCGTAGTGCAAATTAAAACAACACTTGGCATGGGGTACAAGCGCGGCATGGGGTTAGATGCTCATGCCGATGTGCGTAGGGTGTTCAAAGCCAGATATTGCAATGTGGAATTCTTTGAAGAACATGTCGCAAATGGGTTGGGAACATGAAACATGCTTTGGAATTCGCAGAGTTCAGGAATAAGAGATCGATGTACCTAGACCTGAAGATCTGTCATTATCACCATCCGTAGATTGGGGAAGCAAGGGAAGTGGGATAAGATAAAGAAGTTGTTTCATAAACTGAGGAATCGAGTGCTCAAAGAAGTGCAATATGTGCAGTTTTGGTTGACATCTTTTTTTTGGTATTATATCTATTTTTGTGATGCTGCTTTTTAAAGTATATAAGGGCATATTCTTTTATTAACCGAGGAGGTTCTTTTTTACCTCTGCGTATGTTCTTGAGCTTTCATCATTATTGAGTGTGAGCAATGTCTTCATATTATTTGTCTGATCAATCATATTATGTCGGAAACTTTGTGTTGTTTACTCTAAGAAATGCTATCTCTTGGCAAAAAATGAATAACACCCATAGACTTTTTCTTTATTTTTTGTTCCTTTGAATCAATTGATATTGGTATTAGGGAGAGGGATGGAGATAGTGGGTGGAGGAGAAGGAGGAGAACAAGAGTATATAACATTAAACGACATTGAACAATTAGATATAGATATGCCCCCGTTGCAACGCACAGGCATTTACCTAGTCCACTATAAAAGATATCAAGTATTTCATTCTTCTTAAGAGGATAATCAGGCAAAGCATTACGTAATTGGAGAAGCCTCCCCCAAGCTTTAGGGAGATTCTCTTCTTCAATTTGCACAAAGTTAAATATTTCCTATAAGGCAGCTTGTTTCTTATGAGCAGGAAAATATTTTCCAGAAAAGTAATATATCATATCCTGGGGACTACACACACAACCAGGAGCAATAGTGTTAAACCATATCTTAGCATCACCCTTTAGCGAGAAAGGAAACAACTTAAGGATATAGTAGTAGCAGTTTTTTTTCCTCATGAGCAAATAGGGTGGCTATACCATTCAGTTTAGTGAGACGTGCCACAACAGTTTCAAGTTCATAAACCATGGAAAGGATCAGATTCAACAAAAGTAATTAACTCGGGATCAACAGAGAATTCATAATCCTTATCAGTAACAAAGATAGGTGAAGTAGCTAACTTAGGATCATATTTCATTCTAGCATTCAAAGATTTTTCTTTAGTTATTTCTTAACATCCTCCCTATCATTACAAGCCAGAAGTTCTCTAGTTATCTCTTCACCCACAAAAAACTCTCAAGTATCTTGGGCATTTCAATTCTAGGATAGCTAGGCCTAATAGGTGTTTCATAATTTTCAGTTCCAATAATTTCATCAGTTTCAGCACTCTCAAATTCTTTAGCTTTAGCAAGTTGTTCATCAAGAAATTCACCTAGTGGCATAGTTTCGTCGAGCAAAGTACTAGCATCATCAACAACATCATTCATAATAGAAGTAGCATCATCAATTACTTGCGACATATCAGAATTAATAGTAGGTGGTGGTGTCACGAGCTTACTTAAAACAGAAGGTGAATCAAGTGCAGAGCTAGATAACAGTTCCTTACCTCCCCTCCTCCTAGAGGGAACGATCTTGGTTCTATCATCCTTCAGATTCTTCATAGTGATCAACAAATATAAATCCCAATTAACTTAACAAATAGAGCTATGCTCCCCGGCAACGATGCAAAAAAAGGTCTTGATAACCCACAAGTATAGGGTATCGCAACAGTCTTCCAGGGTAGAGTATTCAACCCAAATTTATTGATTCGACACAAGGGGAGCCAAAGAATATTTGCAAGTATTAGCAGTTGAGTTGTCAATTCAAGCACACTTGAAGAATTAAATATCTGCAGCAGAGTGATCAGCAGCACAGTAGTATGAGAGTTAGATAGCGGTAGTAGCAGTAGCAACAGTGACGGCAACGGTAACAATACCAGTTTTATAGCAATTGTAATAGTAGCAACAATAGTAGTAACTTGGCAAAGATCAATATGTGAAAAGCTCGTAGGCATTGAATCAGTGATGAATAATTATGTTGGATGACATTCATCATGTAACAGTTATAACCTAGGGCGACACAAAGCTAGCTCCAATTCATCAATGTAATGTGGGCATGTATTCCGTATATAGTCATACGTGCTTGCGATAAGAACTTGCATGCCATCTTTTGTCCTACCCTCCCGTGGCAGCGGGTCCATAAGGAAACTAAGGGATATTAAGGCCTCCTTTTAATAGAGAACCGGAAAAAAAAGATTAACATGTAGTGAATACATGAACTCCTCAAAATACGGTAATCACCGGAAAGAACCCCAATTATTGTCACTGGATCATGACACGTAATAAGTGCATATAACTTGCAAGATAGGATCAAGAACATAAATGTATTCGTAAAAACATAAAGGGTTTAGGTCTAGAATCATGACACTCGGGCCTTAGTGACAAGCATTAAGCATAACAAAGTCATAACAACATTAATCTCAGAACATAGTGGATACTAGGGATCAAGCCCTAACAAAAACTAACTCGATTACATGATAAATCTCATCCAACCCACCATCGTCCAGCAAGCCTACGAAGGAATTACTCACTCCAGACGGTGAGCATCATGAACTTGGTGATGAAGAAGGGTTGGTGATGGCGATGACGACGAACCCCGCTCTCCGAAGCCCCAAACGGACTCCAGATCTAGCCTCCTGATGAAGAACAGGAGGTGGCGGCGGCTCCATATCGTAAAGCGCGATGAAACTTCTTATTCTATTTTTTCTCCGAAAATAGGAATTTATAGGCTTGAGATTAGGTCACCGGAGCCTCGTGGGCCCCACAAGCCACCAGGGCACGCCCTGGTGCCTTATGGGCAGCAGGTGGGCACCCTCTAGTTGGTCTTCGCTCCAGTATTTTTTGTATATTCCATAAAAAATCTCAAAAAAGTTTTATCCAATTCTGAGAACTTCTATTTTTGCACAAAAACAACACCATGGGAGTTCTGCTCAAAACAACGTCAGTTCGTGTTAGTTTGATTCAAGTCATGCAAATTAGAGCCCAAAACAAGAGCAAATATACTTAGAAAAGTAGATAGGACGGAGACGTATCACCCCTATTATGTCAATTGCCTAACAGTAATTTGTCTACCATGCCACTACCTATTTTTGAGAGAGATGCCACTAGTGAACCTATGGCCCAGGTCCATTATCCATTAATATAAAGCTCTTGTAAATTTGCTCTTTTACTTTCCTTTTACTTTTTAGCACTTTGCTATTATCACTATCCATTTGCTTCTAATCTTGTAACTAGCAAGATGGGATTGATAACCTCCTAGTCAGGCTCGGTGCAAGCATTTGTATTGTGTTTGTGTGTAAGTGTTGTTTACATTTTAGCTTGGTGAGTCCTACTGCTTTGATAAACCTTGGTTCTTAACAGGGGGAAATACTTTCTACTGTGCTACATCACCTTTCCTCTTCAGGGAATCCAACAACTCCAACAAAAGTAACATCGTAGTACAATTTTGGGGACTGTCCGTGGCACATAGGAGTGTTTCAATAGATTAAGATTAGAAAGACAAGTTTGAGGTGGTTTGCTGTTAAGCACACCTACGCAATTTCATCTTACTTTCTTCGATTAAAAAGTAGAAACTTTGGATTAATTATTTATTGCACATGTTGAGGGATTATCATGATGTTTAACCATGTTAATGATGTTGAGAGTTGACAATAGCGAACGTATGAACACTAGGCCTTGTTTCCACGCATTCAAACACTATTTTACTCATTTTTGTTACTTGTTACCTTGCTGTTTTTATTTATTCAAATTACAAAACCTATTTCCACCATCAATATCACACATCTATCATCATCTTTTCGTCGAACTAGTGCACCTATACAACTAACAACTGCATTGAGTGTTTTGGGGGCACAAGAGACCACTTGTATTTGTTTGTAGGGTTATTTGAGAGAGACCATATTCACCATGCACCTGTTGCGGATTGATAAACCTTAAACCATGAAAATTTGCCGTTATACTACAAAACTCTATGCTTGGTGGTCCAACAGAGTTCACAAGAATAAAGTTATGTAGTGGACATCACCCTGTGCGCCCTTCTGGGCTGGCCCATATGCATAGCGGGACGCCTCCATTTTTACATTTTTTTGCTTTCTTCTTTTCTATTTTCTATTTTTTTTGCTTCTTGTTTTTTATTTTATGTTTTTTACTTCTTCAAATAATTTGAGGTTTCCAAAAACTTTCAAATTAATTTTTTGTGTGAATTTTGAAACAAAAAATGTTCGAGAAATCATAAAATATTCATGAATAAAAAATATTTATGATTTTGAAAAATGTTCGGGAAATTGTAAAATTTTCATGATTTAAAAATATGCTCACGAATTTGAGAAATGTTTGGGATTTCATATAATTTTCATGAATTAGAAATGTTCACAAAAATTCAAAAATGTTTGCGAATTTCAAAAAAAATGCAAAGTTTTATAAGTAATCATGGATTCAAAAAATGTTCATGGATTCAAAAAATGTTCATGGATTCAAAAAATGTTCACCAAAACAATATAGGTTTTCATGTATTTCAAAAATTATTGCTGAATTTCAAGAAAATATTCGTCAATTCCAAAATTGTTTGCCGATTCAAAAGAATGTTCAAGAGTTTCAAAAAATTGTTCACAACATGGGCACGGGACTGACCTGCTTTCTAATAGAGACATGACATAGTGTAAGCCTATTAGGACTTTTTGTGGAGTACAGCCCATTAAAATTTTATTAGGTAACGAGGCCTATTGTTCTTTTGAGAGCACTAGCAACCGCCCGGCCCAATCTGCTACCTCCTGGTCGCCTATAAAATCATAAACCCTAACGTCTTCCTGCGCCCTCCTTCGCCGCCGCCACCCACGACCACCACCGGAGCCGGAGGAAGAGAGGAAGGGAGAAGCCAACAGGTAACGATGGTGTCCGGCTCCGGTGTGTCCGCTCGTCGCGTGGTGGTGGATGCGCGCCACCACATGCTGGGTCGCCTTGCGTCGATCGTGGCCAAGGAGCTGCTCAACGGGCAGCGCGTGGTGGTGGTCCGGTGCGAGGAGATGTGCATCTCCGGCGGGCTGGTCCGTCAGAAGATGAAGTACCTCCGCTTCCTCCGCAAGCGGATGAACACCAAGCCCTCGCACGGCCCCATCCACTTCCGCGCCCCCTCGCGCATTTTCTGGCGCACCGTGCGCGGCATGATCCCGCACAAGACGCCCCGCGGCGAGGCTGCGCTCGCCAGGCTCAAGGCGTTCGAGGGCGTCCCGCCGCCTTACGATCGCACCAAGCGTATGGTCATCCCCGACGCGCTCAAGTACGCGCCTTATCTTTGTTGCTTGCGCTCTAATGGCGGATTTAATTAGTTATGTGGTGATGGTCTTTGTCTGACTACTTGTTGGATAGGGTTCTGAGGCTGCAGCCGGGGCACAGGTACTGTCTGCTCGGCGAGCTTTCCAAGGAGGTCGGATGGAACTACCATGAAACTATCAAGGTACGTTTTGTTACAATCGATCACTCTGGGTGTCACCTCTGAACAAAATGATGAGTATGTGATGCATACATATGACTCTTTGGCCCACAATGTTAGATTGTGGTGGTTGTCCTGTGGGTTTAGTTTGTAGATGTCAACCAGATTGTTATTGAGAATTTGAGATAATAGCTTCTCACTGTGTGGCTAAGTCAAAATTATTTGCTGTCGAGCTGAAACACAGGTTAGGTTATTCGTTGCCATGGAATAAGGCTTTCGATAGTGATAGGGTGAAATGCTGAATTGTATAAGCCTATTTTACTGATTTTAACAAAAGGCACTGTCAAGTTTCCTTTTGTGCTTAGCCTAGTACCTTCCATCAGTACCCTTGTTAAGTGCATTGAGAACTGTTTTTGTGCCATTTGAATTTGTTGATTTTTCACATTGCAAGTGTGCAAATTTAGCATGACTGGGATGATGCAGAAACTCAGGACTGATGTCCATTGATTTTTCACAAAGATGATGCTTACAACCAGCTACTTCTGACTAGTCATGCTATTTTTTTGACAGCAAAAGCTATTTTAATTCGTCTGTTCCCTCATGTCTGACGATAGACATGTTTTTCTTTTAGCCTGATTCTGATTAATTTTGTCAATGATGATTTCTGATTGATCATGGCATTTGTTGCCACATTCCATTGTAAGATTCTCATTTATTAACATTTGGCTGTGGTTATTATCATGTCCTTTTGTTGGTTTCTCTTGTGTTTTAATGATATGCCTATGATGTGAGATTAATATTTGCTACTCTTGATGGGTGCTGCCCAGTTGACGACTATAACCACCAAGATCTCTGAGGCGTATTTAACAACCAGCGATTCTTATTGTTATTTAAAATTTGTTGGCTAGTTCGTTTCAATAATTTGAACTCAGATACAAATCATAAAACTGCGATTTGGACTTTGGCACCTGTTCCTCATTCAACATTTGTCTGTGGCTTTTAGCCTGTTCTTTTATTTGTTGTGCTTCAGTTATAAGCCTGTGATGTGAGATTAATATTTGCTACTCTTGATGGGTGTTCCCCAGTTGATGACCATAATCACCAAGATCTCTGAGGCCTCTTTTAACTTCTAGCGATTCTTATTGTTATTTAAAATTTGTTTCCTAGTTTGTTTCAATTATTTGATTCTCATTTGACATTTGGCTGTGGCGTTTAGCTTGTTCTTTTGTTTGATTCTCCTGTGCTTGAGTTATAAGCCTATGATGTGAGATTAATATTTGCTACTCTTGATGGGTGCTCCCAGTTGATGACCATAATCACCAAGATCTCTGAGGCCTCTTTTAACAACCAGGGATTGTTTTCTTATTATTGTCTAAATCTGTTATAGTTTGCTTCATTTATGTAAGTAGAGATAGCAAATCATAAAACTGGGATTGGGTCTCTTAATACCTGTTCCTCATGTAACATTTGACTTGGCTTTTACCCTGCTCTTTTGTTTGATTCTCCTGTACTTTAGTTATAAGCCTATGATGTGAGATTTATATTTGCTACTCTTGATGGGTGCTCCCCAGTTGATGATCATAACCACCAAGATCTCTGAGGCCTCCTTATGACAGCCATGGCTTGTTTTCTTATTGTTCTAATTTTGTTAGCTAGTTCGTTTTAGAAAAAAAAGCCAGAATCAGATTGCACATATCGTAATGATGTTAGAAAAATGGCCATTGACCACCAAGATCTTGTTGTGCATTTCATAGTTGATAATGGCCATTGACCACCAAGATCTCCAGCGTGATGTTAGGTTCTTGATTGGGGACTGTTTTTAATCCTTGATTTGAGCGCATGCCTTGAAAACATATGTATACTTGCAACTAGATGTTATTTGGAAAATGGCTCATCACCTTTTTTGTTTAAACTGGCAGGAACTGGAGGAGAAGAGAAAGGAGAAGGCTAAGGTGTCGTACGACAGGAGGAAGCAACTGGCCAAGCTGCGCGTCAAGGCTGAGAAGGCTGCCGAGGAGAAGCTGGGTTCTCAGTTGGACATCCTGGCACCAATCAAATACTAGTGTGCCCCGCAGTCATGCATCGTCTGTTTTGCTGGATAATGGTGGTTATTGTTTACGTTATTAGTAGCCTGAGAGTGTCGTTGAGATTTGAAACCTCTGAATATCTATACTCTTCCAATCTTTGTAGCAAATGGATTGTTTGGTATTGTTGTTTTCGCCCCATGAGATTTCCTAGATGTTGCTGTTTTCTCCCATCATGTTTTTGTTGTCGCCAGGAATTTACGCTTCTAGATCCAGCTCTCACACAAGTCAAGCGTGCAAGCTAGTTAAAGCACATTGATCCGCTGAGTCTCGGCGTGATATAAATTGAAAAAGAGGCAAACTGAGATTATCGAACGGGAAGTAAACATGGCGGAGGCTTGCGCCAAACACCTCCCCAGCGCTGCTACCCTTAGAGGAGTGCTGGTCAATAGCAACATTACATACCGGTTCAGGTGTTTGCTAACATTGCAGTTTAAGCAAAGGCGAGGTTTTCTCTGCCTATTTCGCTGGTTACAGAGGATCGAACACCTCACCATCATGCGATCCGACAGTTTCTGGACATCCAAATCGAAACATTTGGGCCATCAGAATATCTTCTATTTCCACGTTGGAATTTTTAGTTTAAACCGATGGCGAGCTGCATTCCAGAAATTGGTAGGTTGCATCTATTTTGGGGTCTTTTCATATGTGACTCAGTTGGACTTGACTGAGTAAATGTATGCCAAAAACGCATGTTTGGCTACCGTAGCTACCGTTGACTTGCTTGCGCTCTGGGTGAGAACCTAGACCCAGTTTCCCGGTTCGGACGATGGCGGCGCTAGAGGTGTCGCTCTCCCTCATGGGGGCATCGTTTTTGGAGCAGCTGCCGGATGGGGAAGACAAAAGGTGGAGCGGTGTTTCATTTACCGCATCGAAGACGACGGATCTCGGTGGCATGGCGCAGCAGGGTCTTGGCGGCGGAGGTGTGATGATGGACGCGCAGGGAGGTGGTGTTGTTTGGCACTGTGGTAGCGTCGACGCCAGTCCTGGCAAAGTCGATGCGTCTGTACATGCTCTGAAGATGGATCGGTGGATGATGGTGGTGGCGGCCTCTGAGGGTGCGCCAGACCGGTGTGACCTAGTCCCGGCAGTGGTCTGGCTGGGCCATCCGGCTTTAGATGTTAGGCTTTGGTGCGATGTCTGTTTGGTATTCTGCTCGGACATTGGGCACCCTTCATCATGGGGATAGGAGTAGCGACAGGTGTTGCTAAGTTGATGGCTTCAGGCTTACTGATATATTACTTTGTAAGATCTTTGTGGATAATTAATAAAATGGCTGCATCATCGTCCAGATGTAGAGGCCGGGGGTATATCTTTTTTTCTAAAAAAGGAAAATGCATGTTCTGCACCTTGTTTGGTAACCTACATATAGGCTAGCTGCATCAGGTAACCAATTTTTCCCTGATGTTTGATGGCATGCGTTGGGCATGGCGTAATTTGTGATCATCCCTTCTCACTAGTGGTGACCTTACCGCACACGATCAAAACATCATTTCAGTCCTAGCTAGTACATGAATGGTAGTTCATCTTAACTACTAACAAATAGGATAGGAATTAACAGTCATATGGCTCAACAGGGAAAAGTTCATCGATGCCGAACTAGGCGAAAGTCTATCCTCTTCTTATACACCTACTACTAAAATTGCCTTTCAGCATCTCAAAGAAGCACCTGCTGCAGCTCCAATGCTAGCTCTACCAGACTTCAAGAAACATTTTGTTGTAGAAACAAATACTAGCAACAAAGAGATTGGAGTTGTGCTTATGCATGAGGGTCACCCTCTCTCACCTCGGCAAAGCTCTGGCCCTAAGAGCATCTCCATCCGCGCCCCAACAGGCCCCCAGGCCCCTTTTTCGGCGCCGGCGCCCAAAAAAGGCCCAGACGTGCCCCCAAAAGCGCATTTTTGGCCGGTTAGGCCCAAAACTGGCGCCGGCAGACCAAGGCCAAACCCGGCGCGTGATACGTCTCCAACGTATCTACTTTTCCAAACACTTTTGCCCTTGTTTTGGACTCTAACTTGCATGATTTTAATGGAACTAACCTGGACTGACGTTGTTTTCAGCAGAATTGCCATGGTGTTATTTTTGTGTAGAATAAAAGTTCTCGGAATGACCTGAAACTTCATGGAGTCACGTTTTGGAATTAATAAAAAATATTGGCGAAAGAATCAACAGAAGGGGGCCCACACCCTGTCCACGAGGGTGCAGGGCGCGCCCCCTGCCTCGTGGGTCCCCTGGACCTCCACCGACCTCAACTCCAACTCTATATATTCATGTTTGGGGAGAAAAAATATCAGAGAGAAGGATTCATCGCGTTTTACGATACAGAGCCGCCGCCAAGCCCCGTTCTTCCTTGGGAGGGCAGATCTGGAGTCCGTTCGGGGCTCCGGAGAGGGGAATCCGTCGCCATCGTCATCATCAACCATCCTCCATCACCAATTTCATGATGCTAACCGCCGTGCGTGAGTAATCCCATCATAGGCTTGCTGGACGGCGATGGGTTGGATGAGATTTACCATGTAATCGAGTTAGTTTTGTTAGGGTTTGATCCCTAGTATCCACTATGTTCTAAGATTGATGTTGCTATGATTTTGCCATGCTTAATGCTTGTCACTAGGGTCCAAGTGCCATGATTTCAGATCTGAACCTATTATGTTTTCATGAATATATGAGTGTCCTTGATACTATCTTGCAAGTTATAGTCACCTACTACATGTTATGATCCAGCAAGCCCCGGAGTGACAATAGTCGGGACACTTCCCGGTGATGACCGTAGTTTGAGAAGTTCATGTATTCACTAAGTGCTAATGCTTTGGTCCGGTTCTCTATTAAAAGGAGGCCTTAATATCCCTTAGTTTCCAATAGGACCCGCTGCCACAGGAGGGTAGGACAAAAGATGTCATGCAAGTTCTTTCCCATAAGCACGTATGACTATATTCAGAATACATGCCTACATTATATTGAATAACTGGAGCTAGTTCCGTGTCACCCTATGTTATAACTGTTGCATGATGAATGCCATCTAACATAATTATCCATCATTGATCCATTGCCTACGAGCTTTTCATATATTGATCTTTGCTAAGTTACTTCTCCGTTGCCAGTTACGATTGCTACAAAACTGCTACTGTTACTTTTGCCACTGTTACCGTTGTTTCCATACTAGTTTGCTACTAAATACTTTGATGCAGATATTAAGTCTTTCAGGTGTGGTTGAATTGACAACTTAGCTGCTAATACTTGAGAATATTCTTTGGCTCTCCTTGTGTCGAATCAATAAATTTGGGTTGAATACTCTACCCTCGAGAACTATTGTGATCCCCTATACTTGTGGGTTATTAAGACTTTTTTCTGGCGCCGTTGCCGGGGAGCATAGCTCTGTTCTTTGAGTCACTTGGGATTTATATCTGTTGATCACTATGAGGAATTTGAAAGATCAAAGAACCCAGATTTTTCCCTCAACTACGAGGGGAGGTAAGGAACTGCCATCTAGCTCCGCACTTGATTCACCTTCTGTTTTGAGTAAACTTGCGACACCTACACCTGCTATTGATTCTGATATGCCGCATGTTATTGATGATGCCACTTCTACTGTGCATGATGCTTATGATGATAGTACTTCTCTGCTTGATAATACTGTGCCATTAGGTGAATTTCTTGATGAACAACTTGCTAGGGTTAGAGAGAATGAAATTATTGAAACTGATGATATTAATGAAAGTGATGATGAAGATTCTCCCCCTAGATATGAATTTCTTGTTGTACCTGAGGGTTATGTTATGGATGAAGAAACTGCTAGAGACTACCTTGCTTGCAATGATAGATATGATCTTAAGAAACTGTTAGCTGATACGTCCATTTTGCATCATGCTTTATATCGATATTTATTGCATTATGGGATGTTACTACACATTATGTTACAATACTTATGCCTTTTCTATCTTATTTTACAAGGTTTACACGAAGAGGGAGAATGCCGACAGCTGGAATTCTGGGCTGGAAAAGGAGCAAATATTAGAGACCTATTCTGCACAACTCCAAAAGTCCTGGAACTCCACAAAAGTCAGTTTTGGAATATATTAAAAATATTGGATGAAGAAAGCACCAGAGGGGGGCCACCCACCGTCCACGAGGGTGGAGGGCGCACCCTACCCCCCTGGGCGCGCCCCCTGTCTCGTGGGCCACCTGGCAACCCCCGATGCCCATCTTCTGCTATTTGGTGTCTTTTACCCTGAAAAAATCATAAGGAAGCATTCGGGAGGAAGCACCTCCGTCTCGAGGCGGAACCTTGGTGGAACCAATCTAGGGCTCCGGCGGAGCTGTTCTGCCGGGGAAACATCCCTCTGGGAGGGGGAAATCATCTCCATCGTCATCACCATCGATCCTCTCATCGAGAGGGGGTCAATCTCCATCTACATCTTCACCAGCACCATCTCCTCTCAAACCCTAGTTCATCTCTTGTATCGATCTTTGTCTCAAAACCCCAGATTGGTACCTGTGGGTTGTTAGTAGTGTTGATTACTCCTTGTAGTTGATGCTAGTTGGTTTACTCGATGGAAGATCATATGTTCAGACCCTTTATGCAAATAATACCCCTCTGATTTTGAACATGAATATGATTTGTGAGTAGTTACGTTTGTTCCTGAGGACATGGGAGAAGTCTTGTTATAAGTAGTCATGTGAATTTGGTATTCTTTCGACATTTTGATGAGATGTATGTTGTCTTTCCTCTAGTGGTGTTATGTGAAGTCGACTACATGACACTTCACCATTGTTTGGGCCTAGGGGAAGGCATTGGGAAGTAGATGATGGGTTGCTAGAGTGACAGAAGGTTAACCCTAGTTTATGCGTTGCTTCGTAAGGGGCTGATTTGGATCCACATGTTTCATGCTATGGTTAGGTTTACCTTAATTCTTCTTTCGTAGTTGGGGATGCTTGCGAGAGGGGTTAATCATAAGTGGGATGCTTGTCCCAGGAAGGGAAGTACCCAAGCACCGGTCCACCCACATATCAAATTATCAAAGTAATGAACGCGAATCATATGAGCATGACGAAAACTAGCTTGGCGATAATTCCCATGTGTCCTCCAGAGCGCTTTGCTTTATATAAGAGTTTGTCCAGGCTTGTCCTTTGCTACAAAAAGGATTGGGCCACCTTGCTGCACCTTATTTACTTTTGTTACTTGTTACCCGTTACGAATTATCTTATCACAAAACTATATGTTACCGATAATTTCAGTGCTTGCAGAGAATACCTTACTGAAAACCGCTTGTCATTTCCTTCTACTCTTGGTTGGGTTTGACACTCTTACTTATCAAAAGGACTACGATAGGTCCCCTATACTTGTGGGTCATCAAGACTCTTTTCTGGCGCCATTGCCGGGGAGTAAAGCGCCTTTGGTAGGTGGAATTTGGTAAGGAAAAATTTATATAGTGTGCTGAAATTTATTGTCACTTGTTACTATGGAAAATAATCCTTTGAGGGGCTTGTTCGGGGTATATTCACCCTAACCAGAAGAGCAAAGAGTTGCTCCTCAACCTACTAAACTACTGAAAATATTCACTTTGAAATTCCTTCGGGTATGATAGAGAAACTGCTAGCTAATCCCTATACAGGAGATGGAACGTTACATCCCGATATGCACCTAATCTATGTGGATGAAGTTTGTGGATTATTTAAGCTTGCAGGTATGCCCGAGGATGTTATCAAGAAGAAGGTCTTCCTTTTATCTTTGAAGGGAAAGGCATTGACATGGTTTAGGCTATGTGATGATATTGGATCATGGAACTACAACCGATTGAAATTGGAATTTCATCAGAAGTTTTATCCTATGCATCTGGTTCATCGTGATCGTAATTATATATACAATTTTTGGCCTCGTGAAGGAGAAAGTATCGCTCAACCTTGGGGGAGGCTTAAGTCAATGTTATATTCATGCCCCAATCATGACCTCTCAAGAGAAATTATTATTCAAAAATTTTATGCTCGACTTTCTCTTAATAATCGCTCCATGCTCGATACTTCTTGTACCGGTTCTTTTATGATGAAGACTATTGAATTCAGATGGGATTTATTGGAAAGAATTAAACGCAACTCTGAAGATTGGGGACTCGACGAAGGTAAGGAGTCAGGTATAACACCTAAGTTTGATTGTGTTAAATCTTTTATGGATACCGATGCTTTTCGTGAATTTAGCACTAAATATGGACTTGACTCTGAGATAGTAGCTTCTTTTTGTGAATCATTTGCTACTCATGTTGATCTCCCTAAGGATAAGTGGTTTAAATATCATCCTCCCATTGAAGTAAAAGTAGTAGAACCTATTAAAGTTGAAGAAAAGACTATCACTTATAATGTTGATCCTATTGTTCCTACCGCTTATATTGAGAATCCACCCTTTCCTGTTAGAATAAAGGATCATGCTAAAGCTTCAACTGTGGTTCGTAAGAGTAATGCTAGAACACCCATGATACGTCTCACGTATCTATAATTTTTGATTGTTCCATGCTATTATATTACCCCTTTTGGATGTTTATGGGCTTTATTTTACACATTTATATCATTTTTGGGACTAACCTACTAACCGGAGGCCCAGCCCGTATTGTTGTTTTTTTGTGCCTATTTTAGTATTTCGAAGAAAAGGAATATCAAACGGAGTCCAAACGGAAGGAAACCTTCGGGAGCGTGATTTTTGGAACGAACGTGATCCGGAGAACTTGGAGTGCAAGTCAAGAAGCTTGCGAGGCGGCTAGGAGACAGGAGGGCGCGCCCACCCCCTGGGCACACCCCTATCTCCTGGGCCCCACAGGCGGCCACCGACGTACTTCTTCTTCCTATATATACCTACGTACCCCGAAAACATCCAGGGAGCCAACGAAACACAATTTCCACCACCGTAACCTTCTGTATCCGCGAGATCCCATCTTGGAGCCTTCGTCGGCGCTCCGCCGGAGGGGGAATCGACCACGGAGGGCGTCTACATCAACACCATAGCCCCTCCGATGAGTTGTGAGTAATTTACCACAGACCTTCGGGTCCATAGTTATTAGCTACATGGCTTCTTCTCTCTTTTGGGATCTTAATACAATGCCCCCCCCTCTCTTGTGGAGATCTATTCGATGTAAACTCTTTTTGTGGTGTGTTTTTCGAGATCCGATGAATTGTGGGTTTATGATCAAGTTTATCTATGAGAAATATTTGAATCTCCTCTGAATTCTTTTATGTATGATTGAGTTATCTTTGCAAGTCTCTTCGAATTATAAGTTTGGTTTGGCCTACTAGATTGATCTTTCTTGCCATGGGAGAAGTGCTTAGCTTTGGGTTTAATCTTGCAATGTCCTTTCCCAGTGATAGCAGGGGAAGCAAGGCACATATTGTATTGTTGCCATCGAGGATAAAAAGATGGGGTTTATATCATATTGCTTGAGTTTATCCCTCTACATCATGTCATCTTTCTTAATGCGTTACTCTGTTCTTTATGAACTTAATACTCTAGATGCAGGCAGGAGTCGGTCGATGTGTGGAGTAATAGTAGTAGATGCAGGCAGGAGTCGGTCTACTTGTTGCGGACATGATGCCTATATACATGATCATGCCTAGATAATCTCATAATTATTCGCTTTTCTATCAATTGCTCGACAGTAATTTGTTCACCCACCGTAATACTTATGCTATCTTGAGAGAAGCCACTAGTGAAACCTATGGCCCCCGGGTCTATCTTTTATCATATAATCTTTCAATCTACTTTTATTTGCATCTTTACTTTTTGCATCTATATTATAAAATACCAAAAATATATTTATATTATCATATTATCTCTATCAGATCTCACTTTTGCAAGTGGCCGTAGGGATTGACAACCCCTTTATTGCGTTGGTTGCGAGTTCTTTATTTGTTTGTGTAGGTGCGTGGGACTTTTGAGGAGCCTCCTACTGGATTGATACCTTGGTTCTCAAAAACTGAGGGAAATACTTACGCTACTATTGCTGCAACACCCTTTCCTCTTCAAGGAAAACCAACGCAAGCTCAAGACGTAGCAAGAAGGTTTTCTGGCACCGTTGTCGGGGAGGTCTTCACTCAAGTCAAGACATACCAAGTACCCATCACAAACTCATCTCCCTCGCATTTACATTATTTGCCATTTGCCTCTCGTTTTCCTCTCCCCCACTTCATCCTTGCCGTTTTATTTGCCCTCTCTTTCCCAATCTCCTCCTCTCTCTTTCGCTTGCCTTTTTTGCTCGTGTGTTAGATCGTTTACCTTGTCATTATGGCTAGTCCTCCTATCCTTGTTATCACTCCCGAACATGAAATTCTCAATTTTAAGCAAAGGGAGGGAGAGAATTTAAAAGATGCTTGGCATAGAATTTGCAATGCTCAAAATAGATCTACTAGGAAGGTTTCTACTTCCGTTCTTCTTCGCAATTTTTATGTAGGCATTACTCCTTGGAATAGATGTGTTCTTGATACCATTGTCGGAGGGGATTTCTTGAGTAGCCATACGTTTGATGCTTATAATGCTATGTTAGATTTGTTTGGCCCACCACCTCTTTTGGTTAATGGAACTACTTTAACTTTAGAACACGTTATGCAACGGCTTGAGATTATTGAAAATAAAATTGCCACTGTTGAGTTGATTGAAAATTTGGATAAAAAGATTCATAATCACATCACCCAATATGGATCTAGGGTTGGAGTTACTTTGAAAAACCTTATAGAGAAAGAACCTATAGTTAATGAAAAATAGATCTAGATTCTGCAAGAATCGGTAAACTTGAGGATATCATTACCAACTTAGGTTCCGCATTTCTTCCATGAAAAATACTCCAAAACCCCCCACCAAAACTGCCAAGTTTATTTATGTTCCTAAAAATAAGGGGGAATCTTCTAGTAAAGGAGACGCGGATCTCAAATCCATAAGTGTTCATCCAAATTGTCTCTCTATCATTAAGGAACCTTTTGCTACAAATGAATTTCTTGAATTTTTGCCTAAAGGTTTAATCATTGCTAAAAAGGGAGAAACCCTAAAGATTATAAGTGCTCTATTGAGTAATTGAGTGCCAAAGATGGCACTACTTAGATCTATCTTCGCTTTTATGCCTAGCTAGGGGCGTTAAACGATAGCGCTAGTTGGGAGGCAACCCAATTTTATTTGTGTTTTTTGTTTTTGTTTCTGTTTAGTAATAAATTTTGCATCTACCTCCTGTTTAGATGTTTTTTATGTTTTAATTAATGTTTGTGCCAAGTAGAACCTATAGGATAACCTATGATGATAGTTGATTTGATTCTGCTGAAAAAACAGAAACTTTTCACGCACGAATTTAGTTTTGTTAAATCACAGGAACGTGATTTTGTGTTGATTCTTTTTTCTACTGATCAACATACAAATTGTCCAGGACTGCCTATTTTGGTAGGATTTTTAGAGTTCCAGAAGTTTGCGTTAGTTACAGATTCCTATAGACTGTTCTGTTTTTAACAGATTCTGTTTTTCGTGTGTTGTTTGCTTATTTTGATGCATCTATGGCTAGTAAAATAGTTTATAAACCATAGATAAGTTGGAATACAGTAGGTTTAACACCAAAATATATAAATAATGAGTTCATTACAGTACCTTATGTGGTGGTTTTGTTTTCTTTCACTAACGGAGCTTATAAGATTTCCTGTTGAGTTTTGTGTTGTGAAGTTTTCAAGTTTTGGGTAAAGCTTTGATGGACTATGGAATACGGAGTGGCAAGAGCCTAAGCTTGGGGATGCCCATGGCACCCCAAGATACTCAACAATAGCCAAAAGCCTAAGCTTGGGGATGCCCCGGGAAGGCATCCCCTCTTTCGTCTTTGTTCATTGGTAACTTTACTTGGAGCTATATTTTTATTTGCCACATGATATGTGTTTTTCTTGCAGCGTCGTGTATTATATTAGTCTTTGCTTTTTAGTTTACCACAATCATCCTTGCTGTACACACCTTTTGGGAGAAGCCCACTTGACTAGAATTTGCTAGAATACTCTATGTGCTTCACTTATATCTTTTGAGATTGATAGTTTATGCTCTAGTGCTTCATTTATACCTTTTAGAGCACGGCGGTGGCTTAATTTTGAAGAAATTGCTAGTATCTCATGCTTCACTTATATTATTTTGAGAGTCTTTTAGAACAGCATGGCATTTGCTATGGTTACAGATTTGGTCCTAGAATGATGAGCATCCAAGTTGGGTATAATAAAAACTATCATAGGAAGTGAATTAGATGCTATGATCAATTTGATGTTTGATAATTGTTTTGAGATATAGAGGTAGTAATGTTAGAGTCATACTAGTGGGTAATTATGAAATTGAGAAATACTTGTGTTGAAGTTGGCAAGTCCCGTAGCATGCAGTATGGTAAAAGTTGTGTGACAAATTTGTTGCATGAGGTGCTCTTTTGATTGTCTTCCTTATGAGTGGAGGTCGGGATCGCGCGATGGTTAAATCCTACCAACCCTTACCCTAGGAGCATGCGTAGTAGTACTTTGCTTTGAGGGCAAGTAGACTTTTGCAATAAGTATACGAGTTCTTTATGACTAATGTGAGTCCATGGATATACGCACGCTCATCCTTCCACTTTGCTAGCCTCTATTATACCGCGCAACTTTCGCCAGTATCATGCACCCATTATTTACCTTCCTCAAAACAGCCACCATACCTACCTATTATGGCATTTCCATAGCCATTCCGAGATATATTGCCATGCAACTTTCCACCATTTCGTTTATTATGACACGTTCCATCATTGTCATATTGCTCTTTGCATGATCATGTAGTTGACATCGTATTTGTGGCAAGGCCACCTTCATAATTTTCATACATGTCGCTCTTGATTCACTGCATATCCCGGTACACCGCCGGAGGCATTCATATAGAGTCATATCTTGTTCTAGCTTTGAGTTGTAATTCTTGAGTTGTAAATCAATAAAAGTGGGATGATCTTCATTATTAGAGCATTGTCTCAGTGAGGAAAGGATGATGAAGACTATGATTCCCCCACAAGTCGGGATGAGACTTCGGACATTACAAAAAAAAAGAAAGGCCAAAAAAAAGGCCAAAGAAAAAAAAAGAAAAAAAGAAAAAAAGGAGAAAAAATGAGAGAAAAAGAGAGAAGGGACAATGCTACTATCTCTTTTTCCACACTTGTGCTTCAAAGTAGCACCATGATCTTCATGATAGAGAGTCTCCTATGTTGTCACTTTAATATACTAAGTGGGATTTTTTCATTATAGAACTTGGCTTGTATATTCCAATGATGGGCTTCCTCAAAATGCCCTAGGTCTTCGTGAGCAAGCGAGTTGGATGCACACCCACTTAGTTTCTTTTGTTGAGCTTTCATATATTTATAGCTCTAGTGCATCCGTTGCATGGCAATCCCTACTCACTCACATTGATATCTATTGATGGGCATCTCCATAGCCCATTGATACGCCTAGTTGATGTGAGACTATCTTCTCCCTCCTTTTGTCCTCACAACCACCACCTTATACCACCATAGTGCTATGTCCATGGCTCGCGCTCATGTATTGCGAGTTGAAAAAGCTGAAGCGCGCTAAAAAATATGAACCAATTGCTTGTCTGAAACCGGGGTTGTGCATGATGGGAGTATTTTGTGTAATGAAAATGAAGCATGGCCTAACTATATGATTTTTGTAGGGATAAGCTTTCTGTGGCTATGCTATTTTGATAGGACATGATTATTTGTTAGTATGATTCAAAGCATTATTATTTTTATGTTTTATAAGCTTTTATCTTGAATCATTTGGATATGAACTTTCATGCCACAATAAAGAAAATTACATTGAGAATTATGCTAGGTAGCATTCCACATCAAAAATTCTATTTTTATCATTTACCTACTCAAGGACGAGCAGGAATTAAACTTGGGGATGCTTGATACGTCTCCAACGTATCTATAATTTTTGATTGTTCCATGCTATTATATTACCCCTTTTGGATGTTTATGGGCTTTATTTTACACATTTATATCATTTTTGGGACTAACCTACTAACCGGAGGCCCGGCCCGTATTGCTGTTTTTTTGCCTATTTCAGTATTTCTAAGAAAAGGAATATCAAACGGAGTCCAAACAGAATGAAACCTTCGGGAGCGTGATTTTTGGAACGAACGTGATCTAGAGAACTTGGAGTGCAAGTCAAGAAGTTTGCGAGGCGGCCAGGAGACAAGAGGGCGCACCCACCCCCCTGGACACGCCCCTATCTCCTCGGCCCCACAGGCGGCCACCGACGTACTTCTTCTTCCTATATATACCTACGTACCCCAAAAACATCTAGGGAGCCAAGGAAACACAATTTCCACCATTGTAACCTTCTGTATCCGCAAGATCCCATCTTGGAGCCTTCGCCGGCGCTTCGTCGGAGGGCGAATCGACCATGGAGGGCGTCTACATCAACACCATAGCCCCTTCGATGAGTTGTGAGTAGTTTACCACAGACCTTCGGGTCCATAGTTATTAGCTAGATGGCTTCTTCTCTCTTTTTGAATCTCAATACAATGTTCTCCCCCTCTCTTGTGGAGATCTATTCGATGTAAACTCTTTTTGCGGTGTGTTTGTCGAGATCCGATGAATTGTGGCTTTATGATCAAGTTTATCTATGAGAAATATTTGAATCTCCTCTGAATTCTTTTATGTATGATTGAGTTATCTTTGCAAGTCTCTTCGAATTATCAGTTTGGTTTGGCCTACTAGATTGATCTTTCTTGCCATGGGAGAAGTGCTTAGCTTTGGGTTCAATCTTGCGGTGTCCTTTCCCAATGACAGCAGGGGCAGCAAGGCACGTATTGTATTGTTGCCATCAAGGATAAAAAGATGGGGTTTATATCATATTGCTTGAGTTTATCCCTCTACATCATGTCATCTTTCTTAATGCGTTACTCTATTCTTTATGAACTTAATACTCTAGATGAAGGCAGGAGTCGGTCGATGTGTGGAGTAATAGTAGTAGATGCAGGCAGGAGTCGGTCTACTTGTTGCGCACGTGATGCCTATATACATGATCATGCCTAGATAATCTCATAATTATTCGCTTTTCTATCAATTGCTCGATAGTAATTTGTTCACCCACCGTAATACTTATGCTATCTTGAGAGAAGCCACTAGTGAAACCTATGGCCACCGGGTCTATCTTTTATCATATAAGCTTTCAATCTACTTTTATTTGCATCTTTACTTTTTGCATCTATATTATAAAATACCAAAAATATATTTATATTATCACATTATCTCTATCAGATCTCACTTTCGCAAGTGGCCGTGAAGGGATTGACAACCCCTTTATTGCGTTGGTTGCGAGTTCTTTGTTTGTTTGTGTAGGTGCGTGGGACTTTTGAGGAGCATCCTACTGGATTGATACCTTGGTTCTCAAAAACTGAGGGGAATACTTACGCTACTATTGCTGCATCACCCTTTCCTCTTCAAGGAAAACCAACGCAAGCTCAAGACGTAGCAACCCACACCCCCTGAGCAAATTAAAGTTGAACCTAGTATTGCTATGGTTAAAGATCTCTTGGTCGATAACATTGATGGGCATGTTATTTACTTCTGTGATGAAGCTACTAGAATTGCTAGACCTGATACTAAAAATAAACATAGACCTGTTGTTGGCATGCCTGTTGTTTCTGTTAAAATAGGAGATCATTGTTATCATGTCTTACGTGATATGGGTGCTAGTGTGAGTGCAATACCTCATTCCTTATACAAAGAAATTATGCATGATATTGCACCTGCTGAGATAGAAGATATTGATGTTACTATTAAGCTTGCCAATAGAGATACTATTTCACCAATTGGGATTGTTAGAGGTGTTGAAGTCTTGTGTGGGAAAATTAAATACCCTACTGATTTTCCTATTCTTGGTTCCCCACAAGTTGACTTTTGTCCCCATTATATTTGGCAGACCCTTCTTGAATACTGTTAATGCTAAGATAGATTGCGAGAAGTATATCGTTACTGTTGGTTTAGGGGATATGTCTCATGATTTTAATTTCTCTAAATTTTGTAGAAAACCCCATGATACAGAATTGCCTAGTAAAGATGAAATTATTGGTCTTGCTTCTATTGTCGTGCCTCCTAATGATCCGTTAGAACAATATTTGCTCGACCATGGAAATGATATGTTTATGAATGAAAGAAGGGAAATAGATGAATTATTCTTTAAACAAGGACCTATTTTGAAACACAACTTGCCTGTTGAAATCCTAGGGGATCCGCCTCCACCCAAGGGAGATCCCGTGTTTGAGCTTAAACAACTACCTGATAGTTTGAAATATGCTTATCTTGATGAAAAGAAAATATATCCTGTTATTATTAGTGCTAACCTTTCAGAGCATGAAGAAGAGAAATTATTGAAAACTCTGAAGAAGCACTGTGCTGATATTGGATATACTCTTGATGATCTTAAGGGCATTAGTCCCACTCTATGCCATCACAAAATAAAATTGGAGAAAGATGCTAAACTGGTTGTTGATCACCAACGACGGTTAAATCCTAAGATGAAAGAAGTGGTGAGAAATGAAATACTAAAGCTTCTGGAGGCAGGTATAATTTATCTTGTTGCTGATAGTCAGTGGTTAAGTCTTGTCCATTGTGTCCCTAAGAAGGGAGTTATTACTGTTGTTCCTAATGATAAGGATGAATTGATCCCACAAAGAATTGTTACAGGTTATAGAATGGTAATTGATTTCCGTAAATTAAATAAAGCTACTAGAAAAGATCATTACCCTCTACCTTTTATTGATCAAATGCTAGAAAGACTATCCAAACATACACATTTTTTCTTTCTAGATGGTTATTCTGGTTTCTCTCAAATACCTCTGTCAAAAGAGGATCAGGATAAGACCACTTTTACTTGCCCTTTCGGTACCTTTGCTTATAGACGTATGCCTTTTGGTTTATGCAATGCACCTGCTACCTTTCAAAGATGTATGACTGCTATATTCTCTGACTTTTGTGAAAAGATTGTTGAGGTTTTCATGGATGATTTCTCCATTTATGGAACTTCTTTTGATGATTGCTTAAGCAACCTTGATCAAGTTTTGCAGAGATGTGAAGAAACTAATCTTGTCTTGAGTTGGGAGAAGTGCCACTTTATGGTTAATGAAGGTATTGTCTTGGGGCATAAAATTTCTGAAAGAGGTATTGAAGTTGATAAAGCTAAGGTTGATGCTATTGAAAAGATGTCGTGTCCTAAGGACATCAAAGGTATAAGAAGTTTCCTTGGTCATGTTGGTCTTTATAGGAGGTTCACTAAAGACTTCTCTAAAATTTCCAGGCCTTTGACTAACCTCTTACAAAAAGATGTTCCTTTTGTTTTTGATGATGATTGTGTAGAAGCATTTGAAAGACTTAAGAAAGTCTTGATTTTTGCACCTATTGTTCAGCCACCTGATTGGAATTTACCCTTTGAAATTATGTGTGATGCTAGTGATTATGCTATAGGTGCTGTTCTAGGACAAAGAGTTGATAAGAAATTAAATGTTATCCAACATGCAAGTAAAACTCTAGACAGTGCCCAGAGAAATTATGCTACCACTGAAAAAGAATTTTTAGCAGTTGTGTTCACTTGTGATAAGTTCAGACCCTATATTGTTCATTCCAAAGTAAGTGTTCACACTGATTATGCTGCTATTAAATATCTGATGGAAAAGAAGATGCTAAACCTAGACTTATTAGACGGGTTCTCTTGCTACAAGAATTTGATTTGCATATTATTGATAGAAAGGGAGCTGAGAACCTCGTTGCAGACAACTTATCTAGGTTAGAGAATGTTCTTGATGACCCACTACCTATTGATGATAGCTTTCCTGATGAACAATTAGCTGTCATAAACGCTTCTCGTACTGCTCCATGGTATGTTGATTATGCTAATTACATTGTTGCTAAATTTATACCACCCAGTTTCACATATCAGAAAAAGAAAAAGTTTTTCTATGATTTAAGACACTACTTTTGGGATGACCCACACCTTTATAAAGAAGGAGTAGATGGTGTTATTGGACGTTGTGTACTTGAGCATGAACAGGAACATATCCTATGCAAGTGTCACTCCGAGGCTTATGGAGGACACCATGCTGGAGATAGAACTGCACATAAGGTATTGCAATCCGGTTTTTATTGGCCTACTCTCTTCAAAGATGCCCATAAGTTTGTCTTGTCTTGTGATGAATGTCAAAGAATTGGTAATATTAGTAGACGTCAAGAAATTCCTATGAATTATTCACTTGTTATTGAACCATTTGATGTTTGGGGCTTTGATTATATGGAACATTTTCCTTCCCCTAATGGGTATACACATATTTTAGTTGCCGTTGATTACGTTACTAAGTGGGTAGAAGCTATTCCAACTGGTAGTGCTGATCATAACACCTCTATTAAGATGCTTAAAGAAGTTATTATTCCGAGGTTTGGAGTCCCTAGATATTTGATGACTGATGGTGGTTCACATTTTATTCATGGTGCTTTTCGTAAAATGCTTGCTAAGTATGATGTTAACCATAGAATTGCATCTCCATACCACCCTCAGTCTAGTGGTCAAGTAGAATTGAGTAATAGAGAGATTAAATTGATTTTGCAAAGGACTATTAATAGATCTAGAAAGAATTGGTCCAAGAAACTTGACGATGCATTATGGGCCTATAGAACTGCATATAAAAATCCTATGGGTATGTCTTTGTATAAAATGGTTAACGGAAAAGCATGTCATTTATCTCGCGAACTAGAACATAAGGCATATTGGGCCATTAAAGAGCTCAATTATGATTTCAAACTTGCCGGTGAAAAGAGGCTATTTGATATTAGCTCACTTGATGAATGGATAACCCAGGCCTATGAGAATGCCAAATTGTTTAAAGAAAAAGTTAAAAGATGGCATGGTAAAAGGATACAAAAGCATGAGTTTAATGTAGGTGATTATGTTATGCTATACAACTCTCATTTAAGATTTTTTGCAGGAAAACTTCTTTCTAAATGGGAAGGTCCTTACATTATCGAGGAGGTCTATCGTTCCGGTGCCATAAAAATCAACAACATCGAAGGCACAAATCCGATGATGGTGAACGGTCAAAGAATCAAACATTATATCTCAGGCACTATTGATCTCACATAATCCCATAAATGTTGAAACCAATGTTATTGACACCGTAACCCTGGAGGAGTACATAAGGGACACTTCCCAGAATGTTTTAGACTCCGAAAAGGAATAGGTATGTGGTACGATAAGTAAACCGACTCCAAAACAGTTCTAGTAGCATTTTTTCTCCATTTTGGAATATTTAAAAAAATAGGAAAATAAGAAGCAGTCTGAAGGAGACACGGGGCATCCACGATGGTGGAGGGTGCACCCTACCCCCTGGGCATGCCCCCTGCCTCGTGGACACCCCGTGTGCCCTCCGGACTCAGTTTTCTTGCACGATGCTTCTTTTGGTCGGTAAAAATTCATTATATAATCTCTCGAAGATTTTGACCACCGTACCACGACGAAATCCTCTGTTTTTGTTTTGAGCTCTTTTCTGCCAGAGTTTCTCAAGGTCAGGCATCATGTCACCCCCCTCCTCCAACAACGTGGGCGATAATGCTTGGCTAATGAAGATAGAGACAAAGCAAGAAGAAATTGGGGAAATCAAGGAAGGTGACAAGATCAAGGAAGCCGTAGAGGAGCAAGTCCCGGCAGTAGAAGAAGAAGGCTTCTTTCAACCTTACTACAATCATCTCACCTCTACTGAAATCGAAGCTTTCAAGATGATTGAGCTAGTTCACATACAAAACAAGTATCTCACACATGAAAATATTTTGTTGCAAGAGCATATCACCGAACTCAAGGGCATTATCCGCAAGTTGGAGGATCTCCTACGCTCGATGTGCGACATCCCGTCATCAACAACTCCATCATCACCACCTCCGAAGAAAGAGACATAAATACATGGGTATGGGCACTCCCCTTGGCAACTGCCAAGCTTGGGAGAGGTGCCCCGGTATCGTATCACCATCACACTTCTATATCGTTTTCTTAGTTTGATCCTTTTGGTTATATCTTGATCTAGTAGAATACAGTTTTAGTATGATCTAGTTTTGAGTTTGGTTTTGATCTCTATCTATGTAATCGAGTCCGTGAGCTATATATATAATAAAGATTAGTTTTGAGTTGAGGGCCTTTTCTATCTTGCTATGATCTTGAGGGAATAAAAGAAAAATGATAATAAAAAAGAGATCATATTGATCTTATGGAGAGTAATGACTTCACATATAAAGAGTATGATGAATAAAAGTTGTTGAGAGTTGATAAACATAGTTTTGGTCATCGTTGCAATTAATAGGAAGTAGAGAGCTTTTCACATATAAATATACTATCTTGGACATATTTTATGATTGTGAGCACTCATCAAAATATGACATGCTAAAAAGTTGATGTTGGACAAGGAAGACAATGTAATGGGTTATGTATTCTTATATCTGAAATAAATTATATGTCATGGATCATCCAACATGTTGAGCTTGCCTTCCCCCCCTCATGCTAGCCAAATTCTTTGCACCAAGTAGAGACACTATTTGTGCTTCCAAACATCCCTAAACCCAGTTTTTCCATGAGAGTCCACCATACCTACCTATGGATTGAGTAAGATCCTTCAAGTAAGTTGTCATCGGTGCAAGCAATAAAAATTGCTCTCTGAATATGTATGATCTATTAGTGTGGAGAAAATAAGCTTTATACAAGCTTGTGATATGGAAGAAATAAAAGCGACGGACTTCATAATAAAGGTCCCTATCACAAGTGGAAATATAAAGTGACGTTCTTTTGCATTAAAATTTTGTGCATCCAACCATAAAAGCGCACGACAACCTCTGCTTCACTCTGCGAAGGGCCTATCTTTTATTTTTATCTTCTACCTTATACAAGAGTCATGGTGATCTTCACCTTTCCTTTTTACACTTTATCCTTTGGCAAGCACTATGTGTTGGAAAGATCCTGATATATATATCCACTTGGATATAGGTTTTCATATATTATTATTGTTGACATTACCCTTGAGGTAAAAGGTTGGGAGGCGAAACTATAAGCCCCTATCTTTCTCTGTGTCCGATTGAAACTTCATACCCATAAGTATCACGTGAGTGTTAGCAATTGTGAAAGACTAAATGATAGTTGAGTATGTGGACTTGCTGAAAAGCTCTTACATTGGCTCTTTCCGATGTTATGATAAATTGCAATTGCTTCAATGAGTGAGATCATAGTTTGTTAGTTTTCAATGAAGTTTCTGATTCATACTTTACAGTGTGAATAGATTGTTACTTTAGCATAAGAAATCATATGACAATATATATATGTTGCTGTTCTAAGAATGATCATGATGCCCTCATGTCCGTATTTTATTTTATCGACACCTTTATCTCTAAACTTGTGGACATATTTTTCGATATCGGCCTTTGCTTGAGGACAAGCGAGGTCTAAGCTTGGGGGAGTTGATATGTCCATTTTGCATCAAGCTTTTATATCGATATTAGTTGCATTATGGGCTGTTACTACACATTATGTCACAATACTTATGCCCTTTCTCTCTTATTTTATAAGGTTTACACAAAGAGGGAGAATGCCGACAACTGGAATTCTGGGCTGGAAAAGGAGCAAATATTAGAGACCTATTCTGCGAAAGTCACTTTTGGAATATATTAAAAATATTGGGCAAAGAAAGCACCAGAGGGGGGGGCACCCACCGTCCACGAGGGTGGAGGGCGCGCCCAACCCCCTGGGTATGCCCCCTGCCTCATGGGCAACCTGGCAACCCCCCGATGCCCATCTTCTGCTATATGGTGTCCTTTGCCATGAAAAAAAATCATAAGGAAGCTTTCGGGACGAAGCGCCGCCGTCTCGAGGTGGAACCTTGGCGGAACCAATCTAGGGCTCCAACAGAGCTGTTCTGCCAGGGAAACATCCCTCTGGGAGGGGGAAATCGTCGCCATCATCATCACCATCGATCCTCTCATCGAGAGGGGATCAATCTCCATCAACATCTTCACCAGCACCATCTCCTCTCAAACCCTAGTTCATCTCTTGTATCCGATCTTTGTCTCAAAACCTCAGATTGGTACCTGTGGTAGTGTTGATTACTCCTTGTAGTTGATGCTAGTTGGTTTATTCGATGGAAGATCATATGTTTAGATACTTTATGCATATTAATACCCCTATGATTTTGAACATGAATATGATTTATGAGTAGTTACGTTTGTTCCTGAGGACATGGGAGAAGTCTTGTTATAAGTAGTCATGTGAATTTGGTATCCGTTCGATATTTTGATAAGATGTATGTTGTCTTTCCTCTAGTGATGTTATGTGAATGTCGACTACATGCCACTTCACCATTGTTTGGGCCTAGGGGAAGGCATTGGGAAGTAATAAGTAGATGATGGGTTGCTAGAGTGACAGGAGCTTAAACCCTAGTTTATGTGTTGCTTTGTAAGGGGCTGATTTGGGTCCACATGTTTCATGCTATGTTTAGGTTTACCGTAATTCTTCTTTCGTAGTTGCGGATGCTTGCAAGAGGTTAATCATAAGTGGGATGCTTGTCCAAGGAAGGGCAGTACCCAAGCACCGGTCCACCACATATCAAATTATCAAAGTAATGGACGCGAAACATATGAGCATGACGAAAGCTAGCTTGACGATAATTCCCATGTGTCCTCGGGAGCGCTTTGCTTTATATAAGAGTTTGTCCAGGCTTGTCCTTTGCTACAAAAAGGATTGGGACACCTTGTTGCACCTTAGTTACTTTTGTTACTTGTTACCTGTTACAAATTATCTTTTCACAAAACTATCTGTTACCGATAATTTCAGTGCTTGCAAAGAATACCTTACTTAAAACCGCTTGTCATTTCCTTCTGCTCCTCGCTGGGTTCGACACTCTTACTTATTGAAAGGACTATGATAGATCCCCTATACTTGTGGGTCATCATTAGCTAAGCTGAAAGAAAAGTCTTTGAATACTAGAATGCAATAAGACCCTGCTTTTGCTTTACTGATAAGGATTATGAATTCTTTGTCAATCCTAGTGAATTACTTTGGTTGAATCTGATCCTTTCTATGGCTATGAATCTGAAACTGTTGTGGCACATCTTACTAAACAAAATGATATATCCACCCTATTTACTCATGAGGAAAAAATTCGCTATTACTATATCATTAAATTGTTTCCTTTCTCATTAAAGGGTGATGATAAAATATAGTTTAATTCTCTTACTCCTGGTTGTGTGCGTAGTCCACAGGATATGATTTATTACTTTTTTGCAAAATATTTCCCTGCTCATAAGAAACAAGCTGCCTTGCGGGAAATATTTAATTTTGTGCAAATTGAAGAAGAGAGTCTCCCACAAGCTTGGGGGAGGCTTCTCCGATTACTTAATGCTTTGCCTGATCATCCTCTCAGGAAAAATGAAATACTTGATATCTTTTATAATGGACTAACCGATGCTTCCAGAGACCACCTGGATAGTTGTGCTGGTTGTGTTTTCAGGGAAAGAACTGTTGGGCAAGTTGAATTGCTATTGAGTAATATATTGAGTAATGATACTGATTGGACATTTCCTGAACCAACTCCTAAGCCAACTCCAAAGAAAAGGGGTATTCTATTTCTCAGTCCTGAAGATATGCAAGAGGCAAAGAAATCTATGAAAGAAAAAGGTATTAACGTTGGAGATGTTAAGAATTTACCACCTATTGAAGAAATACATGGTCTTGATAACCTGACACGGGTAGTAAAGGTAAATTCTCTCTATAGATTTTATAAGGGTGAAATCCCATCTACTAAGTTTGCTAGTCAATGCTTGGATGAGTTTGATAATTTTATTGTTAAGCAAGAAGACTTCAATGCTTATTTTGATAGACAATTGAAACGTAGTGCTTATATGGTTGAACACTTGAGTGATTATATGTCTAGAGTTAAAGGTGATCTTAAGCTTATTAGTAAACATGCTTCCATGGTTACCACTAAAATAGAACAACTACGTAAGGCACAAGATGATTTGCTCAATGAATTAAATAATAAGAATAATGATAATGTTGTTAGAGTTATGACTAGAGGTGGTAAGATGACCCCGGAACCTTTGTATCCTGAGGGCCATCCTAAGAGAGTTGAGCAAGATTCTCAGAGAACTAATATAGATGCACCTAGTCCTTTTAAGAAAAAGAAAAAGAATAAGGATAGGACTTTGCAAGCTTCTAGTGAACCTGTCGTTGACACACCTGAGAATCCCAATGATATTTCTATTTCTCATGCTGAAACACAATCTGGTGATGAACATGAACCTAGTGATAATGTTAATGATGATGTTCATATTGATGCTCAACCTAGCAATAACAATGATGTAGAGATCGAACCCGCTATTGATCTTGATAACCCACAATTAAAGAATCAACGTTATGATAAGAGAGACTTCGTTGCTAGGAAGCACGGTAAAGAAAGAGAACCATGGGTTCAGAAACCCATGCATTTTCCTCCTAAGCCATCCAAGAAAAAGGATGATGAGGATTTTGAGCACTTTGCTGAAATGATTAGACCTATCTTTTTGCATATGTGTTTGACTGATATGCTTAAAATGAATCCCTATGCTAAGTATATGCAAGATATTGTTACAAATAAAAGAAAGATACTGGAAGCTGAAATTTCCACCATGCTTGCCAACTATACTTTTAAGGGTGGAATACCAAAGAAACTAGGAGATCCAGGAGTACCAACTATACCATGCTCCATTAAAAGAAACTATGTTAAAACTGCTTTGTGTGATCTTGGAGCCAGTGTTAGTGTTATACCTTTCTCTTTGTATCGTAGACTTGAGTTGAATAAGTTGGCACCTACTGAAATCTCTTTGCAAATGGCCGATAAATCAACTGCTATACCCATCGGTATTTGTGAGGATGTGCCTGTTGTGGTTGCAAACGTTACTATCTTAACGGACTTTGTTATTCTTGATATTCTCGAGGACGACAGTATGTCGATCATCCTTGGTAGACCCTTTTTGAATACTGCAGGGGCTGTTATTGATTGCAACAAAGGCAATGCCACTTTTCATGTTAATGGTAATGAGAATACGGTACACTTTCCGAAGAAACAACCTCAAGTTCATAGTATCAATTCTATTGGGAAAATTCCAACTATTACCATTGGAGGTTTTGAATTCCCTCTTCCTACTGTCAAGAAAAAATATGATATTCTTATTGTTGGGGATATGCGTATCCCTGTTGAGGTAACATAGTGTTATTAGAAAATTCTCCGGTTTCATGTTATTCGGAAGAAGTTTGTTAACAAGACTTGATCAACCTTGTTAGTGGATTCCTTTTGATGAGCATGAGATGGATGAAGTTAGAAAGCACAACTCTCTATACCCTCCTTTTACTTTCTGTTATTTAGTTTAAATAAAGCAAAATAGTATTTTCTGTCTATTTTCTGAATTATCCATGCAATAAAAAATACCCCAAAAATAAAAGTTCTCCAAATGCCCTGAAAATTGAGTATGATTTTTTTGTAGAATATTTGAGAATTTCTGGCACTTAGAACACACCAGGGGGACCCACCATTTGGTCACGAGGGAGGAGGGCACGCCCTACCCCCTGGGCGCGCCCTACCCCCTAGGCGCACCCCCTGCCTCGTGGGCCCCACATGCCCCCTCCACTTATTCTAGTACCCACACAGTTCGTCTTCCTCCAGAAAAAATCACCCTGTAGCTCAAACCTGTGTTCTTGCTTGTTTTGCTGCCATTTTCGATCTCCTTGCTCAAAGCTCCATTCACAAAACTGCTTTGGGGGATTGTTCTTCGGTATGTGACTCCTCCAATGGTCTAATTAGTTTTTGTTCTAGTGCTTTATTTATTACAAATTTTTGCTGCTAAGGTGACCCTCTTCTTGAGCTTGCATGTCAAATTTATATGGTCCAAATTAATTTTAATGCATGATATAGCCTCTAGGAACTTGTAGGAGTAGTTGCTATCAATCTTGTTGAGTATGGTTCACTTTTATTTTGAGTCACTAAAATTTCAGAAATTTTTCAGAGGAAGAAAAATGTTCAGGAAAATGTATGAAGGTGGTTCTTCAAGGAGGCAAGCACCAAGGCTTGCGATACGTGAGCCGGATCTTGAACCACGAAGAGAAGCTCCAGTGCGGCCTTGCGAATGGCCATCAGATGAATTTATGATCCAAGCTGGCTTCAAGGATGAATTTGATGAGTATGTGCGTAATGCTAATCTTGATGACTTGGTATCAGATAAGTGCCTCCAATACTATCACCTGATTCCCTTGTGCGGAGGTTTAACTTTTCATCTAAGTGCAACACTCACACTGTTATATTTGATCTATATGATAAATCATATACAATGGACCTTGAAGATTTTAACACTGCTTGTAAAATCCCACAGTGGGGCATCTTTAGTGAACCTCGCAAATCTGAATATAATGATTTCCTTGCTAGCATCACTATGAGAGAAACTAGAGATATCACACAAGCTATCATAGGGAGCATTCATTTCCCTTCCTTACATTATTTTGCTCTCTTTATAAGTAGATGCATTAACGGAAGGATGAGATTTTCCGCATTTGTGTCCCAGATCTTAGTGTCCTCAAGAGTGCGGTGCTAGGTGATAAACGATATAACTTGGGGCCCATTGTTGCACGGAGGTTACATCTTAATGCTAAAAATGGAGATTTATTTGGTGGAATATCCCAGTACAACCCCGACTACAACTTTGGTTATCCGCCAGGCCAGCCATGGGCATAGACCAACTTAGGCCAAAAGCCTAAGCTTGGGGGAGTACGTATTTCTCACCGACATTACATTCATGTTCACACACTCATTCTAGCTGTCGGTGCTCATACTTTTTCATTGTACTATCCATGCTAGTTTATTTTCTATTCTTGCTTTCTTCTTGTGTGTTTGAAAACCCTTGAGAAAAAACCAAAAAAATTAGTTGTAGCTTTTAGCTAGTTTACTTTCCATGATTGTAGTAGTAATATTAAACAAGAAACCCAAAAAGATTTCCCGTTCTTCTTTTGCTTGTTGGGAGCTTTCCCATGTGAATAGTATTTCTCTTTCTTTTAAATTCTTTTCTTTTCTTTGGGGGTCGAGAGGAGAAGACCATGATGAAAATGATGAGTTGCTCTCATATGCATTATAGTTGATCTAACCAAGAGCACATATTACCTTGTCTTCTCCTTTGAATTAAATGTTTGCCGATTCCAGCTTAGTACAATGCACGTGCACTATTATTATTATCCACACCATTCGGTCGTGCAAGTGAAAGGCAATAATGATGATATATGATGAAATGATTGAGACATGGAAAAGCTGGTATGAACTCGACCTATCTTGTTTTTGTAAATATGATTAGTTCATCGTTCCTGATTCAACCTATTATGAATGAAACATGGTTGCAATGACCATTAGAGATTATAGTTACTCATGCCATGCTTAATTAGCTAGGAGTTTATAATGGTTTACCTTGCGTGCCAACATGCTATTAAAATGGTTGTGATGTAGTATGATAGGGTGGTATCCTCCTTTGAATGATTCGAGTGGCTTGAATTGCCACATGTTCACACATGTAGTTGAAACACAATCAACATAGCCTCCACGATATTTATGTTCATGGTGATTTATATCCTACTCATGCTCTCACTCATTGTTGGTTAATCTTAATGCATGTTTATTTGAAAGTGCAACTATCCCTAGGTGGTTTTGGTAATTCCTAACAACATATAGCTCATTGAGCTAATGCTATTTCAAGATAAATATTTCAGGAAAATCTCAATGAATGGCATGGCATGGATGAGAAAAGTGGACCCCTCAAAATACTAAGGATAAAAGGATTGGCTCAAGCTCAAAGCTCAAGACTCTACATTTTATATTTTAGTGATCCATGATCACATTGAGTCTATAGGAAAAGCCAATACTATCAAGGAGGGATGAGGTGTTGCTTAATGAGGTTCTTTCTCCATAGTGCTTAGTGATATGCTCCAAAACCCTCAACTACTTTCTCACATCCACATTTGACCTAAACCAAAAGTCAAACTCGGCCCTACCGATTCTTTCTATCCGGTGCCACCGAGTTCAGATGTCATAGCCACTGCCACAAACCCTAGGCAAATCAGTCTCACCGATAGGGATCTCGGTCTCACCGGGATGGGATTATAATCTCTCTGTTTCCCTTTGTAACGTTTCGGTACCACCGAGATGAGCGATTGGTCCCACCGAGATTGCAATGTAAACTCCCTGTTTCCTTTTCGTAACATTTCGGTCCCACCGAAATGAGCGAACCGGTCTCACCGAGTTTACCTGACCAACTCTCTGGTTAGCTTATTACCAAAATCGGTCCCACCGAGTTTGTGTAATCGGTCTCAGCTAGATTATGTTATGCCCTAACCCTAACCATATCGGTCCTACCGAGTTGCATGTCGGTCCCACCGAAAATCCTAACGGTCACTAGATTTGCTGAATCGGTCTGACCGAGTTTCTCAATTCGGTCTCACCGAGTTTGGTAAGTTGTGTGTAATGGTTAGATTTTGTGTGGAGGCTATATATACCCCTCCACCTCCTCTTCATTCATGGAGAGAGCCATCAGAACGAACCTACACTTCACTACAAAAAAAACACTTCCGTGATGATACATGTTTGTCACAGTAGGTCGCGTTTTTTGTCATGCATGTACATCCATGACAAATTTATGACAGAATCAAGATAGTCATACCTGTGCTGTCATAGAAGTGTTCCATGACATTACCAAAATTATCATCACGGAAGTGTCCACTTCCTTGACGATAAATCGCGTGTCACAGAAGTGCTTTCGTCAAGGGTGACCGGCACGTGGCATCCACCGTAACGGAACGCCGTTAAGCTATCGGGTCGGATTTTGGATCCGATAACCGGTTAACATCCACGACCAATGCCGATTTTCCACGTGTAAAATTCTCATTGGCTAACGGATCCACGTGTCAGCTCCGCGTTGGCACAGGTGTCACCCATCCAACGGTCGAGATGGGCTTATGATATGTTGACACGTGGACCGGCCCAAAAGTGGCCCACAAAGTTTAAATGGGCCGACCCAACCAAAGGCCCATAAGATTTAGCGGACCATAATGGGCCGGCCCAGCAAAAGGCCCACAAAATTTAGCGGACCATAATGGGCCGGCCCAGCTAAAGGCCCACAAGATTTTGCAGACCACAATGGGCCGGCCCAGCTAAAGGCCCACAAGATTCTGCAGACCATAATGGGTCGGCCCAGCTAAAGGCCCAACATTCTCTGTCAAATCGGCCCGTCAATGGCTTGGTCTAAACTTGTCATCAATGCGGCCCATGGTCACTTCTGGCCCGTTAACAGTCCGCTAAGTAATTGGGCCGAATTACGGCTTGGTGTATTTCCGGCCTGTTAAAGGTCCGGCTTCATTTGGGCCCATTTACAGGCCATCAAAACTTTCGGCCCATAAACGACCGTGAAGGATTTGGGTCATATTCGGCCATGTCTATCATTCGGCCTGTTAGAGGCCCACTATAGATTTGGGCCACTTTCGGCCTGTTGTCATTTTCGGCCCGTTAACGCCGGACGTAAACCATGGGCCATATGTGGCCCAACGTCATATCGGGCCCATTAACGGCCCATATAAAAAAGACGATAATCTAGCCCGACCGAAGTTCTGGCCTGTTAAAGGCCCATGTATTAGGTTGGCGCATTTACGGCCCGTCCGAATTTCGTCCTGTCAAATATCCCCATCGTAAATGGGCCACCATTTCGGCCTGCTAAGTCTAGTGGGTTATTTGGCACAATCAGGGCCCAATCTCACTTTCGGTCTATTAAAGGCCCATGTTTTTATGGGCTCGAGATATTTACACCTGTAAGTGTCCTACTTTTACTGAGGGCCCAAATTATGTTTAGGCCTGTTAAAGGCCCACTATGGGCATAGGCCTACCGGAAAAATTTGAAAGCTTATGCTAATTTAAGCCGACATATTTTTAGTGGGCTACATGCCAATTTCGGCCTGTAATCGTTTTTAGCCCAATTGGAATGGGCCCGACGAATGTTGGCATGTTGGGCTCCTACGAAGCTTTCGTCCGAATACATTACTAAGATAAACCTACACTATACAAAAATAGCGTCATAATTACTACAGCCTGTGGCAGCATCATAAATGTTGTATCACAACAAAATAAATTCCAATCATACAACAAAAGGCCTGTTGGCATAAAGTTTACAGTCCTTCCAGATAAAAGCACCATCAGATGTATAGAAGCACAGATCATTTAACCTGAGTGCTAATGTTTCAGGCTGTAGAATCTGATGGAGCAGCATGATCTCCACCTATTTTCCGCCATTGCTCTTCAACAACGAAGCGAATGTCTGATAGTCTGGTTTCAAAACCATTCATATCTTGACGGCATTTCTCAACCACTATTCTTGTTTCCGAAACAACGTCCATTAGGGATTGGACTTGTGTCTGGAGCACAGATATATCACTCTGTCTAGCAGGAAGATTTTGTTCAGTAGGCGATTTGGACGAGGTTACCTTGACAACCAACCCAGAATTACGCAGGAAGGTGCTTTTTGCACTGTTAATGGAGAGATACTGACGCACTGCAGCAAGAGGTGACATTGTGCCTGTAGTAGCCTCGTCACCTTCAGGTGGTTGTGGCTGTTCAATCATTTGTTCCATAGCTTCCTGAAAGTTTGAACTTGTAGATTAGTGTACCAGTGAGTTACTAATGAGACAAAAACAAACAAAGTAGGTTAAACGTTTATACATAACTTATTTTGGTGAACTACTGTAATACATTAGCATGTAGTGTAGTGCCAACTATATAATAAAATCACTTTCGGAACATATGTCCATGTAGCATGCCTACTGTATTGTCTATTTCCTCACATTCATTGACATCTAAGGATAAAGAGACATGGTTTAAAGTAGGATGAACATAGTATGACATCATTCATATCATGGGCAAACAGATATAAAACAAACAGGCTATTTTATCATTGTGTGCGCACATGAACATGACAACTAGATTACAGATCAAGACCAAAAGAATATCCTTCATCTCTTTTAAACCATGTAAGGTGAAATGATACGTTAAGACAACTGTGTATAAAAGTGAACAGAGTAACTGACATTGGCTGCAAACCAAGTAGTTAAATAAACACATCACAGTACCAATCAGTTCAAGGCAGGAGGAGTAAGGACTTACAATAGCGGCTTGAACTGGTGTGCTCATGCCCTTCATCTTGCTGGTGTGGCAATCCTTGAAGATTTGCACTGCATTCGGTTCAGGTTCTTTTGGTCCGCACGGGCTTTCCGCTGTATTTGGAACAAGTCAATATAGACACGATAATATGGCACAAAAAAAGAAGGAAGTAACAGCTATTTACAAGAGCCTCGCAGTGTGCAATATAGCTACGAGATCCTGTTGTTTGTTGGAATTTCACTTTAGAACGGTTGGTTTTGTTCTTCAAACAGTTAGCCTAGAAGAAGATACACTTGTAAGGCACATACATAAATACAAGTTCAATATGTGGTCTAATAAAATACATATAGCCTACCTGATACTTTGGATCAGACCAGTGTTTAACAAGGGATGTCTAGTCTTCATCTGTAATATATTCCACTTGAGATGTTTGGGCGATTTCTTTGTTAGCCTTGCCTTCAAAGTGAGATTTTCTAAGGTGGTACCGATACTGTCGCAGAGCAGACTGAAAAACATGAGTGCATGCTTGTTTAGTTGCATCATCTTTCGGATCCAACTTGAACCTCATCTGTTGAAAAAAGAATGTGAGTCTTATTAGGAGGAAGCTAGAAAGTATGGGACAGAGCAAGACAATATTACTAATTGCGATGAATAACATTACTTACGGATAAATGGTCAAGGAAGGTGTTAAACTGGGTATTGTCTTTCTCATTCCTATACTAGATCCACGTTGGGAGGATACACGCATGACACCTAACGGCAACGGCTGCCTCTGATACTAACTTGGCTGACTCTATAGCATCACGTGGCCTTTTTAAACCTGCCTCAAAATGGATCTCCATTCTCCCTCCTTTAGATTTTGTTAATCTGTCAAGCATTATCCCTGATGTCTGTTTCCGCTTGCGCCGTGGTGCTAGTTCAACAACGAATATGGAAAGTGTTAGTGTACATCAAACTGTGAGAGTACATATAAAGGAGCATGCAACTGCAACTTGACTCGGTCAGGTACCGTATTGGTGTTGATGCTCATGTGGTTCATCTGATCTTGCCAAGTCCTGTTGTGTCAGCAGTGCTTCGGAAGTAGTGTTAGGTGTGAAGGAAGCTTGGGAACTGGCCAGTTCCGGAGCAAACGAACGAGTAACTAGTTGAGATGCTGGTACAGTTGAAGCAGATGCTGCAGCTGGTGGAGCAGGTGATACTGTGTTTGTAGATTTAGCCGGTGGACTTGGACCTTCTACTGCACTATAAGTACTAGCAGAATCTCGACGGCAGAGCCTTTTCCGTTTCACCCGACGAGTAACAGCACTCCCTACTATATTATTTTCCTTGCTCTTTTTTGACTTTGCCATGTCAAGCTGTACCCACAACACAAAAGAATAAAATCACTCTTCAGAACTCATTGATGCATGATACAGACAAGCAATACTTTGATGTAAGACAACCGTATGAGGATGGAATATGTAAGAAAAACAGGACAACATGACATATTCACAACTACGATGTGAAAACTAAGCAGAAGGATTTTTAAGAAAATAGAAGTAATGCAAGCTAGACACCATATGAAAGATGCAACCAATATTACTCTGCCAAGTTAAAAGTGTCTTGTCATAAGTGGCAATTCGAAAAATTAGAAGCAGTACAACGTAGAAATCAATGCAAGATGCAACCACTACTATCAAACTGCCATGTTAAAAGCTTCCAATCATGAGTTACTGATGCGGGATACACAACATCAGTACTTTGATGTAAGAACATGGTATGATAGATAGATGCAGTGTATTCTACACACAGAAAGCCATGTCATATGCACATGTATAACATATAAACTCAGCAGGTGCAATTTAATCAAAATAGAAGAAATACAGGCTAGACAACATATGCAACATGAAACCAATTATCACACTGTCAACTTAGAGCAAGAACCTGCGATGGTGGAGTGCGGGAGATGAACTCATCATGTAGACTTGGGACTTCAACTTCATTAGCAGTAGCAGTGGCAAATCTAGAGAGTCTCTGTCTGCGTCGGTGCGGAGTACCACCAACATCCCCTAACTTACTCTTTTCCTTCCTATTTTCTGATATTGCCTTATGAAGTCAAAACCACAAGAAGATGAAGAAAATTAGCTCTGCATAACTGGTTGATGCATGATACAGACGAACACTACTTTGATGTAAGGCAAGCGCAGGAGGATGGAATATATACAAAAAAAGACAGCGTTTCATATTCACACGTACGATAGGAGGATGGAATATGTATGAAAAAACAGTAAGCGGAAGGCATTTCAACAAAATTAGAAGAAATGAAAGCTAGGCACCATATGAACATGCAACCAATATCACTCTATCAGGTAAAAAGTGTCTCATCGTGAGTGCCATTTCAAGAAATTAGAAGCAGTACAAGCTAGAAGACAATGCAAGATGCAACCTACATCACAGTCCCAAGTTAAATGTGTCTTATGGGTAAGTGATCATTGCAGGTATAAGTTGTAAGCTACGCAGATTCAATTCAACATAATTAGAAGCAATACAAACTAGACATCATACGGAAAACGCAACCATGTATAACAGTTCCAAGCAAGAGCAAGCACCTGTGATGGTGGAGTAGGGGAGATGTGCTCATCGTGTACACATATGTTCTAGAAACAGGAACACGTGTCATATTCATAGGCATTATGTGTAAAGTAAGCAGATGCAATTCAAGTTAGAAGCAATACAAGCTAGACATCATACGCAACATGCAACCACATATAATAGTGTCAAGTTAGAGCAAGCACCTGTGATGGTGGAGTAGGGGAGATGTGCTCATCATCTACATAGCTACGTTGACTGTCCAGCCTTGTGTTGTCTTGCGAATCTTGTTGGGAGGATGGCGGAGTAGAATCTGTAGAGACCCCCTGTTTGAGTTGCTCCGAAGGACCACCATCATCCACTGCCGGACTAATTTCCTTCAGCTGTAATGATTTTGCATTGTGAAGTCAAACCGATAAGAAAAAGGAATAAAATTCGCTCTTCAGAACTCATTCATGCATGATACTGACGAACACTACTCGGATGAAAGGCAAACACATGATGCGAGGATGGAATATGTATGAAAAACAGGATGGTGTGACATATTCACACCTATGATGTGGTAACTAAGCAGAAGGCATTTCAACAAATTAGAAGCACTGCAAGCTAGACACCATATAAAAGATGCAACCAATATCACTCTGCCAAGTTCAAACTGTATGGCGTTTCAACAAATTAGAAGCAGTATATGCTAGAAATCATATGCAAGACACAACCAATATCACAGTGGTGACTTAAAGGTGCCTTATCATAAGTGACTGATGCGGGATATGCAAGAATAGTAGTCTGATGTAGAAACAGGAACACATGTCATATTCACAGGCATTATGTGTAAAGTAAGCAGATGCAATTCAACAAAGTTAGAAGCAATACAAGCTAGACATCATACGCAACATGGAACCACATATAATAGTGCCAAGTTAGAGCAATCACCTGTGATGGTGGAGTAGGGGAGATGTGCTCATCATCTACACAGCTACATTGACTGTCTAGCCTTGCGTTGTCTTGCGAATCTTGTTGGGAGGATGGCGGAGTAGAATCTGTAGAGAACCTCCGTTTCAGTTGCTCGGAAGGATCACCATCATCCAATGCCTTGCCAATTTCCTTCAGCTTTATTGATTTTGCATTGTGAGGTCATACCGACAAGAAAAAGGAATATCATTCGCTCTTCAGAACTCATTCATGCATGATACTGATGAACACTACTCTAATGAAAGGCAAAGTCATGATACGAGGATGGAATATGTACAAAAAAATGGATGGCTTGACATATTCACACCTATGATGTGGTAACTAAGCAGAAGGCACTTCAACAAATTAGAAACACTGCAAGACACCATATGGAAGGTGCAATCAATATCACTCTGCCAAGTTAAAACTGTCTCGTCATAGGTGGCGTTCATCAAACTAGAAGCAATACATGCTAGAAATCATATTCAAGACACAAACCAATATCACACTGCCAACTTAAAGGTGTCCCATCATAAGTGACTGATGCAGGATACACAAGAAGAGTAGTTTCATGTAAGAACATGGTGTGATAGACAGATATAGTATGTACCAAAAACAGGAAAGCGTGTCATATTCACATGTATCATGTGTAAGCTAAGCAGATGCAGTTTACACTAATTAGGAGCAATACGAGCTAGACACCATATGCAACATGCAACCATATATCACACTGCCAATTTAGAGCAAGCACCTTGGATGGTGGAGTAGGGGAGCGGAGACTTGGACCATGTAATGCACTATCAGTACAAGGAGAATCGGTACAGATGCTCCGTCTATGTTGCTGAAGAGGACCACCATCATCGCCTTCCTTCCTCTTTTCCTTCCTCTTTCTTGATTTTTCCTTGTCAAGTCAAACCCACAAGAAAAAGGAATAAAATGTGCTCTTCAGAACTTATTGATGCATGATACTGACAAACTCTACTTTCATGTAAGGCAGCTGCATGATAGGAGGATGGAATACGTGTGAAAAATAGGATGGCGTGACATATTGACATGTATGATGTATAAAGTGTAAACTAAGCACAAGGTGCTTGAACTTGTGAGAATCGATGCAAGCTAGAAACCATATGAAAGATGAAACCAATATCACTCTGCCAAATTAAAAGGGTGCCCTAACAAATGTATTTGACCAAATTAGAAGCAATACATGTCAACAGGCTAGAAATAATATGCAATATGAAACGAATAAAGGTGACTCATTGTAAGTAATTGATGCAGGATACAGAAGAGAGGTAGTTTCATGTAAGAACAAGGTTAACACATAGATGTAGTGTACCAAAAATACGAAGGCATGTCATATTCACAGGTATAGTGTGTAAACTAAGCAGATGCAATTTACCCTAATTAGAAGCACTACAAGCTAGACACCGTATGCAACATGCAACCACATATCACACTGCGAAGTTTGAGCAAGCACCTGTGATGGTGGTGTAGGGGAAGTGCTGTCTTCAGGTATAGAGCAACGTTCAATATCTTCATTTAGGCTTGCTGTTTCTTGAGAATTATGTGGAGAGGATGAAATTGCATTCTTTATAAGAGTATTGCGTCTCATATTAACCCACGTGTGTGACTGTCTCATCATAAGCGATAGACGCAGGATACACAAGAACGGTAGTTTGATGTAAGAACATGGTGTGATAGGCAAATGTAGTAGGTACCAAAAACAGGAAGGCGTGTCATATTCACATGTATAATGTGTAAGCTAAGGAGATGCAATTTAACAAATTAGGAGCATTGATGAGGGATACACAAGAGAAGTAGTTTGATGTAAGAACATGGTTAATAGAAAGACGTAGTATGTACCAAAAACAGGAAGGCATGTCATATTCACAGGTATAATGTGTTAACTAAGCAGATGCAATTTACCCTAATTAGAAGCATTACAAGGTAGACACCATATGCAACATGCAACCACATATCACACTGCCAAGTAAGAGCAAGCACCTGCGATGGTGGTGGGGGAATTGCGGTGATCAACTAGAGAGCTACGTTGACTATCTTCATTTAGCCTTGCTGTTTCTTGAGAATTATGTGGGGAGGATGACACTGCACTCTTTAAACGAGTAGGGCGTATTACAGTAACCCACCCGGGTGACTGTCTCATCATAAGTGATTGACGAGGGATACAAAAGAGCATTAGTTTGATGTACGAACATGGTTAATAGACATATGTAGTATGTATCAAAAACAGGAAGGCATGTCATTATCAAAGGTATAATGTGTAAAGTAAGCAGATGCAATTTAACCAAATTGGAAGCAATACAAGCTAGACACCATATGCAACATGCAACCACATTTGACAGCGCGAAGTTAAAGCAAGCACCAGGGATGGTTGTGTGTGGCAATTGAGATCATCAATTGCAGAGCTACTTTTACTGTCTCCAACTGCTGACACTGCACCCATTAGAGCGCTGAAATGCTTACTGCTTATCTTCGAATTACACTGGAGCGACTTCTGTCTTTTCTTTTCTGCATTCATCAACACTGCGTCAGAGTCTGAAATACCCATGCATAAAAAAACAATAGTGTGAGTATGGGTGAAGTGTGTGCACAATTAGTATAGTGTAAAGGTAGCAGATAGCAGGTCGGTGAGAAATAAATGACGGGAGACATATGATAGCTCTACAACATGCATGGCACACTCAATTACTACAGGATTCTATGAAAATAACAGTCGACTGAAAGAAAATAGGTCAGTCCATTTTTTCTGCAACGTCCGATGTACAAAGAACGGGCAAATCGCCTTCATCTACCTCCAGCCAGTCAGTGTTGACGATCTTCCTCGAAACGCCAGCGACCACCGGCCCAGTAGTCCTCCCCTGCCTGCGCCCTCCCCTCGACCTCACCGCACCGCCGTGCTTGGCACCGCCCACCCGGCCATCCATTCAAGCTCCGCCGACCTCCAGATCGGGCGCAAGCAGCTCCTGCGCCCCACACCCCTATGATAGACACCGATGCGCCGCTTCCCAGGGGAACAGGCGGACTAGGTGCTCCGCGCGCCTAAGCGGGTGCTGCTTCTTTTAATTGCGGTTCGACTGACCCTGAATTGAAATCCAGGCGGGCTACTGACCTCTAGCAAAGGTGAAATAGTAAAAGGGAGGAAACCTTGTGCATTTAGTATCACGAAGAAGATGCAGTAAGAAGCGCTCAACTAGTTTATTTCGTGGGATGAATACAGTGTGAGCGGCAACGTAAGATTTGCATGAATAAGGGAAGAGGAGTACCTCTTTTTGCTGGCAGTGCTGTGTCCTCCTTCTATTTTTTCGACGATCTTTTTGTTCGCCAGAAACCAGAAGTTGTGGAGGACGGTGCAGCCTTGGATGAACCCATGGCCAAGTTGTTGAGTGTGGTGCGGTGGCCGTCTGTCGGTGGCGGGGAAGCAGATCCGAGGCGGCGAATGATGGCGTAGCGGGAACAGCTCCGGTGCGGTGGACGGTTGCGATAGTGGAGCCGCAGTAGTGAGGCGCAGGACGGCGTGGTCAGAGTGGTTATGGTACGGCGCACGTCGGCGTCGGTGTCGTGGAGGTAGCTCTGCCTCGGCTTCAGCTGCTAAGTCCTTGAGGGCATTGCGGTTGCGGTTGCGTTGGGCGGCGACGTCGGGGTACCGGCTCCGGCGTGATGGAGGAGGGCGGCGGTGGATTGGCCGCTATGGGGTGGAGGACGGAGGAGGCTGGGGTTTCGCAGCTGGTGGAGAGGGCGTTTTCGTGCCCACGGAGTATGAATGGGGAAACGGAGGGAGGCGGGGAACTAAGGGGGAACAATGTTTTGGTTTGAGACGCGCTTGTTTGAAATTTGGGGAAAGTTACAAACTTTGCCCCCATCTAAAATTTCGGACATATTGCGGGTTGGGGGTAGGACAGTCATGTCAGGTGTCCCAAATGTGGGCGGGATAGATTTCGGCCAAGCGCATGGGTGTTTAGGCGCCCACAGCGTATGAATGCTTCTCCGAGGCGGTTGGGACTGGCGTCTTGGTGAAGTTACAAACCTACCCCGGTTTAGACCTTTGGACATCGGGCCGATAGGCTACACAGGCCAGAGTCATGACAGTAATTTCCTACCACCAAAACATTAGTCTCGCGCGGTTTCGGGTGACCAGAGGCCTATTTGGTGCTTCGTTCAATATTTGGGAGTAGAAGCATTAACGTTTTCGGTTCTCTTGAATTGAACTTTCAGGATTTGTCAAACTTCACAAATCTTTACTCTTGAAAATCCTAAAGCTACGATTATTTTGGAATGGAGGGGGTACATTTTAATATACATTGTACACGAGTATATATTAAAAAATATGCAACTTACCTCAGTTCATGCATGGTTCCAGGTATAATCTCCTTGGTTGCAAAAAAAAGTTAGATATGCGTATGAATATATATACCATGTTCAAACTCACAACAAAGATTGATGCCCCCTTTTACATCTGATTTACAAATGCCATTATCTCGGGTTCAAATAGATGAATGCACTTCCTATGAATTCGAATCTTCGAAACCCCCTTTATGTTGAATTAGACATGTATTTTATTTCGTAGCTCGCAATTTGGAATGTATCCATGCAAGTGACAAATGTATAAAGTGCTTCACACTAACAACATGGAGTGCACTAATTAATGTTTATATATGAATTGCGAAAGCATCCATTGCCTGTATTTCAAACCGCTCTCACTCTATGGATCGATAATATGAAATAAACACATGCACATGCTAGAATTCAATAGAGTATGGGTGTCTGATAGACCGATTTTCGTCCATACGCAATTTTGCAAAATTCATGATCTCATCCAAAAATAATAATGCCATTTATATTTTAATTTAATGCGTAGAACCGCCTTTTACACGTAGATGCATTATGCCTCGCCCCGTTCTCACAAACGCGTTATATATCTCTCTATCTAACGCATAAGTGCACACACTTTATATGCATCGGCATTTCTCTTTCACACATGCTCACAATCTCTCTCAAGGTGTCGGGGTGTCTCACGCACATGCTCTCTCTGTTTCTCTATCTCTCTTTCTGACTACTATGTACCACTCTTTTCACTAATCTCAGTTGGAAAACACTATTTCTCTCACATGCATATATACACATGCACGGTCTCTACTAGCCCTCTATACGCACATATATGTGCCTACGTGTCTCTCGCATGCACATTATCTTTAGGCCTCTCTCGCACACATTGCCCCCCCCCGACACACCTCTCTAATAGTAGTTGGCAGATATGATTTCATCATATCATTCGGTAGGATATCCCTGGCTGTTAGACTGGACGGTAATACGAGGCAAAGTTTTACCCTAGTTCGGATCGGACCCTTGCAGTTGAAGAAAGAGCCTACTCCTGGTACTGTATATTAGTGTTAGGGGTGTGTACAAAGTACACGTGAATACCAGGCATTGTGCGTGTGTGTATACTATCGATGAACTAGACCCCAAGCTTTTATAACATACTAAGGGCCTAGGGTTACAAATCATATATAGTCGGCTTATCAGCAGTGGGGATAGAGTCCTCCGCGACTCTGGTAGCTTCGTGTTGTATGCTGAGTCCTCCACATGGGTCTCCGTATAACACGTCTCGGTCCAACCTATATGTGGCGCAGGATGGAACCGACCCATGAGTCTTCATGTTGACCCACCACAACTAGAAATGATGTGCCCACCACACCACACACGCAATCGGCCACTAAGAAAATAAGCATATACAATAGTACAACGGTATCTAGCTCACGATACGTCTCCATATTTTGTTGATGACAGTGAAGGACTTTGCATTTGATGCGTGCTCCGTATTTTGTTGACGACACTTACGGTCATTGTATTTGAAGCGAAAGCACGATATGGTCACTGGACTTCAGAATAAGCTCATCACGGTCACCACATACATTTTCTCGTGCTAACCAACATGTGGTTGGATGGTTAGAGGACATTGGTTTCTCGAGCCCACCAAGGTTAAAGTCCCGGTGCTCGCATTTATCTTGTGTTAATTTCAGTATTTTCTGGCGATGTACGTTCAGTGGGAGGATACATTCCACTCGACTACGAGGCACCTATGGTGACTTTGTAAAATCTCAAGATCATATATGCTGGCCCACTCTCTCGAAGGTGTGGCGGCGGACCGGCGGTGGGGAGTGCTTTCGGGGAGGGCGGGCCGGCCGCGGGCGGCGAGGGCGGGCCGGCCGCGGGCGGCGAGGGCGGGCGGTTCGGTCGGTGGTGGCTGGCGGCTCGGGGGGGGGGGCTGTGGAGTTTGATGATAAACTGGAGGCCCTTGATTTCGTATCCAACGGCTGGAAAATCTAATGACCAGAGATGAAAAAGTCAGTCGACTGACGTGTAGCCTCACCTCGCACGTACACATGCACGCACGCAAGACACGCACGCATGTAGGTCTGCAACACTAACACGTACACATAACGTACACACGCATGCATGCTAGCGTGCAACACTGACACGTACACATGCACTCACGAATACACGCACGTACGCACCCATGCATGCAACACTGGCGCACCCTTGCACACACGCAACACTCGCACGCCTGCATGCACACAACACACGACGCAATACACACGCTTAACTACATGAAAAAGATGACATCACACTCAATGAACAATCATCGGTTTATGAAATGTCCGCTTTTGACCGCCCTGGCCCACCAAAGGTTCCTCTGCTGTGCGCTGCCTGCGTTGGGTCACTGACATGCAGGCCATGCACCCAAAGAGCCCACACGTCAGTGGAAGAACGGTGCGGTGTCCTAGGTCAGAGTCGAGGGCGCCAGTCGCGGCATGCCCGGCTGAACACGCCTCCGTGCCGCATTCAAACGCCTCCATGAAACCCGCCCGTGTGGAAGCTGAGAAACCCACTCTGGACACACGTCCGTTCATGACCGGGCCGGCGTTAAACGCAACACCGGCCGAGCTCCTCCCGTCCGCCATCTATTTAATCTCCTATTTAAAATAGGCCAAACACCGGCCAAGAATCGCACACCTCCGCCGCTCCCCTATCTCCTCCACCATTTTGTCCACTCTTACAATGGCTTACGAAGAGTAGTTATTCCGCATCCAAGCCGGCTGGGTAGCCCGCCGGATACGAGCTATGCAGCTCGCTGATCCACCTCCCTCCCCTCGCCCGACGGAGCCAGTTGCCGCCCCAAGCCGGCGCGCGGTTCAACAACTCGCCGCTCCAGGCCAGTTTGACGAGGAGCGGTGCACGAGCGTCGTTGCTGCCGTCCATGCCGCCGCCTCGTACCGCGTCTCTCGTTTCTGTGGCCGAGACTCCCATGCCGGTGGCCGCGCCATGCAAGCAGCGACAGAAGCCGGGTGCGCGGAGAGCGACGAGTCGGTGGCCAGTGCCTTCGCGTCCGCCGCCATCATCGAGGAGAAGTAGAACACGGGAGGCCGCCGCCGCTTGGGTCCCATGAAGGCCACCGCGGAGGCGACGCCGGCGTACACAGCAGGTGTCTTGCCGGATCCTTTTGTTGCAAGGACCTTCATCGACCCCGCATGGGCTCCACGGAAGAGGTCAATGATAGGATGAACTCGAGCCGGTGCCGGCCATGGCGAAGTAGTGGCCGGTGATGAACTCGAACTGGTGCCGGCCACCATCATCTTCGGCACCAGCCAATGATATTAGTTGGGCAATGGGGAAGCGAGCTGTCCTTTGCGCTGAAGCATATACCTCCGGGGCTCCCGGCAGTCTGGTGATCGTGCTGCCGGACATGAGGAACACAAATCAATCGGCGGGCGACCATTTAGGCCAGGTATTATATACCTGTGCTGTCCAGAACTAGCACCACATAGTTCATTTGAATGTAATGAAATCCGTCATGTTTGTGTGAAAATCCGGTATTTTATATGATTTCCGTCGTTGTTTATATGAAATATCAGTTTGTCTACGTGTTTGCGTGAATTTCATCCGGTTGGTTGAGTTGCTGTCATAATGTGTGCGGCTACGGTTGGATGGTGTAATTTGCGGGTCGCCGGTCGGTCTGCGGGCGGCTCGGGCGGCGTTGTGGGACAAAAAAACACAGCTCGTGCGAGCTCGTCTCCAATGTGTGCGCTGGAGGATGCATGACAGCATGAGCACCCGAGCCGTTCCTCGTTCATCGGTGGCATAGGCACCGGTGGACAAAAGGGTCGCCAATATTTTGGCTACCCCGGGCAAGATCCAAACAGACCCTCCCAACAGATTCAAATTCCTCGTTCGCCGTGGAATTTTGCCATGTGTTGTTTTCATGGACTAGCAAGATGCCCGTGCATTGCATGGAATATCAAGATGCATTTTTTTACAAACTCCCGCATGCATGCAAGGGATAATTAATGTCCTCCTTTGCTAGTACCATGAGGCAAACACCATTAATATTGCATTGATTAGTGTTAGTGGCCTTGTATATCTGCAAATTGTAATTTTGATAGTGTCCCCTTGTATATAAAAATGGAGGGAGAAATATGAGAGATAAGGTGAGGAGGAGTGGGGCGTGGTGCCGTGGTGGTGACTGGTGGTCGGACTGGGCGGAGGCATGGGGATGGACGGCGCATTATGTCTAGGTTTGTATCTCTCTCACACACACCCACGTAGGTGGGGGACGTGCACGAAGAGAAGAGGTGCACGCACGGTGCACGTACTCCCGTCTCTTTCCCAACCACACCCGCGCGGGTACATGGTGGAGCTCATTTCTGTACGAAAAAGGCAGCCCACATGTTAATTTGGCACGTGTATTGGTTGTCCACTTGGTGGAGGGAGGATCGTCTACCACGGGTGAACAAACAAATTGCGACTTGACGCGTTATGTTAAATTAAAAAAAGAGGCAAACCATGTGGGGCCTACCTTAGAGGCAAGGCTCTATACACTGGAGTACTTTTGATGTGTCCCGTCAACTCGCAGAACAAGGAGGAACTTGCTTAATACGCCATCTCCCCCGCCCACGGGCACGGTGGCTCGCAGGGTGAGGTGAAGCTGGAGTACTACTGTACGCCTTTACGCTCGCTCCCTCGCCCACGCGCACGGTGGCTCACGGCACGAGGAGAAAATTTTACTACTCCCTCCGTTTACTCCTCGTCCCTACTACGTACTTTGGTTAGTACTCCCTCTATTTACTTATACGAGGCCACTATAAAAAATACATTTTGCATCTATACAAGGCTACAAATAGTAATTGAGACAAAAGTTACTACTCCCTCCTTTCCAGTTTATGGCTCAATTTCAAAATCTCTCCAACCAAGGTAGACGGTGAGTGGTCGAATTAATTTCATAGTTTGCACAGTACTCTCGTTTTTCTCAAGAAGTTATATTTACCGAGGAATTAATTAGAACGAATGCATGAATGGCCACTAAATTTCCATGAACTTGTACATGCATTGGTTAGTTTCCTCTTGACACTGCTTGCGTCGGGTGATCTAACGCACCTCAAAATCCAACATGTAATGGTACTACTACTAGTATAGTAGAACTGAGACTTATCAAACGGAAAAACGAATGTTTTTTAGATGAGCCCTATAAACCCTAGTGGGTACGTACTCCGTAAAAACAGATTTTTCCAAAACTAAGTCGCTCCCTTTCATGAACTTTGTAGTATACTCCTTCGTCGACGCTCCCTTTCATGAATTCTGTACTTCCTGTCACCGACATGTGGGACATATAGCAATCGGGTCGACGTGTCAAGCACCAAATAACAGTGCAGAACAGCACGGGGACGCTCCTCGTCGAGCTGGCCATGTAAAGAGCGCTCGTCGCCAAATTATGCATATAGTACTACTAAAAAAGCTAGTACATGCTTAATTGGGGTGCTAAATTTTATTAAAGAAATACTAGTACTAGTATGTACATACTGAAGAGTTAAAGTAACGAGAAGAAACATAACATAGTTCTGCTGGGGGCTCAGCACAACACACCCCTCAAATTAAACTAAGCACACCTGAAATTAAACTATGCAACTAATCCGGTAGACACTGCATTAGAAGTTTAGAACCGCCATGAGCAACAACACTGCCACCTTACTCGGAGTCCTCGTCCATGTCCTCGACTTCGTCCTTGTCCCTCTTCCTCTTGGCCGATACTTCTTTGCTTGAACCGCCAACTTGGCTGTTGCTCTTCATCCAACCCTTGTAGATATTGAAACAAAGGTAGCCATCCATTGCAGCGTAGTGGATGTGGTCTATATCTAGTACATTCCGCTGCCATGCATGACGACGAAACGTGTAATGAGGTTTCTCCAGTTTACGGTATGAAGGATGAACCATGGCTCCTGCCAGGGTCAGCATTGAGGGCTGACGAGAGGGCACCAGCCGATTCTTCTGGAGGTCGAAGGGGTTGCCTACAACGAGGCCTATCCGACCCAGGACTTCTTTGTCGTTCTTAAAGTCTACAGTAACGAATTTCACTGTGTTGTCCTCGAGGAAGTTCTTAAAATCCTGGCACTCAACGTCGGCATGGCATATGTGGTAGACCAAGCAAACGTTATGTACGCAAACCTGGATCACGGCGGGTTCTTCCTCTCTTCGTCCTTTAGATCCTTCTCTCGTCCCACGACTGTGGTGTACTCAACATCTAGCCCAGCGACCCACTCATCATGTGAGTTTTCGAACATTCATCTGAAGCGAGAAAGGCATCCTTTCACCGTCGCGTAAGTACGGGTATAGATGACATTGAACTCATCGCCGGTGATGGTTCTAACCTTGTACTCACCGCCAATCGGGGAGATTTGGGACGCCATGGATTTGGGAGGAGGGTTAGGATTAGTGGAACTGCCGTAATGTGAATGGACGGGACGACTAGGAGCGAACCGCCGTAGTATTAAAGGACGTGCGGGAAAGAGTAGGAGAGAACTGCCAGCGTGCGAACAGCAGGGTAGTGGCTTTCCATTCTCCCATGATACGGGCTTCCGAGAGCCCTTGGATCTGAGATCGAACGGTTGCATGGCGTGATTCTAGACCTCTGGGTGAATATCCTATCCTGGAGGGTTATTCTTACAATTTTTAGCAACTTAGCATGCGACCGTTTGATCTCAGATCCAAGGGCAGCCAGCAGCCCATATCATGGTTGCGCCTACCACGACCATCGCGTCGCTCGCGCAGTCTCGCCCTTGGAGATTTAACACGGTGCGTTAGGCTATCTGATGTTGGCATGTCATACATAGTCATCACTTAGTCACTCATACTACAACAAGGTTGGCTACAAGTGTATTTTTTTTACTCCTCTCTATCTCTTTCTTCGTACTCCCTCCGTCCCATCATATAAGAACGTTTTTGACACTAGCTAGTGTAGTGTCAAAAACGTTCTTATATAATGGGACACAGGGAGTACTAGTATTTATTGCATTTGCCAAGGAGTGACCTCTTCCAATGAAATGGTGTTGCTAAGTTTGCTTCATTTAATTAGCTATAGACTCAAAATTCTCTTTTCACCTAGGTACACGCGCTTAGCACCGTTTCTTCCTTGGGTCACCAAACTAGTCTCTCTCTTCTTGATTAACTTGCCACATCAGACTTTATGCCTATGTGGCAAGCTTAAGCACCTATAGGAGCAAGTAAGTACAATAGTGTGCTTTACATGGCATTTTTGCATATGTGGAGGAAAGAGAGGCAAGGAGAAAGTGGAGAAGTGGGCTCTCATGCAAGAGCCAGCCTCTACTACTACATGGTGGAGCATTGGGAGAGGCACCTATATGGAGGTGGTCAGGAATCGGGAGACTCACGCCGGTCGTAGCGCCGCAGTTAAAATGATAATGGCAAGTCAAATCATGGGGCCCCACCTGTCCAGCAGTAACTCGCTATCAAATCACATAGCCCTACGTTTGCAGCAACCTACTCCCTTGTCTTCTCGCGTCTCTGTCGAACCGACTAGGTGGAACTGCCCCGCCTACCGTGCAGGAAAAGCCCTGCCCTCGACTTTTAAATACAACTACTCCCCCCGCCTAGGTGAGTAAGTCATCTTACAAAAACCAAATAATCCCACAATACTAAGGCGTGGTGCATTAACTTCTACCTCGTTTCTTGTTTCTTCACATATCAACCAATAAGAATCCAATGATATACTTTTTGTGACATAGTAACTCATATTTAGTTAGTCAAATGGATGACCTAGAACTATGTGCAGGCCCTATAAACCGAGATGCCTACAAATAAAAAACCGAGACAGAGAGGGTAGTTCAGCACGTATCTTTTTAGATCAATATAGTCAGGATTCACCAAGGAGCAAAACCAAGTGGTAGGCTGCTCCTGTCATGTTGGCGTAGCAACTCAAGCAGGGTCAGTCCGCACACGAAATGGCGACACACTTAACAGGACCCCTTTGGCAGACATGTGGCTCATCCACCGTCTTGTTCCATGTGTGATGCACCAAATTACTGTTCGGAGCAGCGGTTGGAATTGGAGGCACCCCAGTCGTAGCGCCGTAGTAGTAGAAAATGAGCGATGAGGGGTCAAATCACAAAGCCCCACCTTTCCCGCATTAAGCTGGACGGACGAAGCAACCATCATTTCACTCTAGCGTGCAAGAGCATAAAGAAAAGAGAAAACAATGATGCGTGCGGCAGCTACCTAGGGCACCCTAGGGCAGGGGTCTCCACTACAGGTCCTTTTTTTTGAAAGCGCCTCCACTACAAATCGGCTTATCCCTCGTCCTCTTGAAGAAAACCGATGATGAGTGCGGCGGTAGGGTTTGTAGGAGTACTACGGCGTGCGGGGCCACGTCGTAGTAAATGGGTTCGAGTCGACGCCTTAAATATGTGTGGGCCGCTTGGTTTTATGGGAACGAGGCAGCATTTTGGGTTCGGGGACCAGCGGAGATATAGCACGTACAAAAAAATGTGGACGTAGGTTCGACCGAAAGGCAATGATGCATGGGCCCTGCATTTTGATATACCCAGGGCCACGTGAAATTTGCTACTCTACTCAAAACTAGTAAGGTACACATGTATTGAACGCATGAGATTTCGAAACCAAATTATGAATAAATACACACTATAGCATGTAAAGCTTTGAGTCATATATGCATGATGTAGATGTTCGTTTAGTTCTTATAGTTCATCTCATTCAAAATCAATTAGTTTTATAAAAATGTTAAGATTCATGGGGTTGTGCATTATAAATCATAAAGTAAAAAACAAATAATGGCAATTCATTTAGAAAAAAATAATCAATTATGATACAGAAGATTCTAGAACAAAGGAGAAGTGCTTGTGTTTTGAGGATTGTGCATTATGCTTAAGTTAAACCATGGAGTCTTCTAAATTGTACATGTGGCAGATCTGGTGGAATGTTGATGATATCCAACGACCAGTAGTGCTCGGATTTTCCCATCTCTGCACTGTCGGGTTAGCTTCATCCAGCGACCATCTTTCAAAGTTATTGGCACACTATATGGTTCTTGTGCCATAGTTGCATGTTTTGGAAAAAAGCTACTAGTGGGTTGTACTATCTATTTAGGAATAGAAGATGCATACGTGGAAGTTGTAGGGAAAGAGATGACATGGAGCATCTCAATTCCTATGAGTAGGGATTGGAAAAGAGATGTCATTTGGTCCACATCATAGGAACTTTTCTATTGAATCTAGAGATGACATGTATCTCAATTCCTATGAGGAGGGATTAGTAAAGATATGTAATTTGGTTCATATCATAGGAACTTTTCTATTGAATATACGCTAATGTTTATTTTCCTTTGAAATTAAGGGAGTATAGGAATCCATTCATATGAACCAAGTGGCTCTAAAGCTATAGAAATGATATCATGTTTATTTCCTTTGAAATGTAGAGTATATGAATCTATTCCTATGAACCAATTGGCTCCAAAGGAAAAAATCCTATAAAAATCATATCATATAGAGTTCCTATGATATTCCTCGACACTAAAGGATGGTTGAAATTGCTGCGGGTGATACGATGGTATTTCTTTGTAGACTCCTCACCCATCTTTATAGTTACCTATCGAAGATGAATGAAATGATATATACAGGGTATTCTACATGTGCAATTTGGTACACGAAAACTCGGCAAAAGTTTGCGAGGTTCTAATTTTCAATAAATCTATATGCACTGCATTTTGGAACGGAGGGAGCATACGGCAGTTGCTAACACTCACGTGGAAGATTTGTGTGTAGGAGGAGTGGCTGTTCTGTTAAATGACATGGCAAAACTGACACTGTCGGATGCTAATCTAACGGTTCTTACGGCGTTCGTCAGGAAAAGGCTTGTGGCGAACGTTTGTCGGATAATGATTTACGGACACATGCATTGCATTGATACGTGCCCCCCTCTCTCTCACGCACACGCACCCTCACGAGTCACGACTCTCCCGAGTCCTCTCGCAGACTCGCACGTTGCACCCGTCGTCTATCTGCAGGTAGACGTCACACACATATGTGCTCTTCACACCCTACCCACAGAACTTCTAAAAAACAAAAGACAACACGCACATTTTATTTTAGCTCACATGTTACACACTTATACTATTACTCTTGCAGCGAATGTTCTTTGGGCATAGTATATATTGTACTCTCATGAAGAGAAGCGGTGCACACATGCACTAGTTCTCTCACACCCACTCGCGGATACATGTAGGAGCACATTTTTTTGAAGCCGGTACAACAAAATCACTCCACTATATATAAAAGCAGGAGCCTTAGCGCTTGCTTTACTAGGGTTCCTCTCGTTCACTCTCTCATGCTCTCCAGATCTAAGCAAGACATAGGTGGCCACACTCTCTCTCTCAGCTCATGGTTGGTCACAAATCCGACCGGACAACCTCGACTAGGGCAGGGTGTGTAGGTGCATCATTCACGCCGTCGTCGGCGGCGGGGGAGGAGACCAACGGCTGCCCGCGCGTCTCGATCGGCGGCTGTGCCGTTCTCTCCGAGAGAGCGCCGGCTCGGGAGGGCCTCCGACCCCTTCTTCCTCCCTGCGGTATTGTGGCCAAGATGCGGCCTCCCGACGCCGTCTTTGCCACATGCCGATGACCCTCAGGTATATATTCCTTCGAAACCTGCCTTACTCTACTGCCCCAGCTCTTCCCCCTTCGTGTGGATCCTTTTCTACTTCTGTCCGCTGTTACAAAGCCACCTAGATTTCTACTATTATTAGAAGTAAAGCTAGTTCATACAGTGAACTCAAAGCGTTGGTTCAAACAAGGAAGAAAGTGGGAAAACTGTAGCATGAATATAGGACTTGGTTCTAAGAGGAAACGGAGGAAAGTAGTAATATGTGTCACTGTTTAAATAACTGTATTTCGTATTTGCGCAAACAGGGATGTCTGTCTCCATATCGTTTCGGGATGTCTGTCTCTGTATCGTTTCTATCCGTGCAATCAAAAGCACACACCTCAATTTTAGTACAACTGTGCAAAATGAGATGGCTATCCCTCGTTGCCGTCGTCTAACCTCCCGTCTTCAAGGTATCCCTACATTGGTAGTAACTAAGGTAGAATGACCAACGCAATCTAAAAGAAGTTGATTCGTACGTTTTACTTCCTGATTGCAGTGCAGGGACGAGCGAAAACAACTGCATCCTAGTCTGGAATGCACTTTCTACCAGTTCATCCATGGACTGAGGACTAGCTGGCACGGCTACACGGCGGTTTTTTGGACAGGTGCATGAACAAGAGGCATTGTGGTCTGCTTATTTCTGCAAATAGCAGTGCTTAAATTTAGTGGAATGCACAAGCATTTCAGCTGGTCAGTACACTGCATGGTTCAGTTCAGCATTCCAGCTGAGACCACAATTATAATTGGTTATTCTGGAATGAGATAACCTAACCCTGGATGGTGGTAACAAGAAAAAACCAGAGTGAACTCCAGGAAATTTAAGCCTGCCGGGAGGCCCTTTGCTCAGAGAAGCCTTGCTTGTTTTTTCCTGATTTGTAAACCTTCTCACAACTTTGTCTTTTGTTGTGAACTAGTATATGTTTGTTATGTTCTATGAATCATTGAGATGTATAAAATTGCTTAACTTATGCTTTTCAAGATTTTTATGAAGACGAGTTTAATTGTGCGTGTTCCACATGAGCGCTGGACTAGCGTGTGAACATTTGGAATTTATTACATTATGGCCTCAATTAACTGCATGAACCACTGTAACAAGATACATAGTAGTTGCTTATATATCAGACAGCAGATTGTTGATTGTTAGCTGGTCGATAGCCTAGTGTTGAAGCGAGCTGAGACAATGTGTCGTGTTTTGCAAAACTGCTTACAAGTGGGGTAGCACCAACAGTGTTTACAAGTACTTATGTATACGTCGGCGCACGGTTCTCGAACGAGTGCTCTATTTCATCAAAACACACACTACTCGTATGATAACTTATGTCTTACCATGACAACTTATGTCTTACCATGCCATATTCATGAAAAAACTAGTGAGGACGCATCTCTTTCGGCAACAATTATGATGGTTCTCACATGATTCGCGGGCACACAAAAGTAGCAACAGTTCCCATAGACGGATTCAAACAGAGTACTAGCCCCAGAGGGGTCGATAACAGGCAAGGTTCGGATAATTAGACACAATCCAAACTACTATTAAACACTAGCTGGGGCAACTATTTCATGCCTCGATCTAATTTGGGCTGGACACAAGATGGACCTTGCCATGAACATCATCGAGGATGTCCCGCAGCAGCTCAATCCCGTGAACCTTCATGAAAACAACCTTGTGGCCTTGCCACTGATAAACTTGTTTGTGGAGGCATGCCACGTCATCTTCCCGCATAAGCTTGACAAGAACAGTATGCCTCACAAACGAAGGAGTAGCTTTGAACTTCTTGTTCTTCAGTACACCCTGGACAACACGCCTGACAACAGTGAGGCTGGAATACAACTCTTCATTGGTATAACCGCAAATGGCTTCCAGGATCCAACAACCTAAGAACTGTGTTTTCCCAGTGCGTATATTCAGGTCGTCCGCCTCATAGCGAGTGACATGCACAACCACACAATCCTTGTCTGCATCAGGGCTCTAATTGAAACAGAAACAAATTCTGAATTACTTTTCAGTATAAGAAACACAAGTTATTTAAACCACTATGTATAGCATGGCATCGAAGCTAATAAAAGTTTGCATTATTAATCACCACATACTTCCTTTTCTAAAAAATCACCACATACATAGATGAAAAACCACAATCAAGATCGGCA
>NC_041383.1:403914917-403949846 GCF_002162155.2 Triticum dicoccoides
TCAGTAGTGTCCGTGAGCGTATCTGGGGTCGGCTCGGTGGTTGCCTCCATCTTCTGGGAGCTCTCTGTCTCGTGGGGATCAGCCTCCCCCGTCTTCTCCAATATCGGCAGATCTTTGCCTGGTTCTCCTTGGTCCATCATGAAACTGACGAATACTAGGAGACCACTGAAAGGAAAACACAATCGCAATGACAATGAAACAAAAAAGAGAGTGAGGATCGGTTACTGCTTTGCAAAAGTTCTTTTTTTTCTCTGAACGAAAATATACCAACATCACGGATCTGCTTACCTTCCCTTCATTGGGAGAGAAGAACAGTGGCAGATGCGAGCGTTGCCTTTCTTGAAGACGGTGAGGGAGAAGGGGATTCAGCGAGGAATGAAATGATGGTTGCTTCGTCCGTCAAACTTAGACTGCGGGGAGGTGGAGTTTTGTGATACGACGGCTCGTTACTGCCGCGCTACGACCTGGGTGACTCTCCGCCTGCATACTGCCTGCTAATTTGGTGGATGGCATTTGGGCCCGTGCACTGCATGGCCCGCATGTTGGTGAACAAAAGTATAACGGCATTCAGTAGAGGGAGACGTTTCAATGACCTAGGAGGAGCCAGAAGCGGTAGAGTGTCTCCACTGTACTAGTAGTAATTGTTTTTCTGGGTAGCTGTAGAGTGTCTCCACTGTACTAGTAGTAATTGTTTCCCTGGGCCCAAGACAAAACAGCCAATCCACACTAGTAAATAGTAAAATCAATTCAAAAGGCGCTACCCACACCCAGCACACCGCCCCCTCCCCCACAAAAAAAACCTGGGTGCTCTTCTTCCTCCTCGCTCCCACCCACCTCACGTCAGCTCGCTCCACTTGTACCCCCAAATTCCTCACCTCACTCCTACAGAAAACCCCAGCTCCCCTTCTTCCTCACTCCAACAGAAAACCCCCAGCTCCCCTTCTTCTTTGCTCACACTACAACTAGGCTCGTCATTCGTTACTCTGCTCAAATTCGTGAGCGCGACATGACGCCCTCGAGGAAAATGGAGTCGGCTGACCCCAGCGCCAAGAAGATGAGGCTCCCGCCAGCGGCGATGCCTGTTGTAGATCCCGCACCCAGCAGCACGGGGAGAAGCGGCGACCCCGCCCGCACCGGATCCCAGGAACCCGTAGAATCTCGGGTGGACCGCATCAGCGACTTCCTAGACGCCATCCTTGGGGAGATCATCTCGCTTCTCCCCACCAAGGATTGCTGCCTCACCCAAGTCCTCTCAATTCGGTGGCGCCCTCTATGGCGCGCCGTGCCCCTTAATCTCGACTGTTGTCAGCTATCTCTGTTCAATGATTTTGAAACCCCCAGAGCCATCATCTCCTCCCACCAGGGCTCCGTTCAAAGCCTCTGCATCCCGTCATGCTACCTGAGCAAGCATACCATGCCCTGCACGGTGGACGCCTGGCTGAAATCCCCTGAATTCACAGAACTACAGCTGCTTGAGTTCTAATATTCCCCTGGAAATCACATACCACATACAGAACGCCATGAACTTGTGCCCTCAGCACCGATGTCCATCTCGCGGTTTTCCTCCTCTCTCCACACCGCCACCTTTGCGCTGTGCTACCTACCAGACAATCTGGTACTAAACCTTCGACTCCCATTTCTCAAGAAACTTTCACTTGTGTGGGTTCGTATATCGGAGGCCTCATTGCACAGCATCATCCACTCAAGTTGCCCTGCGCTGGAGTGCTTGGTGCTTGTTTTCACAGTTAGAATCGGTTGTCTCCAAATAAAGTCGACTAACCTTGTAAGAATTGGAATTTCTTTTGACGGAAGGCATCTCATCATCCAAGATGCCCCTTCACTTCAAAGGTTGATCCTTGATTCTAGTTATTCACCGTTGCAAATAACCGTCCTCTCTGCGCCTAAACTGGAGACCTTGGGTGTAATACATGATCTCTGTGCTCATTTCAATATGGTGTTTGGCTCCACAGTTCTTCAGGTACTTTATATTATCATCTACACTTGTAACCATATGCTGCATTTTAAATTTCTGCGCATAATTTATATATCATCTTGGAGTACACATTTTGTACTAATATTATGTTCTATGCTCAATGAAGAGTTTCTCCATGGATGGCCTATCAATGGTGTTGGATTCTGTCAAGATCTTACATATCCAAATGAATAGTTTTGATCTGAACAAGATTATTGGCTTGCTGCAATGCTTTCCATGTCTGGAGAAGTTATATATAAAGGTGATAATTTGATGCACATTGGAAGCCCGCATATAGTGTACTAGAATTAACCGTTCAGTTGTTGCTCTTTCGACACTCTTCTTTTAGACCTTAACTATTTTCAATCTTCATGTCTATTTAGGCAACAGGACGAGGTAAGAAAGTTATAACCAATCAGTGGATTCGTAAGCATCAGGATTTTCTCACTTCTCATGAGATTCGATTGAAGACAATAACGCTAGAACGATATGTAGCCAACCGTGCAAACACAAGATTTGTCACATTCTTCCTGCTGAATGCGAGGTTTCTATTGTCCATCAGGCTTAAGTTTATGAGCAGCATGGTTTTGACGGATGGGTATGTCGAAGAGCAAAAAAAGGAGTTTTAGGTGGGCAAAAGAGCTTCTAAACGTGTCGGGCTTCTATTTACAACATATTGTGGTCATAATCCAGTAAATTTTACGATCTAGGATGTTCATTCTATGGACTTGACCGATCCATTTGACTGTGACTGCCGAAAATAGTGCTGGAGTTAGATGTTGTTGCCCTTTTCAATCTGGTTTTTTTTGTAAACCTGATGAACAATCAACCCTCGTGCTTTTGTATAGTTTGTAAGCTGGAGTTAGATGTTCCTGCCCTTTTCAACTCGGCTGTGACTGTCATATTTTCTTTGAAACAAGGCAAATGGCTTGCCATTTGTTTAATTTAGAGTGAAATATTGTAACAAATCACAACCAAGGGAAATAACATCACTCACGCCGGCTGCTTGAGCTCACTGTGCATTACAGAAGCCAAGTGACTAGCCCCCACCACCCCCACCAGTCAACCCTCGTACTCCCCTCCGCCTGCGACTAGACCGGTGCATCTTCAACGGCTCCTGTTCGTTCCGTCCGAGGCCTCGCCGTCATCCTCCGCCTTGCGGCCTTGGTTTGCTCGCCGTGCACGGTGCGCCGACCTCTTGCGTTGTCAACGTCGTCAACAACCGAGAGGAACAAGGAGATGACTCTACGTGGAGAGGATGACAGTAGGGACCCACCAGCGTCATGGCAGTACGCAAGCAAGTGCCTCTATAGTACAAGCCCAAAAATATGGTTCCTCCTAATGGTTGGACATCTGGGGCTCACGCCATTGTCAACGTAGTCAATAAACGAGAGAATTACACTACGAGCGGCTGACAGCAGGGACCCAACAAGTCGTGCAGTTTTTTTAGGAAGAAAGCAATTTTTTTTGAGACAATGAGGAACAAGTAGTTGTTATTTATACTAGTTTTAGCGACGGATCAGGGTACCAACGGGGCTGTGTGGGGGCTGTGGCCCGTCTAGCCAGTGTTTTATTTATGTTTACCACATGATGAGCCCAGTTGTGTTTTTTTCTTGCTGAAAATGGCTAGCCCAGTTCTAATTTTTTTAAAGAAATACCCAAACAAGGCCTACTTGCTTTATCGGCCCTGCTGGGCTGCAAATGTTTCAAGACGAGGAGAGTTTCATTCGGTTTTCCCAGAAATGGCCTGTACATTTTTAAAACACATCAAACCGGGAATTACTTTCAATTTTTTTCATTACAAGATCTTAAATTCCATTGATTTTTATGCATGGACAATTATTTGGATTTTATATTTATATAAATTATTTTTCAAAATAGTTTGAATGTGAATCGATATTTCTGGATTAAAAACGGTTGACCGCACTGAAATATGCAAAATTTCATATAGTTTTTAACCGTGGCCACAATATGGGGTGTAATGCTAACAAAAAGAAGATGGGCTCCAAAACAAATCTTAAGAATTAGCAAATGGGCTGTACATTATTAGAAATAATGGCAGATGGGCTATATGCTGTTTTCCACAGATTTGAGGCTGACTTGTGCGCCTACTACAGGTTGACGCGTATGCTTTCATAAAAAAAGGTTGACACACATGCAACGCCCTGTCAACTTAGTCAACACACGAGAGCAGTGACTGTTGGATATCCATCCAACGGCTGTCGTGCTTCTTCAATCTCTGCTCTTCATGCTCCAGCTGCTCAAACAAGCGTCGGCGGGACCGCCTGCTCCCTCCTCCCGCGGTCGGGTATGCTGCGGCACAGGCCTCACGGCCCCACCATACTCCCATCGCTGGCCTAGCCATCCCTTTACTCACCCACACATGTTGTTATTCTCCGGCGACGACAGACGAACTAGTAAACCCTCATACTCCTCCGCGTGGGAAACAACTGCCGAGTATTCCCTAGCTCCGTGTCGTTCCCTTCCTAGGCCTCGGCCCGTCGTCCACTGCCCTGGTGCTCTCGGCACGACCTGGTCAACGTGGTCAATGAACGACATCCATCGGAAGTGGACTGTACATGGAGAGGCTGACAGCTGGGTCCACGGCCGCACGCAAGGAAATGCCTCCTTATTACGCGCAAAATAATGAATCCTCCACCTGACAGCTAGGACCCACAGGAAGGGCCTCTGTATTTCAAGAAAAAAACATTCCCCCCGCTGACAGGTCGGACCCACCAGCTATATATTCGCACGCAAGGAAGTGCCTCCTTATTACGCCCAAAAAAATGAATACCCCCTGCTAGCTGGGACCCACCATATTGTTGGGCTGACTTGTGGGCCTACTAAGTTGACGGGGATGGAGGGCTTTGCCAACTTAGTCAATACTCCAGTGACCATATGATGTCCATCCAACGGCCATACTGCTTCTTCAACCTCTGGTCTTCTTGCTCCAGCCGCCCAAAGCAGCGCCGGTCGTGCCGCCTGCTCCTGCCTCCCGTGGCCGGCTGTGCTACCGCCTGCTCCTGCCTCCCATGGCCCGGCTCCGTGTTGTCCCCTTCCTAGGACTCGTCGTCGTCCACCGCCGTGGTGCTCTCGGCGCGGCGTGGTCAATGTGGTCAACGACCGACTTCCATCGGAAGAGTACTGTATGTGGAGAGGCTGACAGTTGGGTCCACGGCAGCCGCAAGGAAGTGCCTCCTTATTACACGGAAAATAATTATTCCTCCACCTGATAGCGGGGACCCACCGGACGGGCCACCAGTATTTTGCGAAATAAATCGTTTCCCCTTGACTGCTGGGACCCACCGGACGGGCCACCATATTTCGTGAAAAAAACGTTCCCCCGGCTGTTAGCTCGGACCCACCGGAAGTGCCTCCTTATTACGCACAAAATAATGAATACTCCCCCGGCTAGCTGGGACCCACCTTGGTGGGAAGCTGTCTTGTGGGCCTACTGAGTTGACGGGGCCGAAGGGCTTTGTCAACTTAGTCAATATGAAAAATTCTAGCTCCAGTGATCGTACGATGTCCATCTAACGACCGTAGTGCTTCTTCAACCTCTGGTCTTCTTGCTCTAGCCGCCCAAAGCAGCGCTGGTCATGCCACATGCTCCTGCCTCCCGTGGCCGGCTGTGCTGCCGCGGAGGCCTCACCGCCCCCTACTATTCCCACCGCTGGCCAGGCCCTGCGGCGACGGCAGCCTCACACCGCAGCTGAACCAGTGACCCTCGTACTCCTCTCCGCGCGGGCTTCCACTGCCGCGTCTTCCCTGGCTCCGCGTCGTCCCCTTCCTAGGCCTCATCGTCGTCCACCGCCGTGGTGCTCTCTGCGCGGCATGGTCAACGTGGTCAAGGAACGACTTCCATCAGAAGAGTACTGTACGTGGAGAGGCTGACAGCTGGGTCCACGGCCACAACCCAGTTTTTTTTCTTCTGATTTGCCAATTAAGTCGCTTTGTCAGGCCTGTTGGGCTGCAAATCTTTCAAGATGAGGAGAGCTTTTCATTCGGCTGGCCGAGAAAATGGCCCATCAGTAATGAGAAATGGGCTGTACATTTTTAAAACACATCAAACCGACAATTAGTTTCAAATATTTTTTTTCATTTCAAGATTTTAAATTACATTAATTTTTATGCGTGAAAATTTGTTGGATTTTATATTGATATACATTTATTTTTAAAATCAGTTTGAATGTGAGTCGAAATTTTGGGATTAAAAACAGTTCGGACCGCACCGAAATATGCAAAATTTCGTATACTTTTTTAACCGTGGCCACAATATGGGCTGTAATGCTAAAAAAAGAATATGGGCTCCAAAAAAAACCTTAAGAATTAGCAAATGGGCTGTAAATTATTAGAAATAATGGCAGATGGGATGTATGTTGTTTTCCTCAGATTTGATGCTTTCCTAAAAAAAAGGTTGACGCACAAGCAGTGACGGTTGGATGTCCATCCAATGGCCATCGTGCTTCTTCAATCTCTACTCTTCCTGCTCCAGCCGCTCAAACAAGCGCCGGCGGGACTGCCTGCTCCCTCCTCTCCGCGGCCGGCTGTGCTGCCGCGCAGGCCTCACCGCCCCACCGTACTCCCATCGCTGGCCTAGCCATCCCTCTACTCATCCACACCTGCTGTTATTCTCCGGCGACGGCAGACGAACCAGTAAACCCTCGTATAGTCATACTCCCCTCCGCGTGGGCATCCACTGCCGTGTCTTCCCCGGCTCCGCGTCGTCCCCTTCCTAGGCCTCGCCGTTGTCCACCATCGTGGTGATCTCAGCGCGGCGTGGTCAATATGGTCAACGACCGACTTCTATCAGACATGGACTGTACGTGGAGAGACTGACAGCTTGGTCCACGGCCGCAGCAAGGAAGTGCCTCCTTATCACGCGCAAAATAATTATTCCTCCACCTGATAGCGGGGACCCACCGGATCGCGAAAAAACGTTTCCCCCCTGACTGCTGGGACCCACAAGTTACACCTTCGCATGCAAGGAAGTGCATCCGGGCAAAAAAAAACAAAACGATTCGCCCCCCTGACTGCTGGGACCCACCAGCTACATCTTCGCACGCAAGGAAGTGCTTGACAGTCGGGACCCACCTGGTCGAAGCGTACGTAGCATTGTCATTCTGGTCGCGAACGTGTACATACATACTGGTCGTTGTAGAGGCGCGCACGTGTCGTAGTAGAGGCACGCACGTAGCATGTACACGTACGTATAGCGGCGAGGGTGTAAGAAAGAAAATACGGCCACGTACGTACATACGGGCAGGGTCTCGAACGCCTACTCGCGCATACGTGCATGGCTGGGTCGGAACGGAGAAACAGCATTGTCGTCGTGTTCATGGGGAGGCAACGGAATGCGTCGTGTTCATCGGGAGGCAATGGAACGCGTGGGAGCCAACCGGCTGGGTCGGAACGGAATGTGTGGTCGTGTTCATCTGGAGGGCTTGGACGGAACAGGCGATGAAAACGAGGCCTGGCGTACCGCACAACGGTGGAAATGGCCTTGTGTTCGACCGGCCACGTTCGAAACGGGATCCTGTTCATCGGGAGGGGTCTGTCATATCGCAAAACGGAGGAAACGGACCTCCTACGGTCGAAACGGGGGTCCTGTTGATCGGGAGGTGTGTGCCATACCGCAAAACAGACGAAACAGACTTGTGTTGGAGCGCTACGGTCGAAACGGGGGTCCTGTTCATCGGGAGGGGTGTGGCGTACCGCAAAACGGGACTCCACGGGATACTGTTCATCTCCACCGTCGACCTCCTCCAACCTCCACGGGCTCCTGTTCATCCAGCCTCCACCGCGCGCTACTCCACTGGCTACTGTTCAACCACCCCTCCACGGGCACCCCTCCACCATCTACTGTTCATCCAGCCCTCCACACCACGGGGTCCTGTTCAACCACCCCTCCACGGCCACCCCTCCACCGTCTACTATTCATCCAGCCCTCCACACCACGGGTTCCTGTTCATCCAGAGGCAACGCCACCACTCACTGTTCATCCAAACCCCCCCGCAACGCTCACTGTTCATCCAATCGATCGGCTTCAGTTAGCAGCAGTAGCGAAGGAATTGCTCCATCGGGTTTAGTTAACAGCCATCGATCGATCCCTCGGGTTCAGTAACGCATAGTCTACAGTGCAATCGCTCGGGTTCAGTTAGAGTCCAACGCCTCGCTCGGGTTCAGTTAGAGCCAACGCCTCGCACACACACGCGTACGTACGAGAGAAACGCGCATCGCTCCGCCCCCGACCTCCCACTGTAACCGGCAACTCCCCGAAATTTTCCTCCCCCTCGCTTCTACCACGATTTTTTCCGTCATGGACGGCCCAAAGAATGTCATGCAGCTGCATCTCCGGCCCGCCCAGGATGAAAAGCCCATTTTCTGTCATGATTTTTTGTCATAGAAGTAGGAGCCCACCACATCTATGATGATACCGGGTTTTGTCACAATTATCGTCATAGAAGTGTCATATGTATGACAGAAAAAAAATTCGTTCGGCCCAAAATGTCACGGATGTGTCTTTTTTTTGTAGTGCTTCCAACTTGTTATTTCTGAGAGAGAACCACCTACTCATGTGTTGAGGCCAAGATATTCCATTCCTACCATATGAATCTTGATCTCTAGCCTTCCCCAATCTGCTTTCCACTCAAATCTTCTTTCCACCAAATCCAAATCCTGTGAGAGAGAGTTGAGTGTTGGGGAGACTATCATTTGAAGCACAAGAGCAAGGAGTTCATCATCAACACACCATTTGTTACTTCTTGGAGAGTGGTGTCTCCTAGATTGGCTAGGTGTCACTTGGGAGCCTCCGACAAGATTGTGGAGTTGAACCAAGGAGTTTGTAAGGGCAAGGAGATCGCCTACTTCATGAAGATCTACCGCTAGTGAGGCAAGTCCTTCGTGGGCGACGGCCATGGTGGGATATACAAGGTTGCTTCTTCGTGGACCCTTCGTGGGTGGAGCCCTCCGTGGCTCGCGCAACCATTACCCTTCGTGGGTTGAAGTCTTCATCAACGTGGATGTACGATAGCACCACCTATCGGAACCACGACAAAAACATCTGTGTCTCCAATTGCATTTGAATTCTCCAAACCCTTCCCTTTACATTCTTGCAAGTTGCATGCTTTACTTTCCGCTGCTCATATACTCTTCGCATGCTTGCTTGAATTGTGTTAAGATTGCTTGACTTGTGCTAAGATAGCTAGAATCTGCCAAAGACTAAAATTGGGAAAAGGATAAGTTTTTATTTGGTCAAGTAGTCTAATCACCCCCGCTCTAGACATACTTTCGATCCTACATTATGACGGTGTCGCTCTCTAGGTGGTTGCTTCACAGTCTCTTTCTAGCCTTCACTTGTACTAAGCGGGAATACTGCTTGTGCATCCACTCCCATAAACCCCAAATTTGTTCCATATGAGTCCACCATACCTACCTACATGCGGTATTTACCTGCCGTTCCAAGTAAATTTGCATGTGCCAAAATCCAAACCTTCAAAGAAATTCTGTTTTGTATGCTCGAATAGCTCATGTATCAACTAGGGTTGTCTACATCTTCCATGCTAGGTGGGTTATTCTCACGATGAGTGGACTCCACTCATCATTCATGAGAAAATGGCCGGTAACCAGGATGCCCAGTCCCATGCTCAAATCAAATCAAATTAATTGCAAAGAAAACTCCCCTAGGACTATTGTTAGTTGGACAATACCTGTTGTTTCGGACCAGCCATGGAATGTGCTTGTTGGTGGTGGGGGAGTATTAACTTTACCATTCTGTTTGGGAACCGCCTATAATGTATGTAGCATGGAAGATATCGAGATCTCTTGGTTGTTATGTTGACAATGAAAGTATACCGCTCAAAATATTATTTATCTCTGTTTCAAAACTCGAGCTCTGGCACCTCTGGAAATTCCTGCTTCCCTGTGCGAAGGGCCTATCTATTTAATTTTATGTTGATTCATCATCCTCTTACAAAGAGCACCAGTTGGAGAGCACCACTTTATTTGTATGCATTGTTATTAATTTACATTGAGTATGACTGTGACTGGATCTCTTTTGCCATGAATTACAATGTCTAGTCAATCCTTGATCTTCAGGGGTGCTCTACATTTATGTTTTGCGGTCTCAGAAAGGGCTAGCGAGATACCATCTTCTTATATCATATCATGATTGTTTTGAGAAAGTGTTGCCATCCGAGATTTATTAATACTAGTTGACCCGTTGCGCCAAATGGCGCAGAGACCTCCTGAAGACATGATGTCGATGAAAATAGTTTCATGCTGCAAGAACCTTCAACTAAATCATGCTATCTTTTAAACATGTTTATTACGTTGTTAAATAATAGTCTGGGAAAAGGGAAACTTTGCATAATATAAATATGTTCAGTTTGAAAATACGGCCACTGTGATGAGAGAGTAAAGATGGATGGTTGTATTTTTTTAGCAAGTTTGAAAACATGGTTATCATGATGAGAAACCTCGCCGTGCATCTTTTTCCTGCAAAAAAGAGGGAAAAAGATAAGAAACCTAAGAAAAAGAACATGTCTTTGTTGTGCATATACGGAGATATAGGGATCAAGAGGTATTAGGATATCCCATATGTTATTTAGCCCAACCCACATAGAGCGATGCCTGTGGCCCGTGAGGAGCTGAATATGAAGCGGCGGGGGCGGATCCAGCGGTTCCTCAGCTGGGCGACAAGGGCCCGCTAAAGCCATGTTGTCGATGAAAATAGTTTCATTTTGCAAGGACTTCAATACTCGTTGTAGAAAGCCCATATATTAAACCATACTCTTTTGAAAATGTCTATCACATTATGAAATCCAAGTTTGAGAAAAAAATGTATAACCATTGCACCAAAAAATTATATTTATATAACACTGCCCATTGCGCTAAACGGCACTGAGTCCCATTTAAAACCATGTACTTGCTAAAAATATTTGTATTTTTTACATACGGTAAGAACTTAGTAAAAGTTTAATTGCTTGTCTGTTTAAGCTCACATAAAATGCAAGATGGCAACAACAGAGCACAATTCTATCATGTGCAATAGCAGCCAAAATTAGTTAGCTAATAAATTGTTTGAAGGGAACCAACCATTTCAGAGTAGTTTAGTCCACATCTCATTCTCCTCGAAAATGAACCCAAGCGGCCATCAACGAAAATACAATTGTTTTGATACAACAATGGTAAGAGAAATGAGTAAGCATCAAAGAAACAAAACCTTTAAATTGAGAGTTGCATGTGAACTTTATAAAAGAAGGCCAACGTCAAGGAACAACATGTTGACATACTCATCCTGCTCCCCGTTCTTGTCATCAGTCCCAGTAATCAGCTCCTGACCAACACCTTCAGCAACCACCACGACAATGCCCCTTCTTCTTTATCCTTGCATATACAGCAACTCAATCAGGTCTCCCTTCCCTTCAACATGGAAATCAATATCAAGCAGCAGCCGACTGCTCAGAGTGGCATGAAGAGTAATGTGGCCGGTGCTCCTGCTCATAAGTATGACAAGACCGGTGCCATTCACAGCTCTCACAACTTCCACATGTGCCGCGTTGATTGCTTGTTCACTACACTCGACAACGCAGTTTAACATATGAAACTAAGCAACTAATCTACAAAAAAGCGTCTAATTGGCTACTTGGCATCCAACCATAAAAAAGTAAACTAACGAGCGAGAAAAAGAACAACATAGGCTTCATGGATCATGTCTTTGCTGCTCCTCGTGCATCATCTCCATTGGATAGTTTTTTTTCTGAACCACTGTATGAGGGACCTGGAAGAAAGCAAGACAAAAATATAACTCAGTAAATGAAGATTGCATTTTCCAGTAAATTGAGAGCCAAGGCTTGAGGCGGCAACTAATATGTACAGAATGAAAGAAGCTATCAAAAGTGACCCAAAAAAGAAGAAGGGAAGAAGATTGACAACTGAAAACAAACACTGAGATTTGTAATTTTTGACCTCAAATTGAAATAGTAGGCTAGCTCAGATTCAAATATTATTAGCTCCACAATACTCCTATGTGCAACATCTAGATAAATAACCCATAGGATAATCAAGAACAAGTTGGTTTGCCATGTAAGAAGCATCACGAAGGTTACTAACGCCATTATAACTCCAACTTCAGCAACGCCTAGTTTTTTGTAGAGAATAGTATGTGAAACAAATGAGATGTTTGCTTTGCTGAGAATAAAGAACATCATATGCAATGTCCATAGTAAAATGGCGCGGTAACTGGCTATCAGTAGATTATTACACAACACAGGAAGTATGTTACAATATGGAAAAAAGTTGAAAAGCATTGTTAAATAGGTTACTGAAGATATATATTCTACTCCCTCCGTCCCATAATGTAAGACGCTTTTTCACACTACATTAGTTTCAGAAGGCGTCTTACATTATGGGACAGAGGGAGTAGATGTTTAAACAAGATACTGATGCAAATTCCTAAAGACAAAAGCACAGACTGTATGCATTGGCAATATTGTCCGTACTCCTAAAGAGGTGTCGAGTATTTTGAAGGTAACCAAGAACCACTGCTTGCCCTATGCAAGAGAAGGTTGAAGATATAGGTTGGCTGGCAATAAAAATAGTAGCCAGAACAGAACTTGTGCTTCGCAAATACAATATTTTACTCAAACTGGGGAACAAATGGATAATTATTTAAAATGATAATAACCTAGACACGATGTTATATTTATGCCATCTGAACACCTTACCTGGTACAGAACCATAAAACATGCTTTCTACAGCAAGTGGATGCTTCACTAAATATGCAGCTTGTCTCCAAAACGTTTTGGATTTATGAACAAAGGGAGTATTAACTGATCAAAGCAAAAACTTTAGAACCAATAATGAAGGGTTCCTAATTGGACTCAAGAGGTGTAACGACTAGATTACATGAGAAACAATATTTCCAACAAGCTTTGTCAACAAAACAATGTCATACCTTTTATGTAGTAGCTTGCTATGATCAGAACCAGTTGGACCAAATGAAATAAATCTCTACGCCAGAAGTTCAAAGAAATATTAAATTCTTTAATGGCACAGACACACTGCACATAATCTTCATAGCAGAGGGAGTATTAACTATCGAAGCACTGTAACAGGAGAACTACATATCAAGTTGTCATCAACTTAAGGTTGTATTTATTGAGCATTATATGCCTTCCTATTAAGAGAGCTTTCGATGAACAACATGACGGGGAGGCACCTTGCTACTAGTTGTACCAGGCTTTTGACAAATAGGGCGACAAGGAGGCATGGTGCTACTGATAGGATGTCCATTGGCAAGAAGCCCGTAGCACACTGTAAAAGAAAAATAACCACAGAGGAGACCAATTGAAGAAACCTTGACAATGAAAAAACTACTACAATAAAAGAAACATTTCTAATCAGTCGAAGTGTGGGCGTGTTTATATGAACAAGAAGGATCACCAATGGAAACAACAAGTCAAGAAAGAACCAAAACAAGAGAGAAGCCGGAGAGAGAGGAGGTACCAGCTCCTGCGATCTGCGATATCTGCTCCATTTTCGAGAGAAAACATGGGAGATGAAGATCCATTATTTTACTAAGCTCACAGAAGTTCTCCAACAACACAATTGTGGGGGCTAACTTGTCGGATCCTCCTTCCCATCTGCATCACACAACACACGCATACAAAACAACTCAGAACTGCACGACACCAATATGGAGGAAACACCAAAAAACGAACATGGAGGCATACCACTAAGTAGGCTATTGGTCTCGGAGCATCCTCCAACCCCTATTGTTGCCGCCCGCCACCTGTCTGCCTCGTCGCAGCCTATGCACAAGGAAAACAGATCATAGTTGCATCTGGAGAAAGAACTTTGTATGGTGAGTATTTCCATACAATAAACATTTTCTCAATAAAGAGGAACATCTTTCTCCCAACACAGATTAAAAAGCAAAAATAGGCAAATTAATTTTATGAATACAAACCCACCAAGGTATCTATTTGTCAAATGAGGCTGAGCTAAACTTCAGTTCAGGTTCAGTCAAATTTTAGACCCAAGAAAAAAGACAGGTTGGACTGGACCAACTTTCATTCATGACAACACATGTCATTCAGTAAGCTGTACTTCGATAGTTAACTAATTGCCAAGCTAAGTAGAAAGAACTGAAACTGTAATTCAAGAATTTTTATTTGAAATTCAACCAAAATACAACTAATTCAACGCTGTAGGTCATATGTGTCACCAATGTAAAGAAGAGCTTGCAATCCGAGCCCAATATAAAAGACATGCATCGTCCATAATGTTGCAAAACAAAAATCCTGAATTGGCTGGAAAATTTAGACTAAAAAGATCAACAAGTACATAGAAAGGACTGATTTTGACAAGAAAAACTACTACTACAAGCTGCAAGAAAAAATACTACTACAATTTAATAATTGCACTGTAAAAAGAGCTTATGTTTCACAGTAAAAACTACTGCTACAATATGTAGATCTTTAGCAACGCTACCACCTCCAATGCATACATTTTATGCTTCCACAAATACCAGGGAAGCCATTTGATGCACCCATCTGCAGAAGCCTTGTAGCGTCCGCTTCATTTGGTACAAGGAGATATCTCTCTTAAAAGATCTTAATGACAACCTTCACACATTTCTTTAAAACTTTTATGCCCATACTCTCTGCAACTACAATCTATACTTATCAAATTTCTTGAGCATTTAAATTTAAAGTAGCAAAAAAGCAAAACACACCCTAAATCATCACGCATAAACTGGTTTGAATTATGGATGTAGCAAATAAGAGGTTTAGCTAAACACATTACTACAACACGGTAGTTCTGAAATTATTACACATGGAGTAAGCATGCTAACCTCTCCCCCCTATATTCCAGGTATTTCTTGAAGAATATCCGACATTCAGGCTGAGCTCCTATCAATTTCAGGCAGGCAAGATAGTACTTCTTCTCCTATTTGAATGTGGCAACCACATAAAGAAATATCAAAGCATGCCCTTTTTTTGCTTTTGTAGTTTCTCATAGGCTCTCATAAACCAGAGAAGACTTCCCCAATCAGAATGTTTACTCATTCTAACTGTTAAGGCTATTATCAAATACAAATTTTAGTGACAATATCACCAGGCAAGTTACCAGGTGAGATATCTCTCTTCAAAGATCTTAATGACAACCTTCACAAATTTCTTCAAAACTTTTATGCCCATACTCTCTGCAACTGCCATCTACGCTTATCAAATTTCTTGAGCATTTAAATTTAAAGTAGCAAAAAATCAAAACACACCCTAAATCATCATGCATAAACTGGTTTGAATTATGGATGTGCCAAATAAGAGGTTTAGCTAAACACATTACTACAACACAGTAGTTCTGAAATTATTACACATGGAGTAAGCATGCTAACCTCTCCATCCTACATTCCAGGTATTTCTTCAAGAACATCCGACATTCAGGCTGAGCTCCTATCAATTTCAGGCAGGCAAGATAGTTCTTCTTCTCCTGTTTGAACCTGAAAAATGATTGTATGCATCGTAAGTGTATACAACATGATCTCTATACACAGTTTTGTTCAAAGCATATGAAAAAAAATACTAATTGGACTAACTGCTACAATCATCTTCTCAACCTAATCAAGCGAAACAACATGGAGCAACAATCTCCAAATAACACATGGCCAAAGAGAAGCTATTTTATGCAGTGTAGTACAAGTTCAGATAGAGAGAGAGAGAGAGAGAGAGAGAGAAGCTCACCTCGGTGTGTGACATCAAATGCGCTTGCTGACATGTGCGCAACCACCAAAGCTGCAACTGTAGTCTTGACCGCCCACGCTCATTGGCTCGTCGTCACCTCGCATCGACCGAGCCACTGCCTGGACCCTGGGATCTCCTCTTCCTCCTCCAGGTCTGGGCCTGCTGCTTTGCAGCACGGAGGGCGAGCCTCCTGGAGAAGCTGTGACGGCAGCGAGGACGCAGGATGGACACGCCCACGCTTATCGGCTCGCCGTCACCTCGCATCGACCGAGCCACCGCCTGGACCCCGGGATCTCCTCTTCCTCCTCTAGGTCCGGGCCTGCTGCTTTGTAGCATGGAGGGCAAGCCTCCTGGAGAAGCTGTTGCGGCAGCGAGGACACGGGATGGACACAGGCGGCGTGTCGTGAGGGAGGAGAAGGAAGAAAGGGAGGGGAACCACAGGAGGATGGGGAGCTGACCATGGGACGAGATGAGCGAGGACGGGATTGGGTGCGGTGCATGCGGAGAGGATTTGGGTAGGAGCGGCGCGGATCTGGTGGATGGAGTAGCCCTCACCGCCCACCTCCCCTGTCCGTTCATCCCGCCACCGAGCTCGCAGGGGCGGCAAGGAATATCAGGCGGCGGTGAGGCTCCAGGGCAGAGGCCATGGCGAGGCAAGGAGGAGGGATGGAGGAGACGGGAGAGGCTGTGGGGATTGAGGGGAAAGGGGGCTAGGGTTTGGGTGGTGGCTGGTGCGGGAGTGGGATGAGGCGAGGATGGATTGGATGGGGAACACGGGGTGCGGATTGGGGAAAACCTCCTGCATGCGGGCGCGGCCAACCCAGCCAACGAGCGTGCGAGACGAGCCCACTTGTCATTGGCCAGTAAAAACGACTGCGAGGTGAAAATAGTTTAACCGCGAGGTGAAGATCCAACGGGCCAGACAAGCCAGAAAGACAGATCCGATGGCCAGTGAAGGGCCAATCGGGGGAGCCTCCTGGAGGTGAGCTGGCTAGCTTCTGTTTTGTTTTAAATTGCTCGCTAGTTGATTATGCCATTTATATGAGTAAACATGAGACCTAAATGTTATTGTGAATATGGTTAGTTCATAATCTTTGCCGAAAACTTGAATGCTGGCTTTACATATTTGCAACAACAAGATCAAACAAGTTTGTAAAAGTTTTTCTTTATCACTTTCAGTTTGTCAACTGAATTGCTTGAGGACAAGCAAAGATTTAAGCTTGGGGGAGTTGATATGTCTCCAACGTATCTACTTTTCCAAACACTTTTCCCCTTGTTTTGGACTCTAACTTGCATGATTTGAATGGAACTAACCCGGACTGACGTTGTTTTCAGCCGAATTGCCATGGTGTTATTTTTGTGCAGAAATAGAAGTTCTCAGAATGACCTGAAACTTCACAGAGTCACGTTTTGGAATTAATAAAAAATATTGGCGAAAGAATCAACAGAAGGGGGCCCACACCCTGTCCACGAGGGTGCAGGGCGCGCCCCCTGCCTCGTGGGTCCCCTGGACCTCCACCGACCTCAACTCCAACTCTATATATTCACCTTCGAGGAGAAAAAAAATAGAGAGAAGGATTCATCGTGTTTTACAATACAGAGCCACCGCCAAGCCCTGTTCTTCCTTGTGAGGGCAGATCTGGAGTCCGTTCGGGGCTCCGGAGAGGGAAATCCATCGTCATCGTCATCATCAACCATCCTCCATCACCAATTTCATGATGCTCACCGCCGTGCGTGAGTAATCCCATCGTAGGCTTGTTGTACGGTGATGGGTTGGATAAGATTTACCATGTAATTGAGTTAGTTTTGTTAGGGTTTGATCCCTAGTATCCACTATGTTCTAAGATTGATGTTGCTATGACTTTTCCATGCTTAATGCTTGTCACTAGGGCCCGAGTGCCATGATTTAAGATCTGAACCTATTATGTTTTCATGAATATATGAGTGTTCTTGATCCTATCTTGCAAGTTATAATCACCTACTACATGTTATGATCCGGCAAACCCCATAGTGGCAATAGTCAGGACACTTCCCGGTGATGACTGTAGTTTGAGGAGTTCATGTATTCACTAAGTGCTAATGCTTTGGTCCGGTTCTCTATTAAAAGGAGGCCTTAATATTCTTAGTTTCCAATAGGACCCCGCTGTCACGGGAGGGTAGGACAAAAGAAGTCATGCAAGTTCTTTCCCATAAGCATGTATGACTATATTCGGAATACAGGCCTACATTATATTCATGAACTAGAGCTAGTTCTGTGTCACCCTATGTTATAACTGTTGCATAATGAATGCCATCCGACATAATTATCCATCATTGATCCATTTCCTATGAGCTATTCACATATTGATCTTTGCTAAGTTACTTCTCCGTTGCCATTGTTACGATTGCTACAAAACTGCTACTATTACTTTTGCCACTGTTACGATTATTTCCATACTACTTTGCTACTAAATACTTTGCTGCAGATATTAAGTCTTCCAGGTGTGGTTGAATTGACAACTCAACTGCTAATACTTGAGAATATTCTTTGGCTCCCCTTGTGTTGATCAATAAATTTGGGTTGAATACTCTACCCTCAAAACTGTTGCGATCCCCTATACTTGTGGGTTATCAGTGCGCTGGGAGGCGCCCAGGGGCGCTGGGGCTATCATTTTTGGTGCGAAAGAATGGCGGGCCCGCCGAGTCAGCGACCCCGCACCTCGTCGTTCTCACATTTCCATGGTTTCCCGTGGGGAATCAATGCAAAGGCCGCCGCCGGTCAGCCTTCCATTGATTCCTCACGGGCGGTGCGGTGAGACGACGTGCCCCCTCCCGCCACGCGTACACACGACACCGCCCCCCGGCCGTTATATAAAGCAGCACCTCCTCGCCGGTGGACACACCCGCCCGCAGCCCCTCTCTCTCCCTGTGCACAACCGCCGCCGCCGAGCGCTCTTTCCTCTCCCTCCCTGTTCACAGCCGCCGCAGGCGATGGGTGAAAGGTTTCCTGATGATGGGGAGGCGGCCAATGGCATTGGTTTCCGCTCCCTGCATGAGTGGGAAGCCCATCTCCTGCATGAAGCCAACTAATCGGCACCTCCCGACATGTGCGTGTCGGGGCAGTGGAGACTCAGCGCCGACGGCGTCCCCGTCCCCCCGCTACCCGACGTCACGCGCCTCAACCACTTCTGCACCGAGATCGAGCGTGCGCGGGCGTCTCTGTTGGAGGAGTAGCGGGCCCTCCTCGAGTACGACGCCCGCACCATGATGCATGGGCGGCATACTTTGAACGCCGGTAGGCGGAGCGGCTGGCCTCCACCAACAACACGCCGGTGGTGCAGGGGAGCAAAAATAGCGACAGCCACCGCCTGTGGTGGGGTGCCCCCTGCCGCACGCTCCACGCCGTCCTCGAGTACCTCGAGGGCTGCAACGATCCACCGCCGACGTACCCGGCCGCCCCGGTCCCCTGCCGGAGTGGAGGCAAATGGATGCCGAGGAGGACCGGCTCCTCTTCCTCCTCCTCCCCTCCCACTCCTCCGGGTCGCCAGCGCTCTTCAGCGTCAAGGCTGAGCCCGCGGAAATGCCGCTCGGTGGGCGCACCCGTAGCGCCGGCATGGTCATCAACAAGGGCGAGTGTGTCTCCTCCTCGGCTCCTCCCCGCCTTGTTAAGCCAAAGACGAAGCCGGGGCTCGACGACGACGCGGCCATGAAGTGGGCGCAGGAAGATTGGGCGCGGCTGGAGATGGAGCGCCTGCGCCGCGCCCTGGCAGAGATCGCCGCGCGCCGCCGTGGGCGCGATGAAGGGGGCGTCATCGTGCTTGAAGACAGTGACGACAACGCGCCGTCACCAGCCAACCCTGTCCGCCTGGGCGACCCCGGGCAGGGGTCCAACAATGTGAAGAAGGAGAAGGACGACGATGACGGCGGCGATGACGGCGACATCGCCGCGTTCAGCGACTTCTTCGGCCTGTAATCTCGGCTCTTTGTTTTTTTAGTAAATTTCATGTTTTCTATGTAAAAAATGTAGAACGCCAAAGTCTATGTCTTGTTTGCCGAATCTTTTATCATGTTTACCGAATTTTAGCCGATTTTCTTTACAAGAAAATTTTAAAAAGGGCGTCTGGGGGCGACGGCTGGGAACCCGATCGCCCCCAAGCCGATTTTTAGCTCCGTGTCGCCCCCAGGCGGCGATTTTTCGAGCCCCCTAGGGGACCAACGGCTGGATATGCTCTAAGTCTCGGGCCCTATCCATACATGAAAAGGTAGATACATGGAAGTCATACTTACATCATGTACCTTTCACCATTTCTACTAATCACAAAAGCTTGATACATTTGCAAGATCATCTTTTATGCAACATAAGGCATTTCTCAAACTCTTGGGTACCCAATATAACATTGTCTATAGAAAAGGTTTGGATAATGCTGCAGTTGATGCTCTGTTAAGGCCCCCTACACCTATGGAATTGGCTGCCATTTCCTTTTGCACACCCAAGTGGCTATCTGTGGTAACAAAGGCTATCAACAGTATCCTGTAGATTTTTTTTTTGCAGAAATTGGCACTTGCAGGAATAAATGACAAAGGCTACTCTCTCTTGTCAATGGGGTCATCAGGTACAAAGACAAAATTTGGCTGAATCATAATAATGAAGCACATCAGGCAATTATGCTCTCTTTACATACTAGTGGTATTGGTGCACATTTAGGTTTTCAAGCCACTTATCAACACATTAAAGGGTTGTTTGCTTGGCTTGCAATGAAACAGGACATACAAGCCTATGTTCAGAACTGTACCATATGCAAACAAGCCAAGTCTGAGCACATCAAGAAACCAGGGTTATTGAATCCACTTCCCATACCCAAAGAGGACTTGAATCTAGTTAGTATGGATTTCATCGGAGGGTTGCCCAAGAGTAAAAACTTTGAAGAAATAGCCCTCCTTTATATTTTAAAGCAACCAACACCGATCAGATAGCAACTGCTGGGGCGAGCAGCACATCAAGCCCCAAAAAAAGAGAAAGAAAGAAGAAACAAATGCCAACAATGGCAGCTCGATAAAGCACGGATGACCCGAAACCGGTGCACCCTCCGGATTCGTCCCACCATAGTCCAAGGGTCCTAACCGCCACGTACCAAGCAGCACCTCCAAGAAGGAATGCAACGCCAGTGACGCTGCTGCCCGGACATGTCCTAGGGTTTCCTCTAGCATGCAGAGGGAAGTGGGGGATGGACACCACCAACACCCTTCAGGAAGGAATGGCAACACCCGCAAGCATCACCGCGTCGGTGCCGGATCAACCGGCGGGGATTTCTCCCGCACCCCAAACTCCACTGCCCAACCGATCCGAAGCCAGCCAACCAACTTGCCGCCCACCAGCATGTGCCACCGCGATCTTGATGCCACCCATGCCACCTCACTGAGATCACCACCACAAGACCTAGAACAGAGAGAGGAGCGCCAGGAATTAGGAGTGGCAACACCGAAGCCGCACAGGAGGGAACCACCTCCACTGCCGTCGTGCGGGAGGCCCGTTCCTCCAGCACTGTCGTGGTCGCCATCTGGATGCGGTAGCAAGGGCATACCAGGCCACCCAGGCCTAGCCAGGCCCAAATCGGGCCCGTTAAGCCCCGTCCGCCACGCTGCAGCAGGCCAGTGCCAACGTTGCCACCACCCACCAGCCCAACACTGCTCCTCCACCTCCCGGAAGCCACACCATCGATACGCCCTACCGCCGGCCTGCCCAGACCTAGTTGGTCCCCCAAGGACCCGGATTTGGGCCGATCGGGCACCGCCAAGTCGTGCCACCCCGCCGCCAACGGTAGCTCCGCCGCCCAGCAGATCACCCGCGATCGCGACAGACCACCCCGCTGCCTCATCGTACCGCCGCTGCCTAGGTGCACCCTATGGCTCTGCTCTGCCCCTCGTCAGCGTGTCATCGAGAGGGGAAGGGCAGGGGCCGCCGGCGCCGGCGCCGCCCGGGCCAGGCCCAGCGTCGGACGCCAGCGACGACGGTGGGAAGGGAGTAATGGGGGAGGGCTCGAGGGGGGAGGCGCCAGGGACGTAGCCGGTCGCCTGCGGGGGCAACACGGTCGTGAGGGAGGGAGGGGGCAACTTGACAACTAGACCCCAAATATTGACAACTAGAGTGAAAACTTTGACACAATCTTAGTTGCCATTGATAAGGTCACCATATACCACCGTCCCATACTTTTACGGCTCTCCAAGTAGCTCAGTTGTATGTGGACAACATCTAGAAGTTGCATGGACTTCCGCAAGTTCTAACTGATGGAGATCCCATTTCACCAGCACTCTGTGGCAAGAGTTATGCAAGCTCACTGACACAAAGATGAACATGAGCTCAGCAAGTCATCCTCAAACAGATGGACAAACTAAAAAATTGAGTCAATGCCTAGAGACGTTCCTTCGGTGTTTTGTTCATTCCACTCCAAAGAAAAGTACTGGTACAACACACACTATCATTCAACTTTGGGAACAACACCCTTCTAGGTTCTCTATGGATATCAGCCTCGGCACTTGGGCATTTCTAACTTACAAAGTTCCTTGTCCACTGACTTGTCTGGATGGTTAGCTGAACGCAATTTGATTCAAGGGGTGATTCAGGAACACTTGTTGTGCGCTTAGCAATGTATGAAATTCCATGAGGACAATAAGCGCTCAAACATGCAATTTCAGGTGGGTGATCGGGTATTCCTGAATCTCCAACTGTTTGTTCAGCAGTCGGTGGTTCGTCGTTCCAATCACAAGTTGGGATTCAAATATTTTGACCCTACCAGATCACTGCTCGTGTGGGTGAGGTGGCTTATCGCTTGGCATTACCAACTTCAAGCAAGATTCATCCTATGGTACATCCTTATATGTTAGAGCATCTCCAGCCGCGCCCCCAAGAGGCCCTCCCTAGGCATTTTTCCCTGCCGGCGCCGAAAAAACGCCCAGTCGCGCCCCCAGGACGCCGAATTCCGCTGGCTCGACCTGTTTTTGCGCCCGGCGATCGCAGGCCGAACCCAGCACACTGGGGGCGCTCGAGGGCTCCGACGCAAGGGAAAGCGCTCCTAGGGCCACATTGTCACGCGGAAAGTCAAGCCACCCGTCCAGATTCGCCTCCGACCCCCCCCCCACGCTCGGCCGCCACCCTGCGCCACCCTGCCGATCCCGGCGTCATCCACCACCCACCACAGCTAGATATATCATTTCCCACCGGGAAAAAGAAGAGGTTTCGCCGAGGCAGCCTCTCCGCCGCCATCCGGGCAACTTTTCCGGCGTTCCGGCTGCACAGGGCCTGTACACCGGCGAGTTTGCGCCCACCTCACCCGCAAGGTGTTCGGTGATTTGCCCGGCCCGATGATGGACTCCGAAGATGAGGAGGCGCTCGCGGCGTTGCTGGAGGAGGAAGCCGAAGCCGACGTCTAGGAGCAGGAGCATCTCATGGTGCTCGCCACCCTCGCCGGCCTGCTCGCGAGTAGTGAAAAGCCACGACGAGGTGGCTCGGCGCCTGGGCGGGTGAAAGCAAAGAACCAGCATCGTTTGGAAGGCTATTGCATGCTCTACACGGACTACTTCGCCGACGCTCCATTGCACGGTGAGAAAACATTTCGGCGCCGTTATCGGATGAGCCGAAAGATTTTCCTTAGGATTGTGAATTCCATCTGGGAGTTCGACAGCTACTTCAAGTGCAAGATGGATTGCACTGGCACACTTGGATTCACCTCAATCCAGAAGTGCACGACAGCTATGAGGATGCTTGCATACGGAGCTCCCGGTGATTCACTCGACAACTATGGGCGCATGGCCGAGTCCACCACCATTGAGTGATTCTACAAGTTTTGCAGGGCAGTGGTGGTAGTGTTTGGACCGCAATACTTGCGAACACCCAATGCGGAAGACACTGCTTGGATCCTAGCATGAAATGCAGCAAGAGGATTTCCTGGGATGCTTGGAAGCATCGACTACATGCATTGGAAATGGAAGAACTGTCCATTTGCTTGGCAGGGGTTGTACAAAGGCGCCAAAGGCGGTTGCAGTGTGGTACTTGAGGCAGTGGCCACACAGGACCTCTGGATTTGGCACTCTTTCTTTGGGATGCCAGGAACTCACAATGACATCAACATCCTGTACTGCTCCCTTGTCTTTGCCAAGCTTGTTGAAGGTCATTCTCCTCCGGTGAACTTCGAGGTCAATGGGCGACACTACAACAAGGGGTACTATCTAGCTGATGGCATCTATCCGAGATGGTCGACATTTGTGAAGACCATCTCAAACCCTGTGCCAGGAGGCAAGAACGCCTGGTTTGCGAAGTTTCAGGAGGCTTGCAGGAAGGATGTCAAGCGGGCATTTGGTGTCCTCCAATACCGATTTGCTGTTGTCCGGTTCCTTGCTCAGACCTGGTCGAAAGATCAAATGTGGGAGATCATGACTTACTGTGTCATCTTGCACAACATGATCATTGAGAGCGAGCAGGAAGAGCCAATGTTTGACATTGAACCATATTACAGGCAGGGTCCACTTGCCCAAGTTGATCACCAGCTACCGGCAACCTGGACTGACTTTCTCAATATGCGTCAGGAGATCTGAGACCCACAGGTGCATCAAGAATTGCAACACGATCTGGTGGAGCACCTATGGAGGCTCAAGGGCGAGGCCGGGGCGACACGGGAATGACCTGTGATGAAACTTGCGTTTTTATTTGTTAAACTATATAATTTGTATTGAACTATTTGATTTATGTGATGGAACACGCCGAACCATGCCGAACTATGTGACGAACTATAGTTTATCTCTATTTGTATGCGAAAATTCACGCCGAACCACGCCAAATATGGGCCGATTCACGCAGATATCGGGCCGTTTTTGGACACAATTGGGCCGAACACTGGGCCGAAATCGGCGCCTGGGGGCGACGGCTGGGTGCCCAACCCCCCAGCGCCGAGTATACCGCCGGCTCACCCCCTAGGCCGCTCTTTTTCGGTGCCCTGGTGGCCAAACGGCTGGAGATGCTCTTACCTTACTCAAACTTGCAGACCCGCCGGTTCCTGGTTCAGACATTTCGGATTCTTTGTTCCTTCTTGGTGACAAGATATCCAAGCCGGCTCAAGTGTTGCTGCCCCTACTGATGCGGGTGGGAGGTAATACTTTTTTTAGAACATAGACGTCAGGGATGTCCGGCTTTAAATTAATAAAGCCCACAACATAGGCAGCATACTCAACCAAACAACCATCACACGAAACCACAAACTAGTCTTGCAGGGTCTTGGAACAGCAACCGGAGGAGAAATAAAGTGCATTACAAGGCGCTACCGGCCTAGCGAAACGAGCATGCAGGCTCGGAGGAAACTCGACCAAAAGGGGCTGCCCATCCCTATGAGGCAGCAGACGCGGACGACGGGGCTCGGGACGCCGAGTAGACGGAGTGAAGATGAATAAGAGCTTGGTGATGGAGATCAGAGTCCTGTTGTCTTCCCAGCGGTGCCCATTGCTGCAAGAACACGATGCATTTGAAGATTACGTCAGTGGGGTGTGAGGGGAACACGCCCTCAATAGTAAACTTGTTATGAATATGCCATATAGCCCATAACATGGCCGCCGCACATGTCCACGTGACCCGACGAGCAGGGCCTTGGACCAAGGACAAAGATGACACTAGCGCGGCGCGGGAGCGTGGATCCCAATCCACACCCGCGGCCTCACGAACCGCGCTCCAGGCAAAGCGCGCCAAAGAGCACCGGAAGAAAACGTGGTCAGCATCTTCCGGTGCCCCACACAAAGCACAAGGACCGGAGGCAGGGCCATTGCGCTTAGCTAGATTGATAGAGGTAGGGAGGCGATCTTGGCAGAGTTGCCAGAGGAAAACCTTGATCTTGAGAGGAATTTTGGCCTTCCAAAGCCCCGTGGCAGCCGTAGGGACATGACCACGGGTAAGCTCTCTATAGAGGGAGTTGACAGTGAATTTTCCCGAGCCCAAAAGTCTCCAAGAGACCGAGTCTATGGTGTTCGACAAGCGGACACCCGCAATCAAAGCCCGAAGGCGATCCCAATCCACCAGCTCCGTCCCCGAGAGCTCCCTTCTGAAGTTGATAGAGGGCGAGGAGGAGCTTAGAGCCGAAGCAACCAGTTGGTTGGGCTCAACTACGATGGAGTAAAGTTGGCGGAACTCCGACCAGAGGGGCTGTTGGCCTATCCAAAGGTCGTGCCAAAAGCGCGTGGAGCGCCCGTTGTTAACCGCAAACCTCGCGCCTTTGGCGAAGAAAGGTTTGAGGGCTTGGATTGAGTTCCAGAAAGGGGACCCAAGAGATACCGCCTCAAAGAAATTCCTGTTCGGGAAGTATTTTGCACGGAGGAAGTCGACCCAGAGGCTAGTCTCTCCCTGAGACAGCTTCCAGATCCACTTGCACATGAGTGCAATGTTCATCAGCTTAGAGTTGATGATCCCGAGGCCCCCCTGGGCTTTAGGTCTACAAATGGCCTGCCATTTAACCATATGGTACTTCCGTTTAGGTCCCGCTCCTTCCCAAAAGAAACGGGCCCGCGAGGTGACCATTTTAGAGTGCACCCCATCAGCCAGCAAGAACAAACCCATGGCGAACATAGGAAGGGATGAGAGGCTGGAGTTAGTTAAGATTAGTCTAGCCCCTGAAGACATAAATCTACCTTTCCACGGACAAACCCGGTCCGCAATCTTGGAGTTCAGAGGTTCCCAATCGGCAATCGAGCATTTCTTGGCCGCGATCGGGAGGCCGAGGTAAGTGAACGGAAACTGCCCAAGTTTGCAATTAAGCAAGTTGGCTACCCGTTGGCTTTCGGCCGCATCCATCCCTATGGACACCACTTCACATTTTTGGAAGTTGATTTTTAGCCCTGAGATAAGTTCAAAGCACATCAAAATGGCCTTGACCGTTGTGATACTGTGTGTGTCTGGCTCAAAAAGAAGGAGTGTGTCATCCGCGTATTGCAGGTGTGACACACCCCTAGGAATCAGGTTGCCCACCACTCCCCTGATGTAGCCGACCAAACGAGCTTTGTCTAGCATGGCGCCCAAAGCGTCCGCCACAAAGTTAAACAACAACGGCGAGGCTAGGTCCCCTTGACGCAGCCCACGCTTGTTGCGGAAGAAGTTCCCTACTTCTCCGTTCACCGCAATCGCCGTTTGGCCCCCCGAGACCAATTGCATCATGCGATGAACCCAAACCGACGAGAATCCTCGGTCCAGGAGGACTTGTCGGAGAAACTCCCAGTTCACTCGATCGTACGCCTTCTGAAAATCAAGTTTCAGGAGAATCACAGGCTGGCGAGCGTGTTTGAGAGAGTGAACAATCTCTTGGAGGGCCAACGGCCCCTCCAAGATGTTGCGACCACGAATAAAAGCCGACTGGTTCCTACTAATAATACGATGAGCTATCGGAGACAAGTGAGTAGAACAAGCCTTAGCACATATTTTAAACGGGACATTAATCAATGCAATGGGACGAAAAAGCCTAATATGATCCGCACCCGGAACTTTGGGGATCAGAGAGAGAACCGCAAAGTTTAGGCGAGAGATATCTACCGTACCCTGCATAAAACCATTACAAACATCGAAAATAGGCCCTTTGAGCACTTGCCAAAACCGTTTAAACATCGCCACCGGCCACCCATCCGGCCCGGGTGCGGTGTCCGATTTCATCCCAAGTGTCGCCTTGTCAATCTCCTCAGGGAGGAAGGCCAACCCAGGCCCTCGTTTTCCTTGTCCATGACACGCAACACAGGGTCCCAAACATCCGACCGTAGCCGAGCACGAGATTCCTCCCTGGAACCCATAAGTTGGATGTAGAAATCGTAGATGTGATGGACGATATCCTGTTTCCGCAAAAGGAGCCTCTGCTCGGACTGCAATCTTAGGATGGCGCACTTGCGGCGCCGGCCATTAGCGTAGGCGTGAAAATATTTAGTGTTCGCGTCTCCCTTGAGCTTCCACTTGATACCACCGGTCTATGCCAGTACTCCTCCTTTGCTCTAAGGAGGGACTCGACTTGGGCTTCTAACACGTATCGCTGAGCCCAGTCTTGCTCCGAGAAGACCTGCACATCCGTCGCAGCATCCATTTGTGCGAGGTCCGTGGTCAAACGCGATCGGAGCAACTTATCTCCGCGCCCCTGGTTGGCCCCCCACCCTTTGAGGGACGCACGCAAACCCGCCCCTGCGGAAATCCAGAACTCCATCGGCCCGCGCGCGTGCCCGACCCGGGCGACGCAGTTCTCCCATTTTGTGAGAAAGATTTGCTCAAATTCCGGAGACTCTAACCACGCGGTTTCGAAGAAAAAACGAGGGCTGCGTTTTAACCTTTCCTCCCCCGAGGAGAGGATGAGGGGGACATGGTCCGACCCTATCCTCGTTTCGGCGTGCAAAGAGCACATGGGAAACATCATCTCCCACTCCGCGGACATAAAAACCCTGTGCAGGACCGACCGCACTGGCGTTAGTTGTTTGTTGGTCCAAGTGTAGCGTGCCCCCACGCGAGCCACTTCCCTAAGGGCCATAGATGCGATCGCATTATTAAACATGGACACCCTTGTCCAGTTAATGATACCGTTGTTTTTATCCGCTCCCGAACGGATTAAGTTGAAATCACCACCCACAAGCAGTGGCAAGTTACGCACGCCCAAAGACGCAACCTTCTCCTGGAGTTCCCCCAAGAACTCGAGCGAGTGCGAGTGGTCGGCCGGGCCATAAACCACAATAACCTCCCACTCGTGGAGTGTTGCGCGGTGGCGCACGTGAGCTGACAGGAAGAAACGACCGGCATCCCACGCCACCACCTCATAGCAAACTAGGTTGATGCCTAGCAACATACCCCCCGAGTGGCCGACCGCCGACACCCAATGCCAAACAAAACGCTCAACCGGGTCGACAGCTAGCAGGTCCCGATGATTGAAATCAGCCTTGATTATTTCCTGCAAGCCAACTACGTCGATCCCCTCTTCCCGTATGAATTCTTTTAGCTGGGTCCGCCTCCCAGCGTGGCCGAAGCCTCGGATGTTCCAGAAGATGAAACGCATTAGATTATGCGGTTGCGGAGGCGGATACCGCGAGTGGTTACCGCTTTGGCCACGCGCAGTGTCTTGACAGGACGACGGTTGGAGGGGGACGACACAGCCTCTGCTGCTATGTCCTCCTGATCGGGCCGCGCAACAGACACCAGAGAAGCCCCTGCTTCTTCTGCCGCTGGCGCAGCGCGGGCCGCCGCTGCCTGAGCGAGCGTGGCCTGCGCGATTTCCTTAGCACGAACGAGAGAAAGAAGTTCGCGCGCTTCACCCTCGTCGGACATCACTACGCCACTATCCTCTAAGATTCCCCCTAAGCACTCGTCAGAATAGTCATCAAAGATCGTAAAGCGGGGCATGGGGTTACCTTCTGTTTCCAAGTTCTTCTGAGCCAGCAAGAGTTGGGCGCGTTGCAGGGCTGGAAGGTTGCCCTTGGCGCCCTTCGGACGCGAGCTCGCCCGCTCCTGCGTCGCCGGAGACGCCACCACCGCCTTGGAACACTTGGCCGTGGATATGGGCGCCACCTTGGACACCTCCGCGCGGAGCGCATCAGAGGCAGGAGGGGAGATGCCCGTCGAGGGACCGCCAGCCGGACCCCCAGGGGAGGCCAGCGCCATCACCACCGGCCGCTGCGAGGCAGGCGTGCCCGCGCGGACCGAGGGGGGACTCGCCGGCGCCACCGTGGGAGTCTTGCGGCCCGCCGGCTTCTTGTGGAGCCTCGTCCCACCGCCACCGAGGCCGGTCGCAGACTTGGGTGAGCGTGCCGTGAAAGCACGAAGCTCACCCACCTCCGCAACCACCGGGAAGACAAGCATCGAGCGACCCTCCGCGTCACAGGACGCCGAGACACCCTTGTCGATGTCGAGGCCGAGCGTCATGTTGGAGCCGTACTGGTTGAAGCCCGTCTCGTTGCTGCCCACCACCACTTGACGCTACTCCTGGTCTTTCGCAGCTCCCGCCGCCGGAGCCGCGGCCTGTGCATCCTTGTCCTTGAAACCAAGCTTGTCCCAAGTCACGGTATCAATGGAGTCATCCCCCATGCTCGTGTCGCGGTCCTTGTCCTTGTCATCCGGCCCCTTGTCCACACTAGCTGGTGGAGGAGGAGGGGGAGCAGCACCCTGCAGGTCACCCGCCTCGGCCTCCAGCCGAATGGTAAAGCCCTCGCTGTTGAACCACACTTGGACGTACCCCCTGAGCTTGGCCGGGGATCGACACGCGAAGCCTATCCGCACTGGAGGTAATACTCTCGCAGTGGAAGATAGCTTGGAGCGGATTGCCACTATCCATGGCTACGTGGCAATGGTCCAGTGGTACGGCTGCAGCAACAATGGCGTGGTGATGAACAGTGAGGGCGAGTTTTTTATTTTTTTATTTTAGAAACAACGGTGAGGGCGAACTGTTCTTTTAAGAGGGGTATGCTACGACCTGGGCCTGGGCCATGGCGTGAGCCCTGGCTGAAAAAGCCCAGCCCATGTGGGCTTGTAACGGTCACCTAAGCGCGAGGGTTGCGTGTATGCGAGGATAGGAATGATCATTGTAAAGACACTACTTTCCCTAAGCTTTCCTCTCCCTGCCTACTTCTTCTTCTTCTTCCCAACGCCACTTCCGTGAAGTTCGAGTCTCCACATCCCGGCGTGACGCAGGGAAATGCTATTGTCCTGTAGCACAAAGGACTTTCCACAACTGTTGGTTTGTCGACGAAGCTTCCAATTTAGTCCCTTCCTCCAAAGGGCTCTGGAAGTCGACGTCGATCGTGGTGCTGCCCTTAGAATTGGCCCAGTCCAGCCCAGTCCCTCTCTATCTACATGACCACGGCTGCGTCTCTGCTTTCATCATCTCCGGCTGGGTCTCCAGTTCTCCACACAATGAACACTAGCAGCTGGACTACTCCAACGCGGTGAACCGTGAGTTGTTCGATGATATGCCTCCTCAGCATCGGGTATTTTCCCCAACCCAAGTCTACCTGCTGGTGCACCACTAACCCAAGTCTACGTGCTACTTTCACCTTTTGCATCTTCTTTTTTTCATTTACCTTGTTCTTCATGTCCACAAGCGTCACTGCCTGAGACTGAGAGAAGACCACCAGAACCCAGACCTTTCAGCAAGGCTGCCACTCATATTTTCCATCCCTGCAACAGACATAGAACCTTGGTTGCGGAGCACATTTAACGACCAACAAATTCGATCACAACGGTACCACCGATAACAAGACGGTGTTTGGCGGTGGGGGAGTAAACATGTTTAGACCTCTTCACACCACAAAGGAACACAAAAGAGGCCTTATTATTATCCTGCTAACCATACTAAGGGTGTTCCTATAACACAGGGCATATGTCCATCTTGTCCTCGAATCGCTGCTGTGCAGAACAGACGACCGACCACTGCGCCACAAGCCCTGGTGAACTGCATACAAGAAATGGCACATGTCAGTAAGGACGGCATCAGTCACTGATAAAGGTAACCATGACTATCTCTATCTGGATGCAACATTATGAAACTAGAGACACAATTATTTCATATTTCCCCCCATAAATAGAGCGCACATCTTATGCTAAACCATCAAATGATTTTGACAGCCAGGCATGTTCAGGATCAAAGAGAGATTTTCCTTGAATAACGCGGAAAATATATATACCACATCGACGACCAGTTATGTGCAGCTTCAAAAATACAACCAAAAAGAGCCTTTTTCTTTTCTAGGTGTGACTACCAAAGATGTTCCTTTTTCACCAGTGCCACCACTGACACTTTATTTTGGAAAAATGATTCCTGCATACTAAATTACGCACTAGTCAATCCATCAGTTTTTCTACCAGCCTTTTCTCTCTACCGCATTACCAAGGAGCGGCAGGGTACTATGTCAGTTTCTTGCACAGCCATCTGCTTTGAGAAACAAATTCTTGTCATCCAAACTTGCTTCTTTCTCCAGTGAACACATAGGGCAGCCTAAATTTTATTTGCAGAATTCGATAAGGGAAGGTCCTTATAAATATATTGCACAATACTCTAGAAGCCGAAAAGAAAAGAAGACCATAGAGATTATTCACACCTGTACGGGTGATTTTACTAGTATAACACATTTATGAAAACTTAGAAGGAAAGATGCTCTACTTTTTAAAACTGACGCACTAACCATAGGACACTACATACTGGCACAGGAATCAACGTTGTATGATGGTATAAGAAGGAAATCAGTACTGGAACTTTCCTTTGAGTATTATCACATCAACATAGGTATAAGCATCCAATCTATCCAAAGTAAACTAACTTAGTCGTCCATGGATAAGAAGTGGATAAAAATAGTCCATGTAATAAGTGCTTCTTACCACCATTCTTGTTCTTCCCTAGTAAGAAGGCGGACGGAGTTCTCTTAGACGGCGAACAACATGTTTCATTTTGGGCCTAGAAGAAAGAGACTCCACAGTGCACAGGACCCCCAGGTTCATAATCTCAACCAGGTCATCATGTGGGGCCTTATTCCACAAGCCCTCAACGAAGAACTCGGAAACTCTACCGCTTTGGATTAGCTTATTAGCCCAGCTAATAATGTTGAAACCATTTCCATATGGAGAGAACGATGGATCCAGTACTTTCTTATCCGAGATCAGTTCAAGAAGCAGAACCCCATAGCTATAAACATCTGCTTTATCAGACACACGGCATGTCATTGCATACTCCGGCGCGACATAACCAAAAGTACCAGCAACACTTGTGGTTGTATGAGTTTGTGAGTTGCGAAGAAGTTTTGCTAATCCAAAATCGGAGAGATATGCATTGAAGTCATTGTCGAGCAATATGTTGCTTGGCTTAACATCTCGGTGCAGAATGCGGGGGGAGCACTCATCATGCATGAAAGCAAGAGCATGAGCAATATCCAGAGCAATTTTGTGGAGCACTCTCCAACCAATTTGCCTCTTAGTTCTCTCCTGTATGAACCTCTCCAAGTTTCCACCTGGCAAATAGTTGTATATCAGGAATGTCTCTTGGTCACTGATATGGTACCCCATGAGAGTGACAAGATTAGGATGGCGACGCCGCCCAAGGGTTTCAACTTCTGCTTGGAACTGCTTGGCACCGTGTTGCCTCCCAATAGAAAGCCTCTTTACTGCCACCAAAACCCCAGGTGCAACCTCAGCTTTATACGTCGCGCCAAAGCCGCCAAAGCCGATGCAGTTGCTTGCGTTAAAATTTCCAGTGGCCCGGACAATTGCCTCATAAGTTAGGGAAGCTCCAATGTCAACGCCATCAAAAACCTTCACCTCCCTCTCCCTTCTAGTGCCAGCGCTAGTGCCAGCGCCAGTGCCAGTGCGCCTTGGTTGTCTCGGGGTCCGTCTTCTCCTTTTGAAAACGTATATGGTGGCCACAACTAAAAGGGCAACAATGACGACTAACACCAAAGCTATTGCAACAATCTCTATGGTCTTCAGATGACCAACATTGCCGCTGCCATCAGGCGGGGTGCCTCGGTTTGCCTCGGTAAGTACCCAGGTGCTTTTGTATTGGGGGATGACTGTAAATACTTCAGCAGAGTGGGGTGGTGGACCTACCCCTGAACTATCAGCTGTCACTTGGGAAATCTCATCCATTTGAGGTGATGGCATAGGAGCGGAAACCTTCGCAGGGAGCAGATTACCGTCAAGGAGTAGAACGGTGTGATCTCTCAGTGCCACGAGATCAATTGGAACCACTCCTGACAGAGAATTTGAGGACAAATTTAGCACCCTGAGTGATCTCAGCTGACCCAGACCGGATGGTATCTCACCACTGAAATTGTTCCCAGCTAATGACAGAAACCTCAACTTCTTGAGCTCCTTGAGAATGGAGGAAGGCACTTGCCCATGGAGTAAATTTCTGCTGAGGTCCATCTTGACAAGGTAACTGCAATGCCGGAGCTCCGGCGGAACGCCACCGGCTAGTCTGTTCCCGGACAATTCCAAGACCCGCAACTCGGCAAGCCTCCCAATCTGCGGAGGGATGAAACCATCCAGCGAATTGGAAGACATCCGGAGCCGCCGGAGCCGCGAGCAGTCCCCGAGACCAGGAGGGATTCTCCCGGAGAGCTGGTTGCCAGAAAGGTCCAAACTCTGCAGCCCCTTGGGGAAGATGGCCGGAAGGGAGCCGCGGAGGGAGTTGCCCGCGAGGTTGAGGACCTCCAGGTTCTGCAGCCGCCATAACGCACCAGGTATCTCTCCGCGGAGCCCTCGGGAAGGTAGAGAAAGTACTTTGAGATCGGTGAGGCCGGCCACCGCCGGTGACAACACCCCGGCGAGGCGCCTGCTGGGTTGGGAAGGGAGGGAGATGGCGACAACCCGGGACCGCATGTCGCATCTCACCTCCTTCCAGGAGCAGTGTTGAACGCCTGAGTCCGGTGACCAGTAGCCAGGGACGTCGCCGCAGCCGGAGGAGAGTCCGTTCATGAGTTGGAGGAGAGCCGACCTATCATGTTCTTGGACTAGCGAGGAGGAAGCGGCGGCGATATGGTGGAGGAGGAATAAGGTGACAATGGTTGTGAAGCAGAGTGTTCTCTGGCGATGGAAGGCCATCTCCGACTAGTCGCCGACGAGGCCCTGGCTCTGTGGGAGCAGAGGATGTGGAGTCGGTGTGAAAATGGAATGCGCCGAATAGTGAAGGCTTAGCATAATTAAAAAGACGAAGCGACGACGACTCGGGAGTGATAAGAGAAAACTGAAGGGGCTAGACTGCGAGAATCGGATGGCTTTACTTGATTAATTTTTTATTTCTATTCATGGCCTAGTACCTTTCTTGGCTATATTTTTGGAAGAATACATTTGTTTTGCAAATTTAACTGGTGGTGACAGTGGCAATGGCCAATCCGGTTGTTAGTTTTGTGACTGTTTGTTCCATATTTGATTTTCAAATACCTAACCACATTCACCATGTGGTTTGCTTGGTAACTATACCGTGCTAGGTTTCTACGCTGCATTTTCTTAGCGGTGGTGCACCTTTTGGCGGCAACTTATAGATACATTCATGTTTTCAAAAAAAAAAAAGAAAAAATAGGCCCAGCCATAAAGGCGAACCGCTTCGGGTGTTGATACCGACACATACTCCTAACGGCCCATTGTATTTGGCGCCTATATTGTTGGGCCGAAATTTTTGGTTTCATTTCAACAGCTGGAAGTAGCGTCGACCCATCACATTCACTACTTTCGTGGCCGAAGGCGTCTCCGCAACCTCA
>NC_041383.1:403950219-403977345 GCF_002162155.2 Triticum dicoccoides
AACTAAACCATTTTTAAAATACATGGTAATCAACTACTCAATAATCAAATCTACTCCAAAAAAGTAAAAGATCATGAAAACCACTCCTTCAACGCTAGATTATGTAAGTTTTATCATGTCAAATGTGTTCACCAGAAAGAATGTGTATTCTTAATTAGTTGCCAATGTGTGGCCACCCCATTGGCTCCATGCCAGATTTTGACGAGCGGCCAACCATATTAACGTACTGTCTTCAACATGGGAGGACAATGCACGTCCCCACAACAATAGACAATCAAGTAAGAAAAAAGTGGAGTGAAAAACCGCGTGACAAGGTGCACATTAGGTTCTAACATGGAAGGATGAGGCATATATATATGATGGAAACGACAGTCGCTTCGCTTGAAGATCCAAAAGCAATAGAGATTTGCGATAGCAAACTCTTGCCTTAGTTAGCGAGTGTGCATTAACATGGTAGTGTGGTTGTATCAGTGTAAAGATGTTCTTTCCTCGATGCATTTTTCCTTTCTTTTTCAGTCCCAACTTCACATGTTATGTACTCCCTCCCTCCCACGATATAAGATCGTTTTCCAAGCTAACATAGGTTAAAGAACGCTCTTATATTGTGGGACGGAGGGAGTAAAAAGGAAGGTAATAAGAAATAGGCGTTTGGTGTTTTAAACTTTTGAATGCACTTTTTGGGAACTAAATATAAGAAGCAGGAGTGCAAATTAAAATCCACTTAATAGTCAAATTAAAATCCACTCCCTGAAGTTTCCAAATATTAATGTTTAGGCATCCAAATATTGTTAATCAACTCAGACCACCCATTACTTGTTACTATTAATTAGGCCTCTACAATAGACAAAAAAGAAACAAACAGAAGAGTTCACTCATTTATGAAAAAAGATATGCAGCAAGAGTGCAAGACTTTCAGTTAGTTAGGCCGTTGGAACCATGTGAATCAAGACATTAAGCTGTGCTCATGGTCGTGAATCGGTGGAACCAGAAGGAAGCAACGGAACTCGGATTGGCATGACAACGCATGTCGCGCATAGGTCGCGTGGCCCCACATGACAGGCAAATATGTCACACGATTGTACTTCCCATTTATGTACTTTGCTCAACCAGTAGTTATCCATTTTTGTTATTCCCTATTTGATACTACATTTCCAAATATAATTATATGGATGCCTGTTTTATCAACTACAAACAATTGAGAAGAAAAATACTACTACTACGATAATTTGTATGGTCCGACGATATAAGTTATGATATGTCTGATCACTTCTCTCTCTCTCTACGTTGTTTTTTTTAAAAAAATTCGCTCCACGTTGTTACCTTGACCAGTATCTGGAATCAACAACTTTTCTTGGTGTCGGCTTGTCCATCCGTTCATAACTCTCATCGTTTCCTTAAAAAAAACTCCTAGTATAGTTCCAAACGAAAGGTGAAAAGGAAGTTTCTAGGAAAGGGTCAGTAGCTTTCCAGTGTGGACCACAATATCTTCTCTTCCATGTGTTGGACGTTGCCATGTTGGGGCCCGCGTGACATGTGAGCGCAGCCCAAAGTGTATATCTTCTATGCATGCCACCACAAAAGAACAAGAGGCCAGCCAAGCGCCCATAAAAAGACAAAATAGGCAAGTGGGTCTTTTGCTTTCTTTTGAGAGTGAGGAATCCAGGCGAGAGTCCGTGCAGCGTTTGACAGGTGGGTCCTCAGTTGTCGGCATACCTTCCATTTGGCGTGTGTCGGGCGACACGTGCCGTGAGGCGGGGCCGGCCTTCCAATCGAGAGAGGTAGCCACTGCTCAGGTCCAAGTCAATGACGTCGTGTCCACCACAAGACCCTTGTCTATCTACACACGCATGTCACTTGAAGACGCTGACAATGGTAATTGGTTCTAGTCGTGATGATGCAGTCATTGGTCTTTCTAGTTGAATGGAGAAATATAAAGTTATAAGATAAGGGTAACTCCAACGCGGATGTGTTCATGGGTATCAAATGTTTGTTTCAGTTTAGGAATTTATTAAATTTTGATATATTTACCATCAAACGGTCAAAATTTTAAAGTACAAACTAATTTTAACCTAAACTAAACGAGGTACCAGACGGTGACCACGTAGGCATGGTCGTCTTGGCCACCGGGACCTCTCTCATCGTTCGTGTCGTTGCTTGAGCGTCATCCGTGCGACCATTGTTGTTGTCCTTGGAGTTGTTATCTCCGTCCTTCCAATGGAACAAGACCCTCCAGGCATAACAACATCACTACCCAGCGGCCACATCGCGCTCACCGTTTGACTGCCTCCGCTTAGCGCAGACGCTCGGTAGCCTTCAACTGACATCGACGACTGATCGCGAACTCCTCCTTGTGCCGCCCACCCTTCCCTTGGAGCAAGGAGAAGCAGTCAGACTCGGACAACCCCACTTGGTGGAGCTGGTTGCCGAGCTGGCGTCGATGGCGTGCGACGGTCTGCTTGGTGGTTCTGGACTGATCCAGGGCCCAAGCCTCCGCAAGCGAGGGGTCCACAACTACCCCGGTCGGTGCGACGTCTGACTTCGCGAATGTCACCCAGCGCGCCGCATTGCATCGCTCCCATCGCTCTGCCTCGACGAGGCATTTGTTGTCCTTGAGGACGCCAAGTGGAGGGATCCTCCTTCACGGTGACCGAGAGCCACTAGCTGCCTGACTGTCGACACGACAAGGATAGTGCTGCCTGCTCCTTCTTGGGGCGTTTGACCTAGACGTCATGGCTGCGTGGCGCAGATGTCGGCTCCTCCTGCATGTTGTGTCCGATTTGGACGCTGCGGTGGGGCACAGGAGACAGCGACGCCGAGCCACAGTCGATGATTTGCCGCGCTAGCACCATCTCCATATGCCCCGTGAGCTCCTTGTCCATCATGGCTGCCCAATGAGGAAGGGTAGTTGCTACTTCTCATTGTACGAGGAGACCGACTCCGGCTTGATGAGTGATGGAGCCATGGACGCGGAGGGGCCCAGAGATCATTGGCGGCAGCGTGATACGAAGCTTCCCCTAAATTTGGAGGAGCACACTGGGAACCACTTGGACACGTCGGACTTGCCCATTACGCCGACCGATAGTGGAGGTGGGCGGATTTGGGACACGAGAGGTGGTAATGTGGTGTTTCAGGGCCTAACATCCATGGTCGATCAGCTTAATAGACAGGGAAGCGGACCGGCGTTGCTTCAATGCGGGCAGTGGCCAGAGCAGGCTTCTCGATCGTCGTGCCATGTCAACCACATTGGTCATCCAACATCGATGCGGGTACGCTATTGCCCATCCGGCCGTGTCCCATCTGACTGGCATAAATGTAGGGCGGAGAGTTCTAGAGCAGAGGGAGAGAGAAGACTTTTGGATGGTGCCACGTTGTTGGAGTACGACCACGACCCACGTCCAAACTCCCCCAAATCTACACCCAGTTTGGTTCCGATGGATGGATTTTGGATGTCGGATCGGTCCAGACAAATTTGGTTACTGACGTTGGATGGCTAAGAATGTCCACACCATTCAATTAAGATATTTGCACGCGATTTGAGATCCCCCCTAAGCTTCTATACCACGTACAATTTGCTTTCCTTCTTTTTTGAGATTTTTTTCCCTTCCTGCGTGAATTTTGTAATGGCAGCGCAATGTAATTCAGGGGACATTTGCGGATACAATTTGGGTGTGGCTATTATTTTTTTGTAGTTTTCCATATCGGTCGCGAGAGATGTGGAGTGGTGGTGAGCACGCGGCTATCATAACTCCCAACACGTCATCAACTACTCCCACCCCAATACCCCATCGCTTTCCATTTCATATAAAAAGCAAACGCCCCTAGAAGCTCTCCTCGACCCATCATTCCTTTGTTCCTGTGCCGATGCCTAAAGTGTTCTCGCCGCATCCCCCTCTTGCAACCTACCTATCCTCCACCTCCAATTGACCCAGGAGTTCGCAGCCATAAACCCTAGGCCCATTCCGTGTGCACTACATAGACCTCGTTGGTGGCATGGACGTTGCAACGGTGGCGAGACCTCACATCTATGACACCATCTTCTTCCTCCAACATGTTGGCCAACGGAAGAACTACATAGTGGACATGGAACGAGATTTTGTCCCTCCTCTCTCTATCTCGGGTCAAAGGAGGTCGAGGCGTTGAATTGGCGTCGTCAAGCCATCATCCGTCTGGTTTCTGCCGCACTCCCACTAATCGGTACGGTTATGTCAGTTCCGTCAATCTTCTCCGTCGTCTGATGCTCTATGGCCACTGCTGCCTCCTAGTGGCCGATGGGCAGGACTGCACTGGAGTGCATGACAACTGATCTGGTCATCCTCTGTTTACATGTTGTATTGTTGTACATGCACTTGTCACAATTATAACATGTGTGCCTCTCTATTGAACTACCTCCCTAGTCACTAGGATCACGATCCTCTCCCATCGTTCATTCCCTGCGTGCCTATACTTACGGGGGTAATTGGGACTCCCTCTATTTGTATCCTCTACATTGTATTTAGTTTATAGTGGCACAATGAGTAATTATCCAACTTAGCTTGGTATCAGATGCCATGGCCTTCGAGGACATCTTCGGCATGCCTCCTTCTACGATTGCAAACTTGTCCTTCTCACAGGCTTCTTCTCGATGACCTTTCCTTCTCTCATGTTCTCCACCACTCTGGGTCCCTCCTTCACCACCCTAGTCATGCTCCATAACTCTGCTACCCTTCCTGTTGGCCCCTCTCCCCACAACAACTACATGATCATATATCCAACTACATAAAACTCAAGCCAGATCATGTTGGAAATAACTATGTAAAGTGGGGCATCTTCTTTCATATTTTTCTCCTCCACTACCGCATTGAGGATCACGTCGAATGCCCACCCCTTGCTCATCCCCATTCTGCCTGGCTTGATGTTGATCAATGTCACACTCTTTGGATCTTCTCACACTCACCCATCCTCTTCTGGACCTCATCATGGGTAGCGCTATTAATGCGTGTATGAAGTGGCAGCGGATCAAGGACTACCTCCTCGCCAACTGATACGTCTCCAACGTATCTATAATTTTTGATTGTTCCATGCTATTATATTATCAATCTTGGATGTTTTATATACATTTACAAGCAACTTTGTATCATTTTATGGGAGTAACCTATTAACTTAGTGCCCAATGCCAGTTGCTCTTGTTTTTGACTTTGTAGAATATCAGTACAAAATGAAGCCCAAATGCCAGTGATAACCCACAAGTATAGGGGATCACAACAGTTTTCGAGGGTAGAGTATTCAACCCAAATTTATTGATTCGACACAAGGGGAGCCAAAGAATATTCACAAGTATTAGCAGTTGAGTTGTCAATTCAACCACACCTGTAAGACTTAATATCTGCAGCAAAGTATTTAGTAGCAAAGTAATATGGAAGTAACAGTAATGGTGGCGAAAGTAATAGTAGCAGTTTTGTAGTGATTGTAACAGCAGCAACAACGAAAGTAACTTAGCAAAGATCAATATGTGAAAAGCTTGTAGGAAATGGATCGACAATGATAATTCTGTCGGATGATATTCATCATGTAGCAGTCACAACCTAGGTGACGCAGAACTAGCTCCAATTCATCAATATAATGTAGGCATGTATTCTGGATATAGTCATACATGCTTATGGAAAAGAACTTGCATGACATCTTTTGTCCTACCCTCCCGTGGCAGTGGGGTCCTAGTGGAAACTAAGGGTATTAAGGCCTCCTTTTAATAGAGAACCGGACCAAAGCATTAGCACTTAGTGAATACATGAACTCCTCAAACTACGGTAATCACCGGAAAGAATCCCAATTATTGTCACCTTGGGGTATGCGGATCATAATTCGTAATAGGTGTCTACAACTTGCAAGATAGAATCAAGAACACACATGTATTCATGAAATATAATAGGTTCAGATCTGAAATCATGGCACTCGGGCCCTAGACAAGCATTAAGGATAACAAAGTCACAACAACATCAATCTCAGAACATAGTGGATACTGGATCAAACCCTAACAAAACTAACTTGATTACATGATAAATCTCATACAACCCATCACCGTCCAGCAAGCCTACGATGGAATTACTCATGCACGACGGTGGGCATCGTGAAATTGGTGATGGAGGAAAGTTGGTGATGATGATGACAACAAATCCCCCTCTTCGGAGCCCCACACGGACTCCAGATCAGCCCCCCGATGAAGAACAAGAGGCGGCGGCGTCTCCTAATCGTAAAATGCGATGACCTTCTCCCTGATTTTTTTCTCCGTGAATAGGTACTTATAGAGTTGGAATTAGGGTCAGAGGTGGTCCAGGGGGCCCACAAGCCTGGTAGGTGCACCCTGGGGGGTAGGCGCGCCCCAGGGTGATAACCCACAAGTATAGGGGATCATTTGTAGCCTTCTTCAATAAATAAGAGTGTCGAACCCAACGAGGAGCTAAAGGTAGAACAAATATTCCCTCAAGTCCTATCGACCACCGATACAACTCTACGCACACTTGACGTTTGCTTTACCTAGAACAAGTATGAAACTATTTTGCAAGAATAAAACTACGAGTACTTTGCGAGAATAAAACTATGAATAAATTGCAAGGTAATAAAAGTGGATAGCTTTTGTCAACAAGAAAGTCATTTGTCCCTAGTCAATCGATAACAAGTACCGGTAATCATTCTTGCAATTCTATATGAGGGGGAGGCATGAGATAACATACTTTCTCTACTTGGATCATATGCACTTATGATTGGAACTCTAGCAAGCATCCGCAACTACTAAAGATCATTAAGGTCGTGAAACCCAACCATAGCATTAAGTATCAAGTCCTCTTTATGCCATACACAACAACCCACCTACTCGGGTTTAAGCTTCTGTCACTCTCGCAACCCACCATAAGAAATTCATGATCATATTGCAACACCCTACAGTGGGGACCCCTCACGTTTGCGCGAGACGGAGGGCACCGTAGGACAGCACCATAAACAAAATATATAATCATTCCAACCAAGATCACGATTAACCCATAAGACAAAACAGATCTACTCAAACATCATAGGATAGCCAAATATCATTGGGAAATAATATATGTAGTTGAGCACCATGTTTAAGTAGAGATTACAGCGGGGAGAAGGGGTGTTACACCACTGCATAGAGGGGGGGGGAGAGTTGGTATTGACGATACCAAGATTGTTGATGTAGATCGCCGTCTCGATCCTTGCCCCGCGGCACTCCGGCGCCACCGAGAGAGAGGGGGAGAGAGCCCCCCTCCTTCTTCTTCTTCTTCCTTGCCCCCCCTAGATGGGAGGAGAGTGCTCCCTCTGGTCCATGGCCTCTATGGTGGCGGAGGGGCAGGAGCCCCTCTGAGATTGGATCTCCCTCTCTGTTCTCTTTTGTTTCACATTCCCCAGATCTGACCCTTCACCGTTTCTTAAATTACCGGAGATCTATAACTCCAATTGCGCTGAAATTTTTACACGTTTTTTCCACAAATTATCTTTCTTGCACCAGAAGAAGGGCCCCGACCAACTTTTGAGGAGGGCATAAGATGCATGGGCGCGCCAGGGGGTGCCCGATGCGCCATGGTGTAGTGATCAGACCTCAAACGGTCAAGTCTTTGTGCATCAGTGTCATCCCTGGATCGGTAATGCTGACACGCACAATACTCGAGGAATTATAACAGAGTTTCAATCACACACTTATTACATCGAGTCCTCATAAAGAGTATTATTACATAAATAAATCATGGATGAAGCCTATCTAAACTAGATAACAGCGGAAGCTTTGAAGGTAAATGAGTCCATCAACTCCAACGACATAGCCGAGTGCCAAACAACGACCTATCACACCTTATTCGTCATCTATGTAGTCTGCAACATAAGACGTTGCAGCCCGAAACGGGTCAACACATGGAATATGCTGGCATAGTTACACTGTAAAGCAAAAATAATGCAAGAACTACATCTACATGCAATATTTGGCTAGTGGAGGCTGTAAGTTCCATGGTTTTGCATAAAGCTAGTTTTTCCCTACAACAAAGGAATAAATTATTTAACTACTCCCATGTTGCCCATTATTTGAGATGGTTCCTCCAACTCAAATCCCAATTAAAAGTATCATCATTAACCCATCATCATGATTAATTAAAGTAACGTGTTGAGATCACATTAATAGATTCAGGTACTAGATACTCAAGGCATCCATAACCGGGGACACGGCTAACCATGATTAGTTTATACACTCTGCAGAGGTTTGCGCACTTCTCCCCACAAGACTCGACCGCATCCATGATCGGATGATTGAGACATAGCCTTTCTGAAGCATTAACTCTCTACTCCGGGTAGACAGTACCACCTACAACCCTCTACATCTGCTAGTCTATCACAACAAACATAAGCATAATGACAATCAATATCATGAAAATTATTCAGGTTAATGCAATGCAAGTAATGCCACTGATGCGGTGAAACCAACTTGTGCACTGAGTCCCTCGGACTCGCTTACCAGACGGGTTACCTTGTAACCGAACGGTGATCATATCCGAATCACAACTGAAGCCAAACACTCACGATCATCTCAAGATCCCACGGTGCCAACAATAAATATTAGTGTGCAAGATTAATTATAAATGTTGATCCATGGTGTGAATTACTACCAAGTTGTGTTCGTAACTGAGGACGCGGCTATCGATAGATTGAATACACTCTGCAGAGGTAGCACATTTTACCCACACCATGGAACCCATGGCCTCACACTCCCATTTAGGTGGACCAACGGTGTTCCGACGAAACCCTTCCCTTGCCATGGCACTCTCCCGGCCACTTCGGCCAACTCCCTCTCAGGGCTAAGTCATGAGTGGCCCCGTGCCTACCAAAGGCATCAACGGCCACCGTCGTGGCAAAAACGGTCCCAAACGGGGACAAGGTACCATAAAAACCAACAGTCACACAAGGTTATGTCTGCTTACCAGGCCAGGGTAATGCATACCCGTAACCTTCCCTCATTGGAGGCATCGGCGAGAGGCATGACAAAGGACCGAATCAAGACCTCCCCATAAAGGTAAATGTGGTCGCACTGAGGAAAACCTGATTCAGTGGCACCATGACTTGATCAACGTTACATTCAAGTTGGATTATTATCAGGTTTAACTTGAAAATAAAATCACTCCAAGTCATACAATGCCATGATCATGCAACTATTCGACATGCAAAGCATACAACTCACATGAACGGATCAACCTCATCAAAACTGATTTTCTTGCACTACTCATCATCAAACCTTACTGATCCTACCTCACTCGTTATTATCATGCGTCATTTTGATTAACTCATAATTTATATGAAAATCCAATTACCAAAAAGAAACTACCATTATTCTTTAAAGCAATTTCACATAGTTAAAACTTTATTCTACTTGACCAAACTAGTTCATGCATTCAACCAGTAACTTAAGCAAGCATTTCAAGCATGACAAAGTAACTAGCATTGAACCATATTTATTTAACTAATTTAAATGCATGAAAATAGCTCATATTCAAGTTGGAAAATCATAAATATTGAAATTACACCATCCAAATGTTGGTGTGGCTTGCCATAGTGCAGAGGAGGTTCACACTCTTGCTGGTTATCTTCCAGATAAGTCTCTGCCTCTGAAAATATTTAAAAACCACAAAAAAAATATCAAGAACCATTTTGAAAATCACCAAAAATTCTAGACAGCAAGGAAAATCCACACTTTGGTGTGCTGCTAGAGCTCTTTGAAACAAACACAATGCAAAAAGAATCAACTCATTTTGACTTATAGGTTAAACGTTATCACTGGTCAAAGTTCTGGTCAAAATTTTGAATTTATTTGAATAAAACAGAAAACCTGGGGGGGTGATGTCGATGGCGTAAACACAGAATATGCCTCCACTCGTACCACTTCGGGTGCAAGTGGAGAGGCTGACAGCAGGCCCCACCAGTCAGGAGAGAGCGGGAGAGAGGAAACAGAGCACGGCGGCGCTCCATCGGAGCTCACGCCGGCGAGGAGGGGCTCTTGGGCGAATCCAGGGGGATATAAGTGGAGAGGGGGTCACGGTGCACCTGCCTGTACCGATGGCTCGGGATGGCCGGAGCTGCTCAAAATCAAGCTCGCAAGCGATGGTGGTGGTCGGGACTTGCCGTAGAGGAAGAAGGCGACGGCGAGGGGCGACTCCAGGGGCTCCAATGCTTCCAAGCGACACCAGTGGACCTCCAATGATGCGCCTGAGGGGTTGGTTGAGCTCGAGGGGCTCTGGAACGGGGTGGAGGGGCTGCGGGGGTCATCGGCGAGCTCTGGTCGGGGGTGGCGGCCAAAGGCCTGCCCGACCGGGCTGCGGCTAAGCCACGGGGTCGTGGTGGTTGAGAGGTGCGGTGTGAGGCTTCGGAGCGGAGGGAGGGGCTCTATATATAGCCGAAGGAGGAGGGGGATATGTGGCGTCGCTGGAGTTCTCTAGAAGCTGACGAGTGATGACGAAGGGCGCCAGATATAGGGGAAGAGCTCAGTGATCACGCGGGAGCTGTCCATGCTCGCGGACGAGCACAAGAAGCAGGGGGAGAATAAGACAGGGGCACGGGCGCACTCTGGCTTTTGGCTGCAACGTGCCCGTGCTCACTGCGGCATCTCTAGCGTCAGCGAGCTCCAGGGAGAGGTCAAGGGTGATGAGTCGAGGCTGGTGGCGCGGCACGGCAGTCGTCAGTGAGCTCTGGCTCGAGCACGCGCCGAACAGAGGCACTGGCGTGACGCAGAGCGCGTCGAACGCATGCTAGAGCCCGTGTCCGCACGCGGTCACCATGCTGGCATGGTCAAAACGACGCCCACGCTCGGCCAAACCTTGTCTGGGTTGTTGTTCGTGCAGTGTTAGGTCTAGGAAAGTTGAGAACTCAATGCCAAGCCGACCAGAAATGACTTAAGCTTGTTGGCAAGTTTCTGGTCAGAAACTTGGTCGCCAAGTTTGGAGCACTTCTAGAAGGCCATTAGGGCTGATCTCCTGGGGTTAAGGTTTACTTAGGAGGGATATGAGGCTCACGAAAAACCACCTCCATTGGATCAAAGAAAAATACACTTGTTGTACAAAGTTCATTTTTGGGACAAAAGTGAAATGATTTTCTGTAGCAAAAATATTCCAAAAAGTCATGGAATATTTTTGCTCATGGAGGTGGGCCAAGGTTCAAAGAATATTCAGGAATTATCTCAAGATTTTTGGAGCAATAAAAATGAGGGTTGCTTTGGAGCACTAGTTTCTAAAATGAGTTTCAGAAGAGAAATTGACTATTTTTCTTTTATGAAAAATATTCATTGGGCCATTTTGGGGTTTTTCAGGAAAATGAGGTTGAATGAGAGATAGATGGGTCAGTTGGGTGAAAGTCAAGGGCATGCCCAAGTGATAAGTCCATTTGAACTGATTCCAGGCAAATAAAGTCTGGAAGAAGAGAGAAGGCAAAATCCACGCTATCACAAACCTCCCCCACTTAGGATGAATCTCGTCCTCGAGATTCGGTTGCTCAGGAAAACAGTTCTGGGTAGGCAGTCCTTACAAATTTCTCTCTTTCCCAGGTTGCCTCTTCCTCGGTGTGATGCTCCCATTGAACCTTGTAAAACCTTATCACTTTGCTGCGAGTGACTCTCTCTGTCTCATCCAATATTCTGATTGGTTTCTCCTCATATGTTAAATCCTTAGCCAGTTCTATCTCTGCCATATCAGTCCTTTTCTCCGGTGGCGAGATACATCTTCTTAGCTGTGACATGTGGAACACATTGTGTACCTCTGACAGTTCCGGTGGCAAATCCAACTGATAGGCAACTGTTCCGACTCTGGTCATTACTGGAAACAGACCAATATATCTGGGTGCCAATTATCCTTGGGTCTGAAATCTCTTAACTCCTTTCATAGGGGTGACTCGGAGTTACACGTGTTCTCTGGGTTCAAGGCTGACCTGACGGTGCTTTGCATCATAATAACTCTTCTGTCATGACTTAGCCAACTGCAGTCTATCTCGGATCTCCTTAACTTGCTTCTCAGCCTCCATCATCAAACCAGTCCCGAAAATGCGGCTATCTCCGGTCTGAGACCAGTTTAGTGGAGTGCGGTACTTACGGCCTCTTCATAGGGTGACATCTTTAAGATGGTCCGGAAACTGTTGTTGTAGGAAAACTTGGCGTACGGCAGACAATCTTCCCACTTGGATCCTTGGGCCAAAGCACATGCTCAGAGCATATATTTGAGTATTTGATTTACTCACTCAGTCTATCCGTCTGTCTGGGGATGATAAGATGCATTGTATTTCAGGGCAATTCCAAAGGCTTGATGTAGACGGGACCAAAAGGATGAAGTAAAGAGAGATCCTCTATCCGAAGTGATTCTCTTTGGCAGCCATGCAAACTGACGATCCTGGACACATAGAACTGTGCAAGTTGATTGGCGCGGTAGGTGGTCCGGATGGGAAGGAAGTCGGCCACCTTTGTTAATGTGTCCACTATGACCCATATTGCATCATTTCCTCGGTGGGTCTTTGGTAGACTGGTGATGAAATCCATCCAGAGATCATCCCATTTCCATTGCGATACGGTAAGTGTTGAAGGAGTCCGGAAGGCTTTTGGTGTTCCACCTTTACTTTGTTGCATATATCACAACAAGCCACAAAATATGCAATATATTTCTTCATTCCATCCCACCAGAATACCTGACGAAGGTCTTCGTGCATTTTGGTACCACCTGGGTGAATTGAATATGAAGATTCGTGTGCTTCTGCTAATATCTTCTTTCTCAGATTTTCTTGGTTGGGTACGCAAATCCTTCCTCGAAACCTTAGTGTACCTTGCTGATCCTTCGAGAAATCCCATGTCTTTCCTTCTTGCATACGCTTGGCATGCGATTGCAGTGATTCATCATCTGCCTGGGCGCTGCAAGTTTCTTCCTCGAGGGTAGGAGCAACTTCCAATATGCTGGAAAGACTTGCATCAACTATTACCAAATTGAGCTGAGCGATTTCTTTGCAAAGTTCAGGAGGCAAGGAATCCATTAGAGCATTCAGACTGGTAGGCTTGCGGCTGAGGGCATCGGCCACCATATTTTACCCGGGTGATAATTTATCCTGAGGTCATAATCCTTGACCAATTCGAGCCATATTCGCTGAGGGAGGTTTAAATCTGGTTGAGTGAATATATATTTGAGACTCTTGTGGTCAGTAAATATCTAACACCTTTTTCCAATAAGATAGTGTCTCCAAATCTTCAAAGCATGCACAACAGCGGCCAATTCCAAATCATGGGTTGGATAATTTCCTTCGTGAGGTCGTAGTTGTCGGGATGCATAGGCCACAACCTTGCCATCTTGCATGAGTACACATCCAAGACCTTTTCTGGAGGCGTCGCAGTAGACATCAAAACTGCGGTATATGTCGGGAAGAGTTAATACTGGTGCTGGCGTCAGTCTGGTTTTTAGCTCATTGAAGATCCTTTCGTAGTCCTCAGTCCATTCAAACTTCTTATCCTTCTTTAGGAGCTCTGTCATTGCCTTGGCAATCTTAGAGAATCCTTCGATAAAATAGCGGTAATATCCGGCTAATCCAAAGGAAACTCCAGATTTCCGATACTGTCGTGGGTGTGGCCTAATCAATCACATCTTTCACCTTACTTGGATCCACGGCTATTCCTTCTACTGAGAGAACATGCCCTAAAAATCCAACTTGCTTGAGCCAAAATTTGCATTTGCTGAACTTTGCATAAAGCTGATGGTCGCGGAGCCTTTGCAAAACTGCTTGGAGGTGGTCCTTGTGCTCTTCTTCGCTTTTTGAGTTGAGGATGTCATCGATGAACACCACCACAAACTTGTCCAAGAAATCCATAAACACCTTATTCATCATATGCATGAAAAAGTCAGGGGCGTTGGTGAGACCTAATGACATAAAGGTATATTCATAAAGACCGTACCGAGTGGTGAACACGGTCTTGGGAATATCTTCCTTCTTGATTTTGAGTTTATGGTATCCGGTCCTCAAATCAATCTTGGAGAATACTTTGGCCCCACTGAGTTGATCAAACAAATCATCGATCCTCGGTAGTGGATACTTGTTTTTGATGGTGACGTCATTCAGTTGTCGGTAGTCCACACACATCCGAAGACTGCCGTCCTTTTTATCCACGAATATAGCGGGTGATCCCCAAGGTGAAGAGCTTGGATGGATGTATCCTTTCTGTAGCATCTCATCAAGTTGTTTATTTAATTCCACCAATTCTGATGAAGGCATCCGATAATATTTCTTGTATATTGGTGCGGTTCCTGGCACCAAGTCAATTGCAAACTCTAGTTCTCTGTCTGGCGGCATTCCTGGTAATTCCTCAGGAAATACATCTGGATACTCACTGACCACAGGAATCAATTCCACTTATTCAGCCACAGCTATGAAAACCATATCATTCTTGGGTATGCTTCTGCGGGCAAAAAAACTTGTGGTGCGACCTTCCTGACTTGCCATGGTGACTTCTCTGGTCACACATTTGATGCATACTTGATATTGGGTTAACCAATTCATTCCCAGAATAATATCCAATTTGTCAGAATCGATGACTATCAGGGACGTTGGAAACTTGACTCCATTGATATCAATTTCCAAATTACGATAAACCAGATTGCTTCGGAGCACCGATACCGGGGATTGTACCATCATACTCTTTCCCATAATCGAGCAAGGAAATTTGTTTTGGGCAACAAAACTCCGTGAAGAAAAAGAGTGGGAAGCCCCAGAGTCAAATAAAATTATTGCTGGTATGTTATTAACAAGAAACATACCAATGACGACTTCAGGGTCCTCTTGGGCTTCGTCGGCGGAGATGTGATTGGTTTGTCCTTGGATGGCCCTCAGGACAGAATATGGCTCCAGGTGGTTGACTTGTGATACGTCTCCAACGTATCTATAATTTTTGATTGTTCCATGTTATTATATTATCTGTTTTGGATGTTTAATGGGCTTTAATATGCTCTTTTATATTATTTTTGGGACTAACCTATTAATCGGAGGCCCAGTGCCAGTTTCTGTTTTTTTGCCAATTTTAGAGTTTTGTAGAAAAGTAATACCAAACGGAATGAAACCTTCGCGATGATCTTTCTTGGACCGAAAGCAAACCAGAAGACTTGGAGTTGAAGTCAGAAACGCCATGAGGCGTCCACGAGGTAGGAGCGCGTGCCCAGGGGGGTAGGTGCGCCCCCACCCTCGTGGGCCCCTCATAGCTCCACCGACGTACTTCTTTTGCCTATATATACTCTTATACCCAGAAACATTAGGGAGAGCCACGAAACCACTTTTCCATCGCCGCAACCTTCTGTACCCGTGAGATCCCATCTTGGGGCCTTTTCTGGCGATCTGACGGAGGGGGAACCGATCACGAAGGGTTTCTACATCAACACCATTGGCTCTCCAATGAAGCGTGAGTAGTTTACCACAGACCTTCGGGTCCATACATAATAGCTAGATGGATTCTTCTCTCTCTATGATTCTCAATACCAAGTTCTCCTCGACGTTCTTGGAGAACTATTCAATGTAATACTCCTTTTTGGTGTGTTTGCCGAGATTCGATGAATTGTGGATTTATGATCAAGATTATCTACGAATATTATTTGGTTCTTCTCTGAATTCTTATATGCATGATTTGATATCTTTGCAAGTCTCTTCGAATTATTGGTTTAGTTTGGCCTACTAGATTGATCTTTCTTGCCATAGGAGAAGTGCTTAGCTTTGGGCTCAATCTTGCGATGTCCTTTCCCAGTGATAGTAGGGGCAGCAAGGCATGTATTGTATTGTTGCCATCGAGGATAAAAAGATGTGGTTTATATCATATTTCTTGAGTTTATCCCTCTACATCATGTCATCTTGCTTAATGTGTTACTCCGTTTTTATGAACTTAATACTCTAGATGCATGATGGACAGCGGTCGATGTGTGGAGTAATAGTAGTAGATGCAGAATCGCTTTGATCTACTTGACACGGACGTGATGCCTATGTTCATGATCGTTGCCTTAGATGTCTTCATAATTATGCGCTTTTCTATCAAATGCTCGACAATAATTTGTTCACCCACCGTAATACATGCTATCTCGAGAGAAGCCACTAGTGAAACCTATGGCCCCGGGTCTCTTTTCCATTATATTGCATCTCTTTAAATCTCATTTACTATTTTGCAATCTTTACTTTCCAATGTATACAACCAAAATACCAAAAAAAATTACTTTATTATTTCTATCAGATCTCACTTTTGTGAGTGACCGTGAAGGGATTAACAACCCCTTTATCGCGTTGGTTGCGAGGTTCTTGATTGTTTGTGCAGGTATTCGATGACTTGTGCGTCGTCTCCTACTGGATTGATACCTTGGTTCTGAAAACTGAGGGAAATACTTACGCTACTTTGCTGCATCACCCTTTCCTCTTCAAGGGAAAAATCAACACAAGCTCAAGAGGTAGCAAGAAGGATTTCTGGCGACGTTGCCGGGGAGATCTACGTCAAGTCAAGCCATACCAAGTACCCATCATAAAATCTTCTCCCTTGCATTACATTATTCGCCATTCGCCTCTCGTTTTCCTCTCCCCACTTCTAAAATGATTTTCGAAAAGATTTGCCTTTTCATCGCCCTTCTTCTGTTCGATCTTTGGTTTGCTTGTGTTACCATGTGCCATCTTTCTGCTTGCATCTTCGCTTGCTAAAAGTTTATGGATCCCCATCCACTTTCTAATCTTTTTAAGAGATCCAATTATGATGAACCAATTGCTAGTGAGTTGCGTGCACTAGATTATCTTTATGAGATTTTGCTTGAAATTCTTGAATCTGGAAATTGTGATGAAGTGCTTTACGAAGAGATTCACGATAACTCCTTGAATAAAAAGCATGATTGCAACAATTTTACAATAAATTCTATTGATATCAGTCCTGCTAATAATATTCAAAACCCTAAGCTTGGGGATGCTAGTTTTGCTATGTCCACTACTTGTTGCAATGATCATGATTGGGGTGATTCTTCTTATGATCTTGAAAATTTATTTAAGCCCCATGATGAATATGAGATTGATAATAATGTTTGCAATAATATTGAAAATGGGTTTGGAAGAGTGTCAACTTTAGATCAGACATATTTGGAGAATGTTCAATCATATGAAATTTTTGATAAAAGTGGGTTTGGAGAGGTCATGACTTTAGTTAATGTTGATCCCACTATTTTGGAAGAGTGTCAACTTTGCATGCATGTGGATCGTGTTGATAATATGTTATGTGATAGCTATATTGTTGAATTTTCTTATGATCCTACATGTAATTATTATGAGAGATGAAAATATGGTTGTAGAAATTTTCATGTTACTAAATTACCTCTCTTCATGTTGAGATTGCTATCGTCTCTTTCTTTTTCCTTGCTTATGCTTGTTTATGCTAGACTTGATTTGTTTGCTTATAAAATGCATATGCATAAGAAGTATGTTAGACTTAGATGTGTTTGTCACGTGTTTTATGATGCTCTCTTTGTACTTCAATTCTTCTCTTTTATGTGAGCATCATTGAAATCTCAATGCCTAGCTAAGGGCGTTAAACGATAGCGCTTGTTGGGAGGCAACCCAATTTTATTTTTGTTCTTTGATTTTTGCTCCTGTTTAGTAATAAATAATTCATCTAGATTCTGTTTAGATGTGGTTTTATGTTTTAATTAGTGTTTGTGCCAAGTAGAACCTTTGGGAAGACTTGGGTGAAGTCTTTGCGATCTTGCTGTAAAAAACAGAAACTTTTGCGCTCACGAGAATAGTTGTCATTTTTTACAGAAGAGTAATTTTAGGTTGATTATTTTTGAATATAATTAATAGACAAATTCCTCACGTCCTCCAATTTATTTCAGAATTTTTAGAGTTACAGATGTATTCGAAAGTTATAGATTGCTACAGACTGTTCTGTTTTTGACAGATTCTGTTTTTCGTGTGTTGTTTGCTTGTTTTGAGGAATCTATGAGTAGTATCGGGGGGTATGAACCATAGAGAAGTTGGAATACAGTAGGTTTAACACCAATATAAATAAATAATGAGTTCATTACAGTACCTTAAAGTGGTGGTTTATTTTCTTATACTAACGGAGCTCATGAGATTTTCTGTTGAAGTTTTGTGTTGTGAAGTTTTAAAGTTTTTGGGTAAAGATTTGATGGATTTTGGAATAAGGAGTATCAAGAGACTAAGCTTGGGTATTCCCAAGGCACCCCAAGGTAAAATTCAAGGACAACCAAAAGCACAAGCTTGGGGATGCCCCGGAAGGCATCCCCTCTTTCGTCTTTGTCTATCGGTAACTTTACTTGAGGCCATATTTTTATTCACCACATGATATGTGTTTTGCTTGGAGCGTCTTGTATGATTTGAATATTTGCTTTTTAGTTTACCATAATCATCCTTGCTGTACACACCTTTTGGGAGAGACACGCATGAATCTGAATATATTAGAATACTCTATGTGTTTCACTTATATCTTTTGAGCTAGACAATATTGCTCTAGTGCTTCACTTATATCTTTTTAGAGCATGGCGGTGGTTTTATTTTATAGAATTGATATCTCATGATTCACTTATATTATTTTGAGACTCCTTTAGAACAGCATGGTAATTTGCTTTGGTTATAAAATTAGTCCTAATATGATGGGCATCCAAGATGGATATAATAAAAACTTTCACATAAAGTGCATTGAATACTATGAGAAGTTTGATTCTTTATGATTGTTTTGAGATATGAAGATGGTGATATTAGAGTCATGCTAGTAGAGTAGTTGTGAATTTGAGAGATACTTGTGTTAAAGTTTGTTATTCCCGTAGCATGCACGTATGGTGAACCATTATGTGATGAAGATGGAGCATGCTTTATTTATTGATTGTCTTCCTTATGAGTGGCGGTCGGGGACGAGCGATGGTCTTTTCCTACCAATCTATCCCCCTAGGAGCACATGCGTAGTACTTTGTTTTGATAACTAATAGATTTTTGCAATAAGTATGTGATTTCTTTATGACTAATGTTGATTCCATGGATTATACACACTCTCACCCTTCCACCATTGCTAGCCTCTCAAGTACCGCGCAACTTTCGCCGGTATCATACACCCACCATATACCTTCCTCAAAACATCCACCATACCTACCTTTTATGGCATTTCCATAGCCATTCCGAGATATATTGCCATGCAACTTTCCACTGTTCCGTTTATTATGACACGCTCCATCATTGTCATATTTCTTTGCATGATCATGTAGTTGACATCGTATTTGTGGCAAAGCCACCGTTCATAATTTTTTCATACATGTCACTCTTGAATCATTGGACATCCCGGTACACTGCCGGAGGCATTCACATAGAGTCATATTTCGTTCTAAGTATCGAGTTGTAATTCTTGAGCTGTAAGTAAATAAAAGTGTGATGATCTTCATTATCAGAGCATTGTCCCATGTGAGGAAAGGATGATGGAGACTATGATTCCTGCACAAGTCGAGATGAGACTCCAGACGAAAAATAAAAAAAGAGGCCATAAAAAAGAGAGAAAGCCCAAAAAAAATTAGAGAAAAAGAGAGAGGGGGCAATGCTACTATCCTTTTTCCACACTTGTGCTTCAAAGTAGCACCATGATCTTCATGATAGAGAGTCTCCTATGTTGTCACTTTCATATACTAGTGGGAATTTTCATTATAGAACTTGGCTTGTATATTCCAATGATGGGCTTCCTCAAAATTCCCTGGGTCTTCGTGAGCAAGCAAGTTGGATGCACACCCACTTAATTTCTTTTGTTGAGCTTTCATATACTTATAGCTTTAGTGCATCCGTTGCATGGCAATCCATACTCACTCACATTGATATCTATTGATGGGCATATCCATAGCCCGTTGATACGCCTAGTTGATGTGAGACTATCTTTTCCTTTTTGTCTTCTCCACAACGACCATTCTATTCCACCTATAGTGCTATGTCCATGGCTCATGCTCATGTATTGCGTGAAGATTGAAAAAGTTTGAGAACATCAAAAGTATGAAACAATTGCTTGGCTTGTCATCGGGGTTGTGCATCATTAAATACTTTGTGTGATGAAGATAGAGCATAACCAGACTATATGATTTTGTAGGGATAACTTTCTTTGGCCATGTTATTTTGAGACGACATGATTGCTTTGTTAGTATGCATGAAGTATTATTATTTTTATGTCAATATTAAACTATTGTCTTGAATCTTTCGGATCTGAACATTCATGCTGAAAGTGTGTTACATTGACTAGAGGGGGGGGGGGTGAATAGGTGATTTTTATGAATTCTTCATTAAGGAATTTCAGGGTGAGGAAATTCCTAAGTGAAGAACTACTTGCAGCGGAATAAGTACTCAGGTATAAGTATAACAGAGCAACAACAAAGTCATCATGATGAAATGAAAGACAAAACACAGAGTATAGGAAGCGTAAACATAGGATAGGCAGGATGAAGACAAACTAACTGAAGAAATAGGATTGAGGAATTAGAGAAAATCTTCAGTCAATGTCTTCAAATAGTAATGATCAGGTTCATCAACACATAACTGAGGAAATGAAAGGGTTGAGGAAATAGAACCGGTAGGCTTGGTGAAGACAATGATTTGGTAGACCAGTTCCAACTGTTGTGAAAGTTGTATGTCTGGTTGGAGCGGCCGAGTCTTTAAACTCGAGGACACACAACCCTCACCATATTCTCCTTGATCTAAGATCACACAGATCTCGCCCAACAGTAGTGGTAAGTCTTCACAGGTGACTTCCAAACCCTCACAGACTTGGTGACTCGGCAATCCACAATTCCTCTTGGATGCTCAGACCATGATGCCTAACCGTCTGGAGGATACACAGTCCTCAAAGGTAACAAGCATCGGTTCCACACAGGAACAATCTCTTCAGTGATACTCAATCACTTTGGGGTTTGTAGGATTGGGTTTTGGATTTGGGTTTTCCTCACTTGATGATTTTCGCTCAAAGTCCTAGGAGGAGTGGGATGCTTTCAGCTGAGAATTGTCAGTTTCTCTCGGAGCAGCCAACCAGCTAGTGGTTGTAGGGGGCGGCTATTTATAGCCTAGGGAGCAACACGACATAATAAGAAATAAATGCCCTTCAATGATATGACCGTTAGGTGGTAGGATATTTTGGGACAGCTGGCGCGCGGCACAACAACGGTCGGATTTGAGGTTTGAATTCCTTAGGGCTATCATGTTCCTCACTGTGTAGGCAATTCGCACTGGCGAATTCCTAACTCCTCAGTCAGAACAAATTCCTCAAAGACCAGAAGATCTTTGTCTCTGTCACTAAAGAAATTGACTGTACTGATATGAGATTTCCAATGGCTTCACTCGAAGGATTGGTTAGGTATAGGATTTTGAGATGAGCATCACATGGAAATCAGTTTCCTTAGTTTTACCTCGACCCCCTTTAACAGTACGGTGTTTCCTATGACTCAAGAAGAAGAAAAGAAACTACGAAAACAAAAGTCTTCATGCTTTAGATTCCTCGTATGAATATCCAAGTCTTCAAGGTCACACCAATTTCTTCACTTTCAAAGTCTTCAGGAGAACCAAAGTTTTCAGTCGAAGACATTCATTTTTAGGGGTCAACTTTCACTGTAAATATCAAACTCCTCATTGACTTATAGTGCCTGTGTACACTCACAAACACATTAGTCCCTTAACCTATAAGTCTTCAATACACCAAAATCACTAAGGGGCACTAGATGCACTTAAAATCTCCCCCTTTTTGGTGATTGATGACAATATAGGTTAAGTTTCAGCGGGGATAACCATATGAATTGAAAGTGCTCAACATTGAAGAATTTGATTGCAAGATATAGAAGAACTCCCCCTGAAGATGTGCATAGTGAGGAATTTGCTTTTGAAGCAATGCACATTTGAAGAGTAGAATCATGGAGATCTCCCCCTATATCTTGTAATTCATACACACATTTAACATATGGTATGAAGAATTTGAAATGCATGATGAAATATGGTAACTGATGTAATTCAGCATGCGTGCATAACATTAATGAGGAAATAGCATGCAGAAAACCATAGCAAAAGTATCAGGTCACCATCGGACTTAAGTTTACAACTCATTCAACAAACACTTCAGAAGAGCGAGAGTTGCAACTTAACAAAAAAACGCCCATATATATAGACCCGCTTGAAGACTAACTCAAATTTCTCCCCCTTTGTCATCAAATGACCAAAAGGGACGAAAAGTGAGGACTAGCGCCCCTGAAGAGTTTCATCACAAAGTCGATGGAGGAGCGCCAGCGTTGTTGGGGTCTTTTGTTGGAGAAGGGCCTGCCGCAGTGTCGTCCAAGTCTTCATATTCATCAGTCTCACAGGATGAGGAATATGAGCTGGGCACCAAAGGAGGAACTTCGACCTTCTTGAATTTCTTCTGAGGAGGCTTAGACCAGCCGAAGTCCTGCTTGAAACCCATCTGCTTGAGATCTTCATCACCATAAAGATGAGTCGGGACAGCCCAGGTGCAATCAAAAACTTCATTGAGGTAGTAGTGGGTCTTCTTCGTTGAATTATATGTGGCAGTCATGTTGTGAAGAATTGAACCAAACTGACGTTTGACCCATTTATGATTGCGATCGACCTTCTGATGAAGACTGAGGAGAAGCTCACGATCAGTCATCACCCTTGGAGCTGTGGCCTGAGGACTTTGCTTTGAGGCATTGGCGGCAGAGTCATGAGTAGCAGAGTCATCATTGGTGAAATATGAAGCAGCTTTGCAGAGCTGTCCATCCAATGGGCGATTACCCTCATCAATAATAGCAGTGGCCTTGCCCTTTTCATCAGCTGAGGAAAATGTTCGCTTGAGGACTTCAATAGGGGGCAAGTAACTGCCATGGTTGAGTGTGTCAGCTTTGTAGTTGAGTGAAGACCTTGATCTAAGGAATCTCATAATCCAAGGAGCGTAAGGCTTCAACTATAAGGGAGACATCACGACATTTGCCAAAGTCCTCATGAAAAAGTCATGGTAGTTCACTGGAATACCATGGATGATATTGAAAAGCAGATTATTCATGATGCCAACAACTTCTTCATCATTGGAGTCATGGCCTTTGATAGGACTCAAAGTCTTTGTCAGAATGCGATATACTTTCTTGGCACATATCGCAATTCCTTCACAAGGAACTTTGTCCTTGAGGCTTGACCAGGCTTCAGTGGTTTCATCAGAATTTGCATAAAGTGATCAGACAGTTCAGTTTCAGAGTAGATGAGACGTGCAGCTTCTGGGGAAGGACTGACAGGCATGGCACGAAGCAATTCAGTGGCCGGTGCCTTATAGTGAGTATTTGCTGTCATCCAGTCCAACACCCATGAGTTCACATCTTCAGCATTGCCAGTGATGTGCAGCGACGCATAGAATTGAAGAATAAGTTCTTCATTCCAATCACAGATGTCCGTGCAGAAGTTAAGCAGTCCAACATCATGAATAACAGCGAGGACTGGTGTGAAGCAAGGCAGTTGTTCCATATCAACATGATGGATATGCTCATGGTCGAAGACTTTGTCTTTGTTGAAGAGCGCTGAGGAATAGAAGTTGGCTTGGCTGGCAGTCCAGAAGCGCTTCCTTCTCAAACGAGTAGAGTCATATGGATTATAGTCAGTGAAGAACACATGCTCATTGAAGAAAGCATCAGCCTTGAATTTTGGAGTCTTGGAGAAGGGATTCTTCGGCTTTGGCTGAGGAGTGTCAGTCAGTTGAAGAATAACCTCTGTGATCTCAATCTCCGGAGCTGCAGGCTGAGGAATATCAGCTTCTGCTTCAGTAGCAGCCTCGGCCTCCATTTCTTCATCAGCTTTATCATCAGCACTAGTGGATGGAATCTCTTCATGAATGGAAGGGGTAGCATGAATTTCTTCAGAGCCCATCAGAACTTCAGTTGGTGCTGGGGACTGAGGAATTTGTTGGAGTGGTGTGAACAGAGGAGAGTTGGGGTGCTGACTATCCCAAAAATCATCGTTCATCACTAGAGTGGTGCTCCCAATGTCCACATCCTCATCCTCTTCCATTTCTTCAATGCCGGCCTCTTCAACTATGAACTGAGGCGTTGGCGATGATAACTGGGGAGTTGAAGTGATAGCATCCACTTCAATTTCTCCATCCATCTGCTCTGTGGAAGCAGCAAAGGGATCTTCTTCAGCAGATTCATCAGGAATCTCGTAATCTTCACCATAAGGAACAAGTTCCTTTGATGGCATGCTTGAGAGAGGAATAGCATCGATAGGGTTCTCAATAGAGCTCGTCAAAATCTTCGCCTTCTTGGGTGCTGAAGATTGTGAGGAAATAGATGCTTTCCTTTTCTTCAGAGTGGCTCGCTCCGCAGCTTTTGTTTTCTTCACTTCCAGAGTAGAAGGAAGAATTGGGCTTGGTGTTGGTGCAGGCGGAGCAGAGGGAGTTGGATCAATTTCTTCAGGCACAACTGATGCAGTTGGCCTGTCTTGTGCAGTTTCTTCAGGCACAGCTTCAGATTCTTCAGTTGTCCTGACTTGTTCTTCAGGCGCAACACTAGTGGTTGCCCTAGCAGTTTCTTCAGTGACTGGTATTTCTTCAGCCCTGGTGGTAGCAGTTTCATCAGCCGCCTGATTTTCATCAGCGGTGCTGGCATGTCCTTCATTCGGCTGGGCAGAAGCTTCAGCCGATGGAATCTCAAAGTGCGATGCATCAGCAACATTGGGGGTGAGTTTCTTCGCCAGCTTGACGAATCTGACCTTGGCTCCCATCCATTCAGCCTTATAGGCATCAAATTCATCACTGAGCTTTTTAATGTTTGCTTGTATAGCAATGAGTTGCTCATGCGATAACCTCAGAACGTTATCCTTCAGATAGTGCTGCTTCTTGTACTGGGCTTTTTTGGCAGCTCTGGCTTGATCAAATTTCCACTTTTCTTTAGTAATGAACGCTGTCAACATGTGACTTTGTCCAGGTGTGAGGTTTAGCTCAGGTAGTGGAGTGTTTGGATCTTTGTGCTAGAGGTCAATGAAGTCCAGGATCCTCTTTGGATCCAATAGAAGAGGCACAACACTCCCTTTGGCTCTAGTGGCCCTTTGCAGTCTATCTTGGACATTATCAGCCAATTCATCATCATCAGCCTCATCATCATCAGAAGGCACTTGAAAAGCAACTTGTTTCTTGTGAGGACTTGGTCTAGTGCCTCATCCTGCAGTGGCCTTAGTCTTCAGCAGAGTTGGGCTCTTTGAAGACAGATGAGGAGCAGTAGAACTCACCGAAGCTCCTGAGGAAATTGAGATGCCAGTGGTCCTTTGACACGTGGCGAGATGCACAGGTGCTGAGGACTTTGCAGGAGGAGCTGAGGGTTTTGAAGCCCGAGGAATTGGTGCAGCCTGAGGAATTTGCCTTGACGGCACAGAAGAGCCTGGCCGTGAGGGCATTGCTGAGGAACTTGGCCATGAGGGCATTGCTGAGGAAGTTGGCCGTGAGGGCATTGCTGAGGAAGTTGGTTTGCGAGCAGGCTTCTTAGGCATAGCCTTCTTGCTTGTGGTGGCCTCAGCAGCGGCAGCAACAAAATCTTCGTTGAATTTCTTCACTGCTTCTTTGGCCTGCTTGCCAACTTAGCTTGCCGCCTGGCCCACTCATCAGCATAATCCTCACCACGTTTAAGGCATGCTGGATCAGCTCTTTGGCCAGGTGCCAATGGGGGCCTTGAGCATGGATGGTGAAGAGCGAATTTCTTCATATATTTGGGAGTGACATATCTGTACTCCTTCCATTCTCGTGCCCATCTTCTTTCAATCCTTTGTATGCGCACTTTGCGCTCATTCTTGGTTTCTTTGCCTTTGGGTTGCCTCATCAGGCATGCAGTACCTTGAGTAAATGTCTTTAGGTATCTCAAACACAGTGTTGACTTCCAATTTATTTCCTCCTTTCTGAGGCCTTTTACCATCTGCCATTTTCTTCAGCCGAGGAATTTGAACAATAGAGTTCTCTGAAGAAGTGTGCAGCTTTTCTTCGAGGAACGCTGTAAATGAATGAAGTTGATGAGAACCTAGTGATTCAGCAACTGACATGTGTACCTGTGAACAGAGTATAGGTGCGAGGAATTTGGAGAGGTCATATGTGTTCTTAAAGTTTTTGCAAAACAGAACAAGTTTGAGGAAATTGACCAGTTGTGTCTTGAAGAATTTCACTAAGCGTTCTTTGTCTTAGATTCCAGAGTTGTGCGGATTTGTGAGATTCACAAAATTGAGGAATCATGAAGAAAAACGTCACTTAGAGAAACAGATCAAGAGCAGAAGATTTGTGCTAGGTGTTTAGAGTGTGAAATTTGAGGAATAACACCTTTTGAAGATTTGATGAAAATCATCAGTAGTAATAAAGGTAGTAAAAGTAACTTTTAATTACCCTTGATGAAGAACACGACGAACTGGAAGAGTAGATTGAGAAGTTCGTCGGCTCAGATCTTCCATGCCCTAACTTGGCGGAGGAAGATGTCTACGGCGGCGGCGGAGAGAAGATGTCCGCGGCCGGCGCGAGTACGACGACGACGAGGTCGAGGCGGTGAAGCTCTTCCTCACCGGTGACGATGGAAGTAGCGGTGGCGCTAGGTTTTGAGAGCTCGAGCGAGGGAGTGAGGTCGAGTGGAGTAAAAACAAAGTGAGGAGGGGAGGGGGTATTTATAGCGGAGGTGAAAAACCACTCGTCCGAGGAAATTGGACGAACGTGCCCCTCACCCTTCTCATTTGCGCGACATGTGTCACCCACGTATTGAGAGGTGGTGATTGTGTGAGATCATGGGTGAATAGATAAGTATATCATGGGAGGTGTAACGGTTTGAGCGGCAAAAAGCCGAAAATTCAGATAAGAATATTTTAATCGTTTCATTCGCAATTTCTTCAGCTGACAAGGACACACTGAAGAATTTGAACGAGTTTCAAATAGAACGCACATGAAGAATTTGTGAACACACTGGGTTGAGTTTAGCATAGAGCAGGAAAAGGGTCCGATCACATTCACTTAGCAGAAAAGTCAACTTGAAGAATTAGCAATAAGTGAATGCTGTAGAGGACATAAACTCAAATATATATATATATATATATATATATATATATATATATATA
>NC_041383.1:403978148-403980226 GCF_002162155.2 Triticum dicoccoides
AGCTCTTGGGCGCGCGTGTAGTGCACTTTCGCCGGTGTGGAGTTCGCAGGTGAAATGAGTGCAGCTCGGCCGAGCGGCATCAGCTGCGCGGGCATGCGCCTCGACCAGTTACTTCGTGCAGTTCGTTTGATGCGTTTTTTCATGTTTTTTTTACCTATTCAGTTTTGACTGCTCTACTCTATGTCTCATGCCGTGCAGTGTGGTGTGGCTGTAGCTCTTGTCGAGCACCCCTCCTCCTACATCCTCATCAACACGGGATGTCCGACAAAGTTGCTCGCTTCCTGCGTGTGCACTGCCACTGCAGTTTGGCAAGGAGCCTCCAGAAAAATAGCTCTCTCAACTCGTTGCGGTTCCCCGGCGGCGGGAGAGAAGTGCACTGCACTAGGGTGGCTGGCGTCATTTTTTTAATTATTTCATCTTGCTGTATGGTTCAGTCTCGCCATGTTATGTCGTTCACTTGAGGTATCCTATTGTTTGCATTGGCAGCCCATGTAGTTCTTTAAAAGAGAATGTAGAGATAAAAATGCTGGTAAAAAGCATTGTACAATTCGTTTTGCTCATCCCTTGGACCCGTTACTCTCCACTGCAGTTCACTATACAACAAAAATGAAAAAAACCTAAACATATTGCAGCTTGCTTGCTAAACTCATGCTCCCAAATGGTGCAGCTCGCTTTGTAATATTTTTTATAAAAGAATGGTGCAGAATGATGCAGTCCGGCTGGTACGGGCAAGTGGTTCAGTGTGATATTTTCTAAATTCAATTTTATTGTTTTGTTGGAGTTTTATTGTTGTTAAAGAAGTCCAGTGTAGTTCGCTCGTGTCCACATATCCGTCCCAGTAGTCCACTCACCACGTCTTTGTAGTACATACTCGTTGATAAAAAAATAGTTTTAGAAAAAGAAAGAGTAACAAAAAATCCATGCAGCCCCCTCTGATGACATTGCAGTGCAGTTGCCCTCGCCTCTGTGGTTCATTTACGCCTCGGTATGAAGCGTATTCCACTTCTTCATATGGGAAATATTACGTCTCACAAAAAACGAAATCATGAAGTTCGCTTGGCCGTCCGATGCAGTGCGGTTTTCAGTCTAAAAGAAGCGCGGGTTTCTTCCTCGTCTTCAAAAATTTACGTCCCACAAAAAGGAAACCATGCAGTTCTCTTATCCATGTGATGCAGTGCGGTTTTTCGTCCGTTGCAGTGCGGCTTTCAGTCGGATGAAGTACCCACGTCGATTTGGGTGTCGCGAAAAACAAAGTGTCCGTATTTCGGTAAATTCGAAATTCCTCTTAAATCGTAAAGAATTAGGGAGAGTGTTCTACATAAAAAAGTTGCGCCTCGTCGATACCTTTCCAACAGCGTATTGTTTGAATCATTCCGACCAGCGGTTTGCAAAAAATTCGCGAAAAACGGCCGCTGCCACTCGTCGTCCGCCACACGATTTTCAAAATTAAGTTAAAACCGTAAGGAATCTCAAAACCATTGCAACATATGAAAGTTGCGCCTCGTTCATAGCTTTCGAACGGCGTATCACATGCCTCGTTTCGACAAACGGTTCAAATATTGGAGCGAAATAAGTGCCGAAAATTTGAAAAAATTAAAAAAACAGAATTCCGCGATTTAGGAAATTTGAAACTGCTCTTAAACCGTAACGAATTAGAGAAAGATTTATATATGAAAAAGATGCGCCTCGACGATATCTATCCAACGACGTATCATTTGCTTAATTCGGATAAGCGGTTTAGAAAAAAACGCTCGCTGCCACTCGTCATCCGCCGCACTTTTTCAAAATTGCTCTTAAACCGTGTGGAATCTCGAAAAGTGTTCAACATGTCGAAGTTGCGCCTAATCCATAGCTTTTCAATGGTATATTACACGCCTCATTCCGATAAACGGTTAAAAAATTAGAGCGAAAACAGTATCAAAAAAACACCACGTGCAATTTTTTTCGACACGAAGTTCACTAGTCTCTATTGCAGTGCTCGTCGTCAAAATGATGCAGTGCGCTTCTGTTGAGCGTGCAGTGCTGAAGTGGTGTGCAGAATAGTTATTCTGCTAATATTAGCAGAATAGACCGTCTGT
>NC_041383.1:403980483-404046205 GCF_002162155.2 Triticum dicoccoides
AACGACGGAAGAAGTGAAGACAATGCAAAGTTGAAGAATTTGAAAAACTGAGGAATTTCAAAAAAACTCAAATTGAAGATTTTCAACTTTGGTTGGTGGCGTAACCCACCGTATAAGAAGGCTGATTTCAGACGCCGCGTACAATTGTCATAGGGTTCTGAGAATCAATTTCTTCACTAATTTCTTCACACTCAGAGGGTTAATCTTCATTGGTTGAAGAAAAATGTTAATTCGTGTGTTGCACATCTATGTCATCAAGTCAGCATAAGTGTTAGGATGTGTGCCCTTTTCAAAGAACATTAGAAGATTCTAGGATATTTAGCTCACACCGCAACTTGCTAAATCTCTTCTCATCCAAGGGCTTTGTGAAGATATCGGCTAGCTGGTCTTTAGTACTTGCGTGGTCGATGGAGATGTCGCCCTTCAACACATGGCCACGGAGAAAATGATGACGAATCTGTATGTGCTTTTTCTTCGAGTGCTGAACTGGGTTGTGAGCAATCTTGATTTCACTCTCATTGTCGCAGTAGAGTGGCACATTCTTCACATTGATGCCATAGTCCTTGAGGGTTTGCTTCATCCATAGCAATTGAACACAGCAAGGTCCAACAACAATGTACTCAGCTTCTGCAGTAAAGAGTGATATACAGTTCTGCTTCTTCGAGGACCAACATACCAAGGTTCGTTCAAGGAAATGACATGTGCCTAACGTTGACGTGCGGTCCACCCGATCACCAGCATAGCCAGAGTCTGAATATCCAATGAGATAAAAGGAAGAGCCCTTGGGATACCATAATCCAAGTGTTGGTGTGTGAGCTAGATATCGAAGAATATGCTTCACAGCCTTATGGTGTGATTCCTTCGGTGTAGCTTGAAATCGGGCACACATGCAAACACTAAGCATAATATCCGGCCTAGATACAATAAAGAGACAATCATGGAGCGGTATACCTTTTGATCGAAGTCTTTACCATTTTCATCAGTGCATAGATGGCCATTTGTGGGCATAGGGATTTTGATGCCTTTGCAATCTTGCATGCAGAATTTCCTCAACATATCCTTGAGGTATTTCTGCTAAGATATGAATATGCCATTTTATTATTGACGAATCTGAAGACCTAAGAAGAATTTCAATTCTCCCATCATAGACATTTGATATTATTCACTCACCATATAGGCAAATTCATCACTATAACGTTGGTTAGTACAACCAAAGATAATATCATCAACATATATTTGGCACATGAATAATTCATCATCATATGTTTTTGTGAAAAGAGTTGGGTCAAGTGAACCGGGTTTGAAGCCTTTCTTCATGAGGAATTCCTTCAGTGTGTCATACCACGCCCGAGGTGCCTGCTTGAGGCCATAGAGGGCCTTGTTGAGTCTGTAGACGTGATCTGGAAATTTTGGATCCTCAAAACCTGGTGGTTGAGCAACATATACTTCTTCCTCAAGCTTACCATTGAGGAAGGCACTTTTCACATCCATTTGATGTAAGATGATATTATGATGGTTAGCATAAGCAAGCAATATGAGAATAGCCTCAAGTCTAGCAACAGGTGCAAAAGTTTCATCAAAATCAATTCCTTCAACCTGTGTGTAGCCTTGAGCTACAAGACGGGCCTTATTCCTCACCACGAGGTCATTTTCATCTTGTTTGTTGTGGTAGATCCATTTGGTGCCGATGATGTTGTGCTTGCGTGGGTCTGGTCGCTTGACAAGCTCCCACACATTGTTGAGCTCGAATTGATGCAATTCATCTTGCATGGCTTGAATCCACCCAGACTCCATGAATGCTTCATCAACCTTAATGGGCTCTATGATAGAGACAAAAGCAAAATGCCCACAAAAGTTAGATAAATGTGAAGCTTTTGAGCGCGTGAGAGGACCTGGTGCGTTGATGTCATCGATGATCTTCTTGATCTGCACTTTGTTTGCAATGCAAGGATGTGCGGGTTGACGACTTTGCTTAGGCCCAACAGTTTCTTTAGGACCAGTTTGTTCAGCAGCACCAGCGGGATTTTCTTTAGGATCCGTAATAACTTCTTCAACCGATTCTTCGATAGGGATGATATCCTCAGTAGCTTTGAACTTGATAGATTCCTCAGGTGACATTTCATCTAGCACAGGAGGTAGGTGCTCTCTTTGCGAGCCATTAGTTTCATCAAACTGCACATCTACAGTTTCAACAATCTTGTGATGATTGATGTTGAAGACTCTGTAGGTGTGCGAGTACTTTCCGTAACCAAGCATAGAACCCTCATGTGCATTTGGTGCAAATTTAGAGTGATGGTGAGGATCTCTAATTCAACATTTAGCACCTAAGACTTTGAAATAACTTACATTGGGTTTCTTGTCAGTGAGGAGTTCATACGAGGTATTTTTGAAGAATTTGTGAAGATATACCCTGTTGATGATGTGGCACGCAGTATCAATTGCTTCAGGCCAGAAACACCGAGGTGTCTTGTATTCATCAAGCATGGTGCAAGCCATCTCAACAAGAGTTCTGTTCTTGCGCTTCATGACACCATTCTGCTGAGGAGTATAAGGAGCAGATAATTCATGAGTAATACCAAGCATATCAAGATATTCATCGAGGCAAGTGTTCTTGAACTCGGTTCCATTATTACTCCTGATATGCTTGATCTTCACACCGAAGTTAGTGGAAGCCCTTGAGGAAAATCATCTGAAGACTTCCTGCACTTCATTTTTGTAAGTGATGATATGCACCGATGTGTAACGAGAATAGCATCAACTATGACAAAGCCATATAATGATGCAAAACTAGAGAATGTGGCAAAATGAGTAGGGCCAAAGAGATCCATATGAAGTAATCTAAAGGGACGAGAAGTGGTCATGATAGTCTTCGAGGGATGCTTGGCTCTGGTGATCTTTCCAGCCTCACAAGCCCCACAAAGATGATCTTTGAGGAATTTGACACCCTCAATGCCAATGACATGCTTCTTCTTCGTGAGTGAATGCAAGTTCCTCATCCCAACATGACCAAGTTGTCGATGCCATAGCCAGCATTCTGAAGCTTTTGCAAGTAGACATGTGGCAGGCTGTGGTCCTGCAGAGAAATCAACAATATACAAGTCTCCTTTCCTAAAGCCTTCGAAGACTTTGGAATTGTCAGATTCCATTAGCACAAGGCAACAATATTTGCCAAATACAACGACATATCAAGATCGCAAAGCATTGAGACAGACATGAGGTTGAATCCTAAGGACTCGACAAGCATGACTTTATCCATGTGTCTATCCTTTGAGATTGCAACCTTACCAAGACCCAGTACCTTGCTTTTGCCTTTGCCAGCGTAGGTGATATGCTTCAGATGAGATGGTGACAAACTAGTGTCCATCAACAAGTTCCTGTCACCAGTCATGTGATTTTTACATCCACTGTCGAGGACCCAGTCAGTAGCTTTGGGTTGATCATCCTGCAGATGAATTAGTGCAACTTACGAACCCCATACACTTCATCAGTGAAGAATATGATATCAACTTCATCAACAGTAACACATATAGAAGTATGAGGACATGAGAAATGAATGATTCATTTCTTCATGTTTAGCTTGTGTCCTTTCAAGCATATTCAGGTCTCCAGCAAATTCTTCAGACGATCAAGTTCGTCTGGAGACCTGACCCTGGATAAGAGATTAGTTCTTTTTCTTCACCACCCACATCTGGAGGGGTGGCAAAGAGTTCATCATTCTGCGAGCTCCATAAGAAAAACATGGCATAGAAGCCAGTGCACTTCGTTTCACAGAAGAGTGGTCAGGATAAGCATATGAATAAGCAGAGAAATTCTTCGAGGACTTATGAACATAATGGTTTGAAGAATAATGCACATATTCATAGCCTTTATACTTTCCCTATGAAACAGAAGTGTTAGCATGATGATGTTCATATGAGGATTTTGATCCATGTGAGGAATTAGATCCACATGAAGAATTTGGTCCATATGAGGACTTGGATCCATATGAAGATTTTGATCCATATGAGGAATTTGATCTAGGGTTCCTATTCTTCACTGGTGGTGTAATGATGACATTCACTTGAAGACTTTCAAAGCACCTTTTAGGAACCCAGATTTTCTTCATAGGGGGACTGTTCCTGCAGTTAGTTCCAACATATTGAGCAAATACTTCACCATTCTGATTCTTGAACAGTTTATATTTGGAGTCAAATGACTCATCAGAGGAATATGAAGAATCAGAGGTAAAGCCAGATAAAGTGCATGGATCTACAGGAGGTCCTTTCGCAGCAACCCATGAGGTTTTGGGATACTTCTCAAGTTTCCAGTAGGTCCCATCAGCATTGAGTTTCCTCTCAAAGGCAATACCCTCTTTCCTAGGGTTCCTGTTCAAGATCTTCTTCTTGAGGACATCACATAAAGTCTGATGCCCTTTGAGACTTTCGTAAATGCCTGTCACATACAATTCCTTCAGCCCTCCATTATCATCACTGATACATGTGGTATCCTCAAATGAGGAATTTGTGACCACAGAGACAGTTGAAGAATTTGCAGCAATAGAAGCATTTGAACATCCAAGTGATGAATTAGCAGATTCACGCTCAATGCATTTCAGACATGGTGGAATAAATTCTTCCTGAGCGGAACTGATCTATTGAGCAAGCAATGAATCGTTTTCCTTCTGAAGATCTTCATAACTCAATTTTAACTTCTCAAGATCTTGCTTTCTCTGAAGAAATTCATAAGAAAGCTTTTCATGATCAGTTAAGAGAGTGTTGTGATGATTTTGAAGGTTGTCAAACTTAGTTTGAAGTCTCTGAAGATTATCTGTCAGAGTCTTGGTTCGATTCAATTCCTCACCCAAAAGGTCATCGCTTTTGTCTAGTTGATTTTGAATCTTTTCTAAAGCCTTCTGCTGTTTAACAACAATTTTAGCAAGTTTCGAGTAGCTAGGCTTGATATTGTCATCAGATTCATCCTCACTAGAGTCAGAGGGGGAATGTTTGAGTACCTTGGCACCTTTTGCCATGAAGCAGTGGGTGGGAGTGTAGTCATCGAAGCTTTTGTCAGCAGAGTTGGGGAGGTCATTTTCTTTAGTGTTGAAGATGGATTTGCTGACGTAAGCGGTAGCGAGAGCTAAGCTTGCCACACCAGAGTCGGATTCCACAGATTCCTCCTCCTCCACATTGTCCTCAGATTCAGCTTCAGAGTCCATTTCCTTGCCAGTGAATGCCCGGGCCTTCTTGGAACTGCTCTTCTTGTGAGGTGAAGACTTTGAAGATTTCTTATTCTTCTTTGAGTCATCAGAATCGACATCTTAGTATTCTTTTTCTTAGATTCCTTTTCCCATAGAGGACAATCAGACATGTAGTGACTAGGTTTCTTGCATTTGTGGCAAGTTCTCTTCTTGTAGTCACGAGACGAGGAATCATCATTTCTTGAAGACTTTCCAAAGCGACTGCGGCGAGAGAACTTCTGGAATTTCCTGACGAGCATAGCTAGCTCCTGACTCAGTTCTTCAGGATCACCAAGGCTGCTACCAGAGTCTTCAGCTTCAGACTCAGAGACTGCCTTGGCCTTCAGTGCACGTGGTCTTCCGTAGCTTGGTCCATAGAGATCTCTCTTCTCAGCAAGCTGGAACTCATGAGTATTTAGCCTCTCAAGGATATCAGCGGGATCTAGTGACTTGTAATCAGCTCGCTCTTGAATCATCAGTGCAAGATTGTCGAATGAAGAATCAAGTGATCTCAGCAATTTCTTCACCACCTCATGGTCGATGATGTCAGTGGCACCAAGTGATTGAAGCTCATTTGAGATGTCAGTGAGGCGATCGAAGGTTTGCTAAACATTTTCATTGTCGAGTCTTTTGAAGTGATTGAAGAGATTGGGAAGAACATCAACTCTGGAGTCACGTTGAGTTGAGACTCCTTCGTTGACCTTTGACAGCTTGTCCCAAATCAGCTTGGCAGTTTCTAGGGCACTCACTCTGCCGTACCATCCTTTGCTCAGATGGCCACATATGATATTCTACGCTTGAGAATCGAATTGCTTGAATCTCTTCACATCAGCGGCATTCACAGACGGAGTTACTGAAGGAACGCCATTTTCCGCAACATACCCGAGATCGTTATCAATTGCCTCAAGATGCATACGCATCTTGTTCTTCCAGTAGGGGTAGTCCATCCCATCAAAGGTAGGACACCCAGCCGAGACCTTGATCATACCTGCAGTCGACATAACTAAAGTTCCAGGCGGTTAAACCAATTGAAAGTGCATTACGTCGACTAGAGGGGGTGAATAGGCGATTTTTATGAATTCTTCATTGAGGAATTTCAGGTGAGCAAATTCCTAAGCGAAGAACTACTTGCAGCGGAATAAGTACTCAGGTATAAGTATAACAAAGCAACAACATAGTCATCATGGTGAAAGAAAGACAAAACACAGAGTACAGAAAGCGTAAACACATGATAGGCAGGATGAAGACAAACTGACTGAAGAAATAGGATTGAGGAATTAGAGAAAATCTTCAGTCAATGTCTTCAAACAGTAATGATCAGGTTCATCAACACATAACTGAGGAAATGAAAGGGTTGAGGAAATAGAACCAGTAGGCTTGGTGAATACAATGATTTGGTAGACCAGTTCCAACTTCTGTGACAGTTGTACGTCTGGTTGGAGTGGCTGAGTCCTTAAACTCGAGGACACATAGTCCCGGACACACAGTCCTCACCGTATTCTCCTTGAGCTAAGATCACACAGACCTCGCCCAATAGTAGTGGTAAGTCTTCACAGGTGACTTCCAAACCTTCACAGACATGGTCACTCGGCAATCCACAATTCCTCTTGGATGCTCAGACCATGACGCCTAACCGTCTAGAGGATACATAGTCCTCAAAGGTAACAAGCGTCGGTTCCACACAGGAACAATCTCTTTAGTGATGCTCAATCACTTTGGGGTTTGTAGGTTTGGGTTTTGGATTTGGGTTTTCCTCACTTGATGATTTTCGCTCAAAGTCCTCGGAGGAGTGGGATGCTTTTAGTTGACAAGTGTTAGTTTCTCTTGGAGCAGCCAACCAGCTAGTGGTTTTAGGGGGCAGCTATTTATAGCCTAGGGAGCAGCCCGACATGATAAAACTTAAATGCCCTTCAATGATATGCCCGTTAGGTGGTAGGATATTTTGGGACAGCTGGTGCGCGGCACTGCAACGGTCAGATTTGAGGTTCGAATTCCTCAGGGCTATCATGTTCCTCACTATGTAAGTAATTCGCACTAGCAAATTCCTAACTCCTCAGTCAGAACAAATTCCTCAGAGACCAGAAGATCTTCGTCTCTGTCACTGAAGAAATTGACTGAACTGATATGCGATTTCCAATGGCTTCACCCGAATGGTGGTTAGGTATAGGATTTTGAGATGAGCATCACTTGGAAATCAGTTTCCTTAGTTTTACCTCGACCCCCTTTAACAGTATGGTGTTTCCTATGACTCAAGAAGAAGAAAAAGAAACTACGAAAACAAAAGTCTTCATGCTTCAGATTCCTCGTATGAATATCCAAGTCTTCAAGGTCACACCAATTTCTTCACTTTCAAAGTCTTCAGGAGAACCAAAGTCTTCAGTCGAAGACATTCATTTTTAGGGGTCGACTTTCACTGTAAAGATCAAACTCCTCATTGACTTATAGAGCCTGTGTACACTCACAAACACATTAGTCCCTTAACCTATAAGTCTTCAATACACCAACATCACTAAGGGGCACTAGATGCACTTACACATGCCACAATAAAGAAAATTACATTCATAAATATGTTAGGTAGCAGTCCACATCAAAAATTCTGTTTTTATCATTTACCTACTAGAGGACGAGCAGGAATTAAACTTGGGGATGCTTGATACATCTCCAACGTATCTATAATTTTTTATCGTTCCTTGCTATTATATTATCCGTTTTGGATGTTTAATGGGCCTTAATATGCTCTTTTATATTATTTTTGGGACTAACATATTGATCGGAGGCCCAGTGCGAGTTTCTTTTTCTTTTTTGCCTATTTTAGAGTTTTGCAGGAAAGGAATACCAAACGGAGTCCAGACAGAATGAAACCTTCGCGATGATCTTTCTTGGACTGAAAGCAAACCAGAAGACTTGGAGTTGAAGTCAGAAACGCCGCGAGGCGTCCATGAGGCAGGAGGGCGCGCCCAGGGGGGTAGGCGCACCCCCACCCTTGTGGGCCCCTCATAGCTCCACCGACGTACTTCTTTTGCATATATATACTCTTATACCCTAGAACCATCAGGGAGAGCCACGAAACCACTTTTCCACCGCCTCAACCTTCTGTACCCGTGAGATCCCATCTTGGGGCCTTTTCCGGTGATCTGGCAGAGGGGGAATCGATCATGGAGGGCTTCTACATCAACACCATTGCCTCTCCGATGAAGCATGTGTAGTTTATCACAAACCTTCGGGTCCATAGTTATTAGCTAGATGGCTTATTCTCTCTCTTTGGTTCTCAATACCAAGTTCTCCTTGATGTTCTTGGAGATCTATTCGATGTAATACTCCTTTGCGGTGTGTTTGCCGAGATCCAATGAATTGTGGATTTATGATCAAGATTATCTACGAATATTATTTGGTTCTTCTCTGAATTCTTATATGCATGATTTGATATCTTTGCAAGTCTCTTCGAATTATCTGTTTAGTTTGGCCTACTAGATTGATCTTTCTTCCCATAGGGGAAGTGCTTAGCTTTGGGTTCAATCTTGCGGTGTCCTTTCCCAGTGACAGTAGGGGCAGCAAGGCATGTATTGTATTGTTGCCATCGAGGATAAAAAGATGGGGTTTATATCATATTGCTTGAGTTTATCCCTCTACATCATGTCATCTTGCTTAATGCTTAACTGCATTCTTATGAACTTAATACTCTAGATGCATGCTGGATAGTGGTCGATGTGTGGAGTAATATTAGTAGATGCTGAATCGTTTTGGTCTACTTGACATGAACATGATGCCTATGTTCATGATCATTGCCTTATATGTCTTCATAATTATGCGCTTTTCTACCAATTGCTCGGCAGTAATTTGTTCACCCACCGTAATACATGCTATCTTGAGAGATGCCACTAGTGAAACCTATGGCCCTCGGGTCTCTTTTCCCTTGTATTGCATCTCTTTAAATCTTGTTTACTATTTTGCAATCTTTACTTTCCAATCTATACAACAAAAATACCAAAAATATTTACTTTATTATCTCTATCAGATCTCACTTTTGCGAGTGACCGTGAAGGGATTGACAACCCCTTTATCGCGTTGGTTGCAAAGTTCTTGATTGTTTGTGCAGGTATTCGGTGACTTGTGCGTCGTCTTCTACTGGATTGATTCCTTAGTTCTCAAAACTGAGGGAAATACTTACGCTACTTTGCTGCATCACCCTTTCCTCTTCAAGGGAAAAACCAATGCAAGCTCAAGAGGTAGCAACTTGTGGATGGAATGAAGCTGTTGGCTTGCCTTTCTTGGGGCATTGTCTGGCGTAATGTCCGGTTTGTCCACAGTTAAATTAGGAATTGTTGCATTGACATTCTTCACATACCGGACTGGTCACGACATTCTTGACTTGAGTAGTGGTCTTGTTGACATTCTGCTACCAATTGGGTTTGTACTCAACCTGAGTCTGTTGCCAAGTACGGGCCTTCTGCACTAGTTGCATATCCTTCTTAGGCTTGAATTTGCGCTTTTGGTCATTATTAGCGGGCCTATTGTCGTGCATGAGCCTATTCTCCCTTTCTGCGATGAGGGCCTTATTCACCAGGGTTTGGAAAGCCAGGAAATCGAACATACTGAGAGTGCATCTGAGGTGTTGGTTCAGTCCTCCAAGAAATCTGTCAACCTTCCTTTCTTTTGTGGCCACATCATATAGATAATAGCGGGCCAAATGGTTGAACTTATTCAGGTACTCACTTACTGACAGGGTTCCTTGAGTGTGAGCGAGGAATTCGCGTTGCTTGATTTTCATAATTCCGGCGAGAATATGATACTTGCGGAAATGATCCTTGAATTTGGTCCAAGTAATCTCTTCGTCCGCGGGCGACATAGCCTTAGCATTATCCCACCATATAGCAGCAGCTCCTTCAAGATAATGTGTTGCGAATGGAACCTTGTCTCCTTCTACAGTATGAGCAATTTCCAGTTTCTTCTCAATAGTCCTCAACCAATCATCAGCTTCCAAAGGATCAATAACCTGACTGAAACTTGGAGGCTTGGTCCTCTGAAAATATGACAGCTTGGAGTAATGACCATTCTGATTTCCATTCTGTCCAACCATAGCTTGCACACTTCTCAATAGCTCTATCAGATCGTTGTTCCTTCTTTCTTCAAACATACGCATGATTTGCTCGTGGAGGGCAGATGTGGCGGTGGAGTTGGTGGTGGTTGGTACGGCTCCGCGGAATGCCCTGCTTGTCTTACGGAGCGACGAACAGGGACATCCTCACAAGCTTGGCTGCTGCTGCCTCCCCGCGTCATCCTATTATTTATTTTCCCAATAAAAAGCAACCGCAATGAGAAATATCCAAAAATGGGAGGAAAAGCCAGTGAAAATCCTAGAAGAAAGCAGGGAAAAGAAACCAAGAAAATAAAAAGGTTTCAACATAATTATACATAGACTCAACATGAAAGATAAACATCATGACGGGTTTGCTACCCTCATACATGAAACTAAGCATCATGACACGTACGGCTACATCCACACACCATCCCCATGACGAAGGTGATACTCTAGCGATCTAATGCTCAGTTGGCACTGCTGCGGGCTCCTCTCCTGAGCCGGACTCAGATCCTGAACTGATAGTAGAGACCTCCGGGTTAAAAGAGACACGACGGCGCTGCCTCGAGGACTCTCCCTCAGGGGCAGATGCAGGACGAGACCTAAGCATAGGGGTTGCAGGTGTAGTGACAAGGGAAACCCACGCAGCAGGGGCATTGCAAGGGGTCACTGCCAAAGGGTTAGTGGTACCCTGAGGAGTCACCGGGGTAACAGGGGCTGCAGGAACGTGTGGAGTGAAACCAACAGTAGGTAGAGGGTTCCTATTCCGAGCGGCGGCAAGGGCTATCCGGGCTCGGGCTAGCTCTTGGGCTAACTCATAGATCAGGAGATAACTGGTAGTGATATAGCGAGAAAGGTGGCTAGAAGGACGATCGCACGCCGGATCAATAAGAGGAAAATGAATACGCCCATTCTCGTGCAGAGATGGGTAGTAATAGAAACCTGGGTGGGTGTGCATGCTAACCTCATTGTGGCGCAAGTCTACAAGAGTCTCGATTGCAGCAAACTTGACCGCCTGAGATGGCGTAGAAGCAAAACCACCCTTAGAGGAACGAGTGTAAGCGCCGGAAGGGGAACTGTGGTGTAAAGTGACCTCCGCATAGTACTCATACAACGAACCGGACAGATGCTCCCGATACACCTGATACACTGGATCAGCACCCTCTAGGTAGAGTCGTTGCAACACATTCTGAAGCAGGTGCGGTGATGTGTACGGAGCTGGCTCAGGATGGTACAAGATCAGAACTGGAGCCATCTAAACTCACAACCATCAGACGGTTAGTAATAACAACATATAAAAATGCATGCAATGCAACAATCAATTTCTATGACTACCGGCACTCAGACGAAACTATCTACCGTTCAACTAACGCAATAACGGTCTAGCGTGTCCTACAATCAGCACGGCTCTGATACCAAGTGTTGTGGCACCCCGGCTTAGAGCAACCGCTTTACCTTGCATTGTCAGCCCAGAGATCAAGTCTTCTAGCATAATTCAGACCAACCGCTTAATTGATACTAGCGGAAGCATAAATCTGATATTACATTGAGATAAGAGGCCAAGCGGCACACGGTGTGTGGCTGAACAGTATGTACAATATTTAATGAACATGAAGGGGCCTCGATCACATAAACTATGCGGCAGTGGAACGACGACGAAGTGGAACTCCATAGCACAGGGACACCGACATGGACACGATCTAGACGTGGGAAGCTCTCCAATCCGATACAACTTGCCTGAAATCTGGCATGAGATGCCAGGTCAGTACATTGAATGTACTCGCAAGCTCACAACAAACATAAGCATAATGAAAATCAATATCATGACAATTATTCAGGTTAATGCAATGCAAGTAATGCTACTGATGCGGTGAAACCAACTTGTGCACTGAGTCCCTCAGACTCACTTACCAGACGGGTTACCTTGTAACCGAACGGTGATCATACCCGGATCACAACTGGAGCCAAACACTCATGATCATCTCAAGATCCCACAAATCATCACAAAACCAGTACCAACAATAAATATAGTGTGCAAGATTACTTATAAATGTTGATCCATGGTGTGACTTACTACCGAGTTGTATCCGTAACCGAGGACGCGGCTATCGATAGATTGAATACACTCTACAGATGTAGCACACTTTACCCACACCACATAACCCATGGCCTCGCACTCCCATTCGGGTGGACCAATGATGTTCCGACGAAACCCTTCCCTTGCCATGACACTCTCCCGGCCACTCTGACCAACTCCCTTTCAAGGCTAAGTCATGGGTGGCCCCGTGCCTACCAAAGGCATCAACGGCCACCACCGTGGCAAAAACGGTCCCAAACGGGGACAAGGTACCATAAAAACCAACAGGCACACAAGGTAATGTCTGCTTATCGGGCCAGGGTACCGCACGCCCATAACCTTCCCTCATTGGAGGCACCGGCGAGAGTCACGACAAAGGACCGAATCAAGACCTCCCCATAAAGGTAAATGTGGTTGCACTGAGGAAAACCCGATTTAGTGGCACCATGACTTGATCAACGTTATATTCAAGTTGGATTATGATCAGGTTTAACTTGAAAATAAAATCACTCGAAGTCATACGATGCCATGATCATGCAACTATTCGACATGCAAAACATACAACTCACATGAACGGATCAACCTCATCAAAAATGATTTTCTTCCACTACTCATCATCAAACCTTACTGATCCTATCTCACTGGTTATTATCATGCATCATTTTGATTAACTCATAATTTATATGAAAATCCAATTATCAAAAAGAAACTACCATTATTCTTTAAAGCAATTTCACATAGTTAAAACTTTATTCTACTTGACCAAACTAGTTCATGCATTCAACCAGTAATTTAAGCAAGCATTTTAAGCATGACAAAGTAACTAGCATTGAACCCTATTTATTTAACTAATTTAAATGCATGAAAATAGCTCATATTCAAGTAGGAAAATCATAGATTTGAAATGACACCATCCAAATGTTGGTGTGACTTGCCTTAGAGCAGAGGAGGTTCACACTCCTCCTGGTTATCTTCAAGACAAGTCTCTCCCTCTGAAAATATTTAAAAACCACAAAACAAAAAATCAAGAACCATTCTGAAAATCACCAGAAATTCTAGACAGCAAGGAAAAATCCACACTTTGGTGTGCTGCTAGAGCTCTTTGAAACAAACATAATGCAAAAAGAATCTACTCATTTGGACTTATAGGTTACAAGTTATCACTGGTCAAAGTTCTGGTCAAAATTTTGAATTTATTTGAATAAAACAGAAAGCCTGGGGGGGGGGTTGACATCGATGGCGTAAACACAGAATGCGCCTCCACTTGTACCACGTCGGGTGCGAGTGGAGAGGCTGACAACGGGGCCCACCAGTCAGGAGAGAGAGGGGGAGAGAGGAAACGGAGCACGGCGGCGCTCCGCCGGAGCTCACGCCGGCGAGGAGGGGCTCTTGGGCGAATCCAGAGGGATAGAAGTGGAGAGGGGGTCACGGTGCACCTACCTATACCCGTGGCTCGTCGGGGGATGGCCGGAGCTTCTCGAAATCATGCTCGTAAGCGGCGGTGGCGGTCGAGACTTGCCGGAGAGGAAGAAGGCCACGACGAGGGGCGACTCCAGGGGCTCCAATGCTTCGAGCCGACACCAGTGGACCTCCAATGATGCGTCTGAGGGGTTGGTTAAGCTCGAGCTGCTCTTGAATGGGGTGGAGGGGATGCAGGGGTCGCCGACGAGCTCTGGTCGGGGCAGCGGCCAGAGGCCTGCCCGGCCGGGCTATGGCTAAGCGACGGGGTCGTTGTGGTTGAGAGGTGCGGTGTGAGGCTTCGAAGCGGAGGGAGGGGCTCTATATATAGCCGGAGGAGGAGGGGGATACATGGCGCCGCCGGAGTTCTCTGGAAGCCAACGAGTGATGACTAATGTTGCCAGAGAGGGGTGGAAGAGCTCAGCAATCACGCGGGAGCTGTCCACGCTCACGGACGAGCACAAGAAGCAGGGGAAGAAGAAGACAGGGGCATGGGCGCACTATGGCTTTTGTCCGCGACGTGCCGGTTCTTGCTGCAGCGTCTCTGGCATCGGCAAGCGCCAAGGAGAGGTCAAGGGTGATGAGTCGAGGCTGGTGGCGCGCGCGACAGTCATCGGCGAGCTCTGGATCAAGCACACGCCAAACAGAGGCACTGGCGCGACACAGAGCGCGTCGAACGCATGCCAGCGCCCGTGTCCACACGCGGTCACCATGCTGGCATGGTAAAAACGATGCCCACGCTCGGCCAAACCTTGTCCGGGCTGTTGTTCGTGCAGTGTTAGGTCTAGGAAAGTTGAGAACTCAATGCCAGGCCGATTAGAAATGACTTAAGCTTGCTGGCAAGTTTCTGGTCAGAAACTTGGTTGCCAACTTTGGAGGGCTTCTAGAAGGCCATTAGGGCTGATCTCCTAGGGTTAAGGTTTACTTAGGAGGGTAATGAGGCTCAAGAAAAACCATCTCCATTGGATCAAAGAAAAATACACATGTTGTACAAAGTGCATTTTCGGGACAGAAGTGAAATGATTTTCTGTAGCAAAAATATTCCAAAAAGTCATGCAATATTTTTGCTCAGGGAGGTGGGCCAAGTTTCAAAGAATATTCAGGAATTATATCAAGATTTTTGGAGTAATAAAAATGAGGGTTGCTTTGTAGCATTAGTTTCTGAGATGAGTTTCAGAAGAGAAATTGAATATTTTCCTTTTATGAAAAATATTCATTGGGCCATTTTTTGGGGTTTCAGGGAAATGAGGTTGAATGAGAGATAGATGGGTCACTTGGGTGATAGTCAAGGGAATGCCCAAGTGATAAGTCCATTTGAATTGATTCCAAAAACTCAAATCCAAAGCAAGGGCAAATAAAGTCTGGAAAAAGAGAGAAGGCAAAATCCAGACTGTCATAGTGGCAGACGCTGGTGGCGGAGGTGATCGACCACATCTACGTCATTCTGGTACCAGCGGCCAGGCGAGCAGTGTCATTTGCGGCTGCAACGACGATCCGCGCAGCAACAAAAAGCTAAGTCACGCTGAAACTTTGAGTGATCCTTTTTCTAAGGCTATTTTCCTCCAAGTGTCTCGGATTTTGTATGGAAAACCTGCACGCAAAGGAATCATGCCACTATTGGCAGCGCCCTTGTTCTGTTTCGAGTCCGCTCAACAGCTCAACTGGCTGCGCCGAGAACGGCAAGGTGTCTTGCCCGACAGCGACACCCCCAAGCAGGCTGCTAAGGATCCGTTCCTCCGCCCACGGCAAGGCGGCAAGCCTATCCAACTAAGCGTAGGGTGTAGTACATAGAAAGAGAGATCAAACAAGAAAATAGCATGCATTCAGTTCAAAGCACAATAAAGGTATATTACATCAGTGATTGCCGCGGTTCTAACTTAAGATAAAATTGTATTGGGTACGAACTCGCACGGCAACAAGAAATGGAGCAGCTAATCCCGGCGCTGGCCCTCCAACCTCTTGACTCTGTCGACGTAGCTGATGATGGGCTCGATACGCTCCTCAAGCACCTTAAGGTCTGCATCCTCTGGCAAGCTATCAAGTGCGTTGGCGAAGTCGATGTTGGGGTTCTAGTACGCCACCTTGGTGAGAACCTTGATCAAGGCGCCCCGACAAAGCTTTCGGGCCTCATTGGACAGATGAGTGGCCCTGTTAGAGTGGAGCAGCTTCAAGGCGTCGAGGACGTGCTCGAAGAATAGGGTCAGCCTGGCATTGTCGGTCACATTCACCTCATGGGAGAATCTGAAGCTCGGCATGCCCATGACGGCCAGCTGCGTGGTGAGCTTCTCCGCCACGTCGACAAGGCGGCTGGTCTAGAGCTTCGTGTTGTCCACAAGGTCATTGTGGGAGGTGGCAGCATTCAGCAGCAGCTGTCTCTCGTTAGCGAGATCCTTGATCAGGGTCTTCTCACGGGCACTGGTCTCCGAGAGCGTCCTCTCCAAGGTCTCCAGCTTCAGCTATAGATCGGCGATGGATTTGTTGGCCTCGGAGAGCAGCTTGGTCTTGTGGGAGATGGTGACCTGCAATTTTGCCAAAGTGCGGGCAGTCATGTCCCTGTCCTTCTTCAGCTTAGAGATCTCCTACCTCAGCTCCTCCAGCTCCAGCTCCAGCTTCTCCACCTTGTCCGCCAGCTCATTCTTGGCGGCCTCTGTGGCTTCAGCCCCGTCGACGACCTCCAGCTTGCCGGCATGGTCCCGGGCCAAAGCATCAAGTGCTTCTTTGTGCTCCTGCTTCAGCACCTGGGTCTGTTGCGCGACAAGCTTTTCAACTTCTTCGTCCTTGGCGCGAAGCTTGGCGGCGAGCGCCACTTCACAGACAACCAAGTCCCCTTCTTGGACGTCAAGCAGGAAGCGGCGCTGCGTCTGATCAGCTTCGTCCTTGGCAGCCTGTGCCTTCGCCACCTCTTGGGCCTTATCAAAGTTAGCTTGCTTTAGGAGGAGCTCTTGCTGGCGCTCGCCCAGCTGGTCCTGGGTGGCCTTCAGATCCTGCCGGGCCTCAGCAAACCAGACTTTCATCTGAGCGACGCACTCCTGAAAGTCTGCCTCTGCCTTGTCCACGGCGGCCATCCTGGAGTCCGCCTTATCCTTGTGGGCGTGGTAGAGCGCCTGGAGCTTCTGAAAGTTGGCACTCATGGCCTAAAGGAGTTGATCTTCTTTGGAACCGCTGCTGCTGGCGCTCGGTTCGTCGACAACATAGAGCCCGGCAGCAGCGAGTACCTCATCGTCAAACACCTCCCCTTCGGCTGGCGCCTCGGTGCTCGCCATCCCTGGGAGGCTGACGAACAGATCGTCACCCACCTTGAAGTACTTGCTCGGGGCAAGGGCTGAAGAGGAAGAGGGTTGGTCATCGACCACCTCCTCCCCGGCAGGCTCCTTAGCAGCCTCCTCAGTGGCGGCCTTGCCGGCCTCCCCGACAGCCCCTTGGCGGCCTCCTCGGCAGCGGCCTTGCTGGCCTCCCCAGCAGACCCCTTGGTGGCCTCCTCGACGACAATTTTGGTGGCCTCGGCCTCGGCGTCCTTGGCGGTCTCCTTGATGACTGCATCGACGTCCGTCTGGTCCACCAGGGGAGGATCTGGAGACCAAAACGGAGAGTAAGGCAGAGCCAAAACCAAAGTTCAAGATGAAGAAAAGAAAGAAAATCACATGGAAAAGGTGGCAAGGGGCGAGAGGCAAGCGGCTTACCTGTGACGAGTGGAGAGGAAGTGTTTCCCTCCTCGGCAACATCCCTTGCTGGGACAAAATCACCAGCGCCTGTGCCCACCACCTCTTCCTCCATGCGCGTGGGCTTGTCGATGGATGCCCTTGCCGGGGACACCCCTCTAGTTGGCGTGGTTGACGGGGGCGGCGTGTTAGGGATGGCCCTCAGTGGCTCCTCCTATTGCTGCTCTCCTCCTGCGAACCAGGCAAGGTTAGCACTAAAGATATGCACTCCAATGCCCGCCGGTGGGAAATGGATAACGAACTCACGTTGGGGGCTAGAATGGGGCCTGCACTGGGGGCTGGTCTCCGGGCTGATGAAGATCACCCTCGGCGCACGTGAAGTGGTTGTTGAGCGATCATCGCCCGTCGGGGCCCTAGCTCTCTTCACCACCCTCTGAGCCAGCGTCTTTGTGTCCCTGCGAAGACAAGATCAAGTCAAGATAAAATGATCTAGATAAAGGATCGGGAAATGAATGGGGAGGCGAGGTGCTCACTCGTCTTCCTCTTCTGGCTTTCTCTTATTCTTTGGGCTGAAGGACCCAAGGTCAAAATAGGCCACCGGGATGGTGTCTGCAAAGGGAGGAGGAGGAGACGGGTTCCTTGGGCGCTGGGTCGAGGAGGAGGCGGCGGCGCGCTTGGTCGAGGAGGAGGCAGCGACCGCAGCTTTCTTCGCCGCCGCAGCTTCCTTCACCACTTCCATGGCCACGCGCCTCGTCTGGCGCATGGGTTGCGCCTGAGCCTCTTGCTGCTGCATGGCCTTGCCGGGCCAGACTGGCTCCCCGGAGCTGGCCCGCTGCAGGACGCGCTTCTTCGAGTCTAAAGGCTCGTCCGCCTCGGACGCTTCCTCAGCCGCCTCCTCGACCGCCTCCTCGCCCGTCTCCTCGGCCGTTTCTTCAACAAGAGGAGCCCCGGCACTGGTGCCGCTGGGCCCCTCGGTGGACCCTGACCACTCAGCAAAATTATTCTCCTCTTCGGCCTCCTTGGCCTTGTCCTCCACTGCGCCAAGGCTGCTGGCCTCCTCGACAAGTGCCGCCTCTTCCACCCTGGTGGCAATGTACTCCGTCTCTTCCTCAGTGGTGGGGCGGATGAGCTGCGGCTCAGCACAGACATACGTCTCCGACAAGTTGTGAAAGAACTTTTGCACTATCTCTGCTTTTGGCTTGACCCAGGTCGAGTCAAGGCCATGCGTGTTGAACACCGGCATCATGGCGATGATAGCGGTCAAGCAAGAATTGTTGCTCAACGGGACCACCCCCGCTGGAAACTTGAACGGATTGTCAACCTTGCCGATCTTGGCATCCTTGCCGGACTTCTCGGCCTTGCCCGCCTTGTCGACCTTGAGCTGGAAAAGCCTCTGGCAGAGATGCGCATGTTGTATTACCGTAAAGTTATAATTCAGGCCAGGGCAGAGCCTCATGATGTCTGCCGCATTCTTGAAGTCCCAGGCCGGCCTCCTCTAATTGTGCAGAGGAGCAATACCGCGGTAGATGAAATCGACCCGATCATCTCGAGTGTGAGCCCAGCAGAGGTGAGGCTATGGATCCTAGTGGTGGCGACTATGAGCTTCTCGTCGTTAGTGTCGAGGTTGCCCCAGTCACTGCCGCTGGTCGGCGGCCTCCGACTGACCTGTCAGAAGTCCTGTGGATCTTTATCCTCGATCCAGCACAACCTACCTCGCCATTCGTCCCACTTATACTTCGTGGAACCCTCCAGGTACGTGCCCTTGCTCAAGGCCCTCGAGATCCAAGTGACGCAGCCGGAGATGGCGCCCCTTGCCTGGATGCGAGGGATGAAATAGTGGCGGAAGAGCACCGTGTTGGGATGCACCCCTGTGAAGCCCTGGCAAAGGTGGGCTGTCGGTGTCAAAACCGGCAAATCTCGGGTAGGGGGTCCCGAACTATACGTCTAAGGATCGAAGGTAACAGGAGGCGTGGGACACGGTGTTTACCCAGGTTCAGGCCCTCTTAATGGAGGTAATACCATACTTCCTACTTGATTGATTTTGATGAGTATAGGGGTTACAAGAGTTGATCTACCTCGAGATCGAAATGGCTAAACCCTAGATGTCTAGCCTGTATGATTGTGATCGCCCCTAAGGACTAAACCCTCCAGTTTATATAGGCACCGGAGGGGACTAGGGTTGTACAAAGTTAGTTTACAGAGGAAGGAAACTACACATCCAGACACCAAGCTTGCCATCCATGCAAAGGAGAGTCCCATCCGGACATGGGAGAAGACCATCTATCTCGTATCTTCACGACCCATCAATCCGGCCCATGTCACATAGGACAGCTCCCCGAGGACCCCACAGTCTAGGACTCCCTCAGTAGCCCCTGAACCGGGGTTCAATGGCGATGTATTCGGCGCACAGATTGTCTTCGGCATTGCAAGGCAGGTTCCTTCTCTGAATACTCCAATGCAGTCCTCCACACAAAATAGTTGTATCCGGCTCTTTTAAATAATTATAGCCTTAAGCTATAAGGGCAAAAATATTCGAAACGAAGTAAGACACATCCATTGGTGATTTTTGTGGCAAGGGGTTATGTCCTGGCCCTATTATTATGCTGAACCGTTTCACAGCCTTTGCTTCGTGTTTTGAGGCACGGCCATATGCACATATTGTCAAAGCAGAGATCGCGTCCCCTTGTCACGAGATTCTCATCAATAGGGGTTTGGGTAATCCAACTGTGCCGTTCACATGTCCCCTTTGAAATAGGCGAGATTTAAGGCTTGCGAGTGGGTGCTTGACATCCACTGCCTCTATAAGAAGATAAGGATCTGTGTTTTTACCCCACGTCTTCTTCCTCCTCATCCCATCTGCCATTCGAGCTCCAGCGCCCAAGTCCCTATCTTTTCCATTGCCACCAAACACCCCAGCCATGTCCAGATCTGGAGTGCATGGCAAGTGGATGGCTTCCTCAATTACAGAGGAGAACATCAAGGAGCTCCGGGAAGTTGGGTACCTGGCCACGAATATAATCCATCGACTCCCTGCAAAAAAGCAGATCATTCCCACTCCAAAGCCTAATGATATGGTAGTGTTCATCCCCCATTTCCTTCGTGGACTAGGGTTTCCCCTCCATCCTTTCGACCGTGGTCTTATGTTTTACTATGGGTTAGATTTTCATGATCTAGCCCCAAATTCCTTCCTCAAACTTTCGGCGTTTATCATCGTGTGCGAGGCATTCCTCCGCATCCCTCCCCACTTCGGCCTATGGCTCAAAGTCTTCAATGTGAAGCCAAAGGTGGTCGAAGGCCAACACGTAGAGTGCGGCAGCGCCATGGTGAGCAAACTCCCCAACGTCACCTGGCCAAAGGGAACCTTTGTGGAGTCCATCAAGGGACGGCAACAGGGGTGGTTCTATATCACGGAACCCCGCGATTCCACATGGGCCGCCGCTCCTAAGTTCAAGTCTGGGCCCCCGATGCGGCTTACATCCTAGCTCAATAAGGGCCTAGATTGGGAGTCGCCTGACAAGGTGACGATGTTGGAGAGCCGCGTCAAGGGTATGATAAACAAGAACACCAGCCATGCCAGCGTGATCCAGGTGATGCTTTTTTGCCCGATTCTCCCTGCAACGGTTCTTCGGCACAATGCACGAAGACATATGGAAGTTGCCCTTCAAGGCTCAAAAGTTGTGGCCGGAAACGACCGAAGACTGCGGCCTCGACTGCGCTCGCCCGGCTACTCCTGTAAGTTTTATGATGACTTTAATTTGCAAATCCAAGGAGTATATTGAACTTTCTTACTCCCACAGGTCTGGACAAAGAAGGCGGAGCAGATCAAATGTCCGGCTCCGCTGCCCGAAGACCAGTCCACCCCTTTGCTGACGAAGATGCTGGTTCCGGCACCATATCAGGCGCCGGAGAAGAAGGCCAAGGAGAAGGGCGAGGAGGCCAGAAGTGGCCTCCGCCGTAAGGGTGCTTCGGACGCCGTGTCCGAAGACACCGAGTGCTCCTCCTCTCATGAAGAAGATGTAGAGGAGGAAGAGAGCAACTCCCCCCTTAAGGGGGGAAAGAAGAGAAGGGCGGCTTCCATGGATCTAGAGGCGGAAGCGTCCAAGAAGGGGAAACCCTCCCTTTCGGATGACTCTGAAATGGATGCCGAAGCCATCCCCAAGTGGCACACGAGGCCAAAGCCCCTGGCCAGATCGTAAGTATCAAAAGAAACCTTTCATATATCCGATTTCATGCCTTGTAGTTCTAATATATTGAATTACATATTGTAGCCCGGCTCGTGATCTCCCTCGACGATCATCGTCAACTGGGAACTCGCTAGGGCCAACGCTATGGACAACACTGAAGTGCTGCCCCGAAGAACCTCTCCAAGTCACAGGGAAGTGCGGGAGGCCATGAAGGTGGCGACGGAGGATAATACATCTGTCGCCGAAGAGAGGGGGAAATCAACCCCCATAGAGACCGGCGACGGGGGCCATGCTCAATTCGGCCCCCAACCCAATATTATTCTGGATACCCATACGGCTCCAGAATCGGGCCAGCAGCCTCCTTCAAGAGAAGGGGGTGCGCCATCTCCACCGGCGTCCTCTATCAACCCGAAGGCGTCGGACACTCTGGTGGAAGCGCTTCAGAGTGCTTCCATTGTGGAGGAACACCATTCCCTTATGGGTACGGTGATTGATAGCATCTGTGACCGTGTCAAGGTGCAGTGGGCGAAGATGAATGCCACCAGTCTTGCAACCGAGGGACCGCCCGCGGGCAAGGAGCATCGTGTGCCGGAGAGATACTTCAACGACGTCCTTGAAGGATCCCGCATTATAGAGGGCCTATGTTTGAAGGACACCATTTTTGAATGAATGTATCTGTGCTGCATGCCCAAACTTTGTATAATGAAAACAGGCGTTTATACCATTTTAGTCTTGTTTCATCTGAAATTATTTATCCTCTGTTGCAGCCGTTTATTGAATCTGAGAGTTGGCCAGTCGTCGGCTTCAGCCCCTCATGTAGATACTACGGGGGTGTTCAGAACAGCACAAAAACACACTTAACCCAATGACTTGGTCCTTGAAGGAGGTGCTGGTGCGGTGAACCAGGCAATCAGACTATATGGCTTTATCGCTCTCACTTAGCCATAGGAGTTTGACAATAAGATTGTAGGCGCAGCCCCTGGTATTGTTCAGTGATCCAAACTTAGGTGCTATAGACACCTGACTATATAAAAACCATTCCTTCGTGTGAAACGGAAAAAATCACAAGAGATTTATACCGAGTCACCGAATAGCTGACTAGCTCTCGCCGCATCATGACAGTCAGTTTTAGGCTTTCTCTACTGAGGTGTTTATCCGGCTAACCAGAAACACAATCACAGTAGTTCTCCCTTTACTTCCTTAGCCGAACAATCAGAACGTAAGGTAGTAACCACAGGAGCCGGGCAACCCAACTATTGACCCAAGACATGATTCGGAGCCGATGCATATAATGCTAGATTCGGGATGCCGAATTGTACTGTAAAAGTGTTCGGACTTATGGTATATTTAAGAAATGTACGTGGCTGAATGGAGCCCCTGGCGATTTAGGTTGTGCCGAGGTGTACATGACAATCAGACGCTTATGGTATATTTAAGAAATGTACGTGGCTGAATGGAGCCCCTGGCGATTTAGTTCGTCTGAGCAGTGCATGGTAGCCACTATGAAAAGGGACAATGTCGAAGATCAAGTCTTCGCTTTGGAAGTTGTTTGGCGAACCAAAGACGACTTCCAATGTGACTGAGCCCGTGCAGCGGGCCTCTACACCCGGTATTACTCCTTTAAAGGTAGTTTTGGTGGGCTTGATTCTTGACGAGTCAATACCCATTTATCGGATTGTGTCCTGATAGAGCAGGTTAAGACTGCTGCCGCCGTCCATGAGGACTCTCGTGAGGTGGAATCCATCGATAATTGGGTCGAGAACTAATGCGGCTGAACCTCCATGACGGATACTGGTCGGATGGTCCCTGCAATCAAAGGTGATCGAGCATGCTGACCATGGGTTGAATTTTGGGGCGACTGGCTCTATCGCATAGACGTCCCTTAACGCGCGCTTGCGCTTCCTTTTGGGGATGTGAGTAGCATATATCATGTTCACCGTCTTGACCTCAAGGGTAAATTTCTTCTATCCTCCTATGTTCGGTGGGCGAGGCTCCTCGTCATCATCCTCACTGGGCGACCCTTTCCCCGTGTGCTCGGTGTTTAACTTGCCAGCCTGTTTAAAAACCCAACAACTTCTGTTGGTATGGTTGGCGGGCTTGTCCGGGGTGCCGTGAATTTGGCAAGGTCGATCGAGTATTCGGTCCAGGCTAGATGAACCATCTTTGTTTCTTTTGAATGGCCTCTTTCGCTGACCGGGCTTGGAGCCACTAAATCTGGCATTGATCGCCGTTGCTTCAGCATTGTCAGTGTTGCTACGACGCTTATTTTTGTTGCGTCGGGGCCTGCCGTTTCTGCTCCTTGCTTCGGAAGTGCCAGGATCGCTGGTACTGTTGCTGCTACAGGCAAGACAACTATCTTTGCCAGCGCAAAAGCGGGTCATGAGTGAAGTGAGGGCTGCCATGGACTTCGGCTTTTCTTGGCTGAGGTGTCGGGCAAGCCATTGCTCGCGGATTCTGCATGTGCAAAACTGTCTTACACCCGTTGTATGTGAACGTAGAGTCTATCACACCCGATCATCACGAGGTGCTTTGAAATGATGGACTTTGGCAACGGTGCATACTCGGGGAGAACACTTTTATCTTGAAATTTAGTGAAGGGATCATCTTATAATGCTACCGCCGTTCTAAGCAAAATAAGATGCATAAAGGACAAACATCACATGCAAGCAAAATATGTGACATGATATGCCTATCATCATCTTGTGCTTTTGATCTCCATCTCCAAAGCATCTTCATGATCTCCATTGTCACCGGCTCGACACCTTGATCTCCATCATTGCATCAAGGTCATCTCGCCAACAATTGCTTCTACAACTATTGCTAATGCGTAGCGATAAAGTAAAGCAACTACATGGCGCTTGCATTTCATACAATAATTAAGAGACAATCCTAAGGCTCCTACCAGTTGTCCATATTACAAAACATGATCACCTCATACAACAACGTATATCACATCACGTCTTGACCATATCACATCACAACATGCCCTGCAAAAACAAGTTAGACGTCCTCTACTTGTTGTTGCAAGTTTTATGTGGCTGCTACGGGCTTCTAGTAAGAACTGTTCTTACTTACGCAAAACCACAACAGGGATTATCAATTTTGTTGTTTTAACCTTCTTTAAGGACCAGCCGTAGTCAAATTTGATTGAACTAAAGTAGGAGAAACAAACACCCGCTAGCCACCTTTATGCAAAACAAGTTGCATGTCAGTCGGTGGAACCGGTCTCATGTGCGTGGACATGTAAGGTTGGTCCAGGCCGCTTCATCTAACAATACCACCGAATCAAAATAAGGCGTTGGTGGTAAGAAGTATGACCATCACCGCCCACAACTCCTTTGTGTTCTACTCGTGCATATCATCGACGCATAGACCTGGCTCTGATGCCACTATTGGGGAACGTTGCATGGAAAACAAAAAAAATTATACGCACACGCAAGATCTATCCATGAAGATGCATAGCTACAGGACGGGAGAGTGTGTCTACGTACCATCATAGACTATTAAGCGGAAGTTTTTAACAACATGGTTGATGTAGTCGAACACCTTCGCGATCCAACCGATCAAGTACCGAACGTACGGCACCTCCGCAGCACACGTTCAGCTTGATGACGTCCTCGCCTTCTTGATCCAGCAAGACGAGCGAAGTAGTAGATGATTTCCGACAGCATGACAGTGTGGTGACAATGATGGTGAACTTGTTCCCGCGGGGCTTCGTCGTGCACTACGGAAAAACTGGACGGAGGACTAAACTGTGGAGAGGGGCGTCGCACACGGCTAAGAGATTGTCATGGTCTTTGTGTGACTCCCCCTCCATCATATATATAGGTGGGGGAGGGGAGGCAGCCAAGAGGCGGCCCAAGGGTGGCCGGCCAGCCACCTTTGTTGGTGCAATGATAGGCCCCTTATGTTTTGGAGTTTGTTGACATAAATAGTATTGGACTTTGTGTTTGCTAGTGCACACAGAGTAATAGGTCCCTGAAGTATCGAGGAGTTTGATGCAAATGAAGAAGATAATCTCACTGCTGTGCACCGAAGGTTATCACCGAAGATAAAGCTAACAAGAGTGACCCCTAAAAATTGCTAAAGTTTAAGCAATTGGTTTGGTGTCTGTTTGAAGCATATGACCGCGTTCGAGGAAGAATGAAGACAAAGTGAAGACATAGCATTTGTTTCGTTGTTCTTATTCTTTCATTGTGTCAAAGGACCACCATACTATTAAGAGGGGTGTAGCATTCGAAGCATTGATTCTCTGATGCTTAACCCAAATCCTATGAAAGTTGTGAGAGAAATCTCTTTGTGTTCCGTGTAAATAATTGCCAGCAAGAGACTGTGATCTTCTTTGCTGCGAGAGATTTGCCTTGGACTGAGGAGTTAGCATTACTTGTTCCTCAAGTAATGTTACCGTTGCTCCAAAATCCGACCATTGTGAACGTGTCGGTTGGCCATTGGCTGGACCTCATGCCCAAAATGGTCATTTCCCATCTGGGAAGGCTGCGGCTATAAATAGCCACCCCGCGTCGGCTTTGTCCGGTGGCTTCTCCGTCTGATTTCTGAGAAGATTGTTGGGCAACCCACTCTCTGACCGATTTGAGTTTAAAATCCACTGAGAGAAAAACCCTAGAGCCGAAGAATTATATAGTGGTTCAGCATCACTCGAATCTAAGTTTAGTACGCTCCGCCTATTACTCTTGAGAGCTGCAAACTCTCTAGACAGTTAGGTGTCAATTTCTTCAGAGACCAAGAGTGATTGTGGTTCGCGAAGAAGAAGTCTGTAAAGGTTCGGAGATCGCCTTTGAGTATCTACCACGAGTAATCGGCATCGGTTGGCGAACCGATTGTCGAGTAAGGTGAAGAGAGTTTATCTTTCGTGTTAAGTCACAACCCCTCCAACCAGACGTAGTCCTTGTGCAGAAGGACGAACTGGTTGAACAAATTCCTTGTCACGATCGAGCATCTTTGGTTATCTCTGTCACTCACGTTTACCTTCAATGCATTTTCATTCGTATGATTTGCATCAAAGCATGCTTTAGTTTCCCTTCGGTACTATGTGTTAGTTTACAATAGTTTATTTTTCATTCGTTCTTCTGCTGGGTTCTGAGAGATTAAGTTTTCTGAAGAAAATTTAAAACTCCCATTCACCCCCCTCTCTGGTTGACATACTTTGTTCCTACAATTGGTATCAGAGCAAGGTACTCCTTGACTCTGCTCATTTTAGTCTAACGACTTTGGAGTTTAAGTATGTCTTCAGTGAACTACAAGTCGCATCTCAAGATTCTCTTATTCGATGGGACGGACTATCCCTTCTAGAAGGAGAAGATGAAGATCCGTCTCCGAGAAATAGATGAAGATATGTGGAACATGGTGCAGCTTGGGCTGACAGTCGCTATTCCTCAAGCTCTACCGATGAAGAAAAGAAGCTCATTCAACTGGATGCTCAAGCGAAAGATGAGATTGGTGGCCATCTCTCTCGAGCATAAGTCCTTCGGTATTGTCAGTGTGACACTGCAAAGGAACTGTAAGATGTCCTCGAAAAGACCAATGAAGGAGTTTCAACTTAGAAGGAAGCTTGAATTGATACCCTACGAGCGAAATTCAATCGCTTCAAGCGTGTTGGAAATGAAAGATGTCAGCAAACCTTTGATCGTCTCAGTGATATAGCAAATGAACTACAAGGTCTCGGTGCCAAAGATATCACCGACCATGAAGTTGTCAAGAAACTGCCCAGATCGCTTGACAATTTTTTCGATACTCTTGTCCTGATGATTCATGAATGCCATGATTTCAAGTCCCTCACCTCTGCTGATGTCATGGAAAGATATAACACTCACAGGGAACAACAAGAAGAGAAAATAGATCTGTATTGCTCAACTCAATGCAAAAAATCATGCTCTCAAAGCTGTGGCTGATTCCTCCTCAGATGGAAATGCCGAAAAAGATTCAGATGATCTAGAACGACTCAACAAAGATCTCGCACTGATAACAAAACAATTCCACTGTTTCCACAAGAAGAGCCAGTTCCAGAAAAGAAGTTCAGGCAACTCCGGGGGTTCAAAGTCTTCATCAAAACCTGCTAGAGAATACACCTATTTCAAGTGTAAAAAGCCAGGAAACTTCATTTCGGACTGCCCTCTCTAGGAAGCTGAAACCCATGCTAGTGGGAGATATTATTCGGGCAACTATCGAGGCAAAAGCAAGAGCAACAACTACGACTCCAACAAATAAAAGAAAACAAAGAAATTCTTCAAGAAAAATGACAACTCCACTTCGAAATCTTTGTCAAGATCTTCATCAAGGAACCCCTCCAAGTCCTCCTCCAACCGCAAAAATACTTCTCGTGAGGCCAAAGCATACATCAGCAAGGAGATGGATTCTAAAGAAGAAGAATCATCTACCTCTGAAGAATAGAATGAGTCAGATGAGGACTCTGACTCAGGCATGGCTGGCATAGCATGCACACCTTCTCCTGCAATGAATTTCTTCAAGAATCTGTCAAGAGACACTGAAACTCCTGCCTACTACTTCATGGCCAAGGATTCGAAAGAAAAGGTATCCTCCAAACATCACAAGGCTCACTCCAGTGATCAATATTCTTCTGATGAGGATGACCATGCTAAGCTGATCAAAATTGCCAACATACAACAAAATTCTCTTGAGAAAATTGAGAAAACCCTCAGGAAATCTGAAGGGTTGTTGGTTGAGGAGGTGGAGAAAAATCAGTCGTTGACCGAAGAGTATTCCACTCTCAAGTCCGAATGGATGAACTCTCAACTCGTCATGATTTTCTCTCAACAGACCACGAAGTTTACCTACGATTACCTGAAAAGGAAACAGGAACTCGAGGCACTAAGAGAGGCTCATGATGATTTGATGAGAGAAATTCTCTTCTCACCCAATAACTCAAGGATAAACCTGAAGTGTGTGAGCCACCATGTTTAAAATGTCTTGAACAAACCAATGTTGAATCATCTGCGAGTGCTAACCCCTCAATCGAGGAAAATGGTTCTGTTTTTGATGAAAATGCTAGGTTGAAGGATCTTCTTTAGACAAGAATGTTCAAATCTCTCAAAGGACACCAAACCCTTTGCGATGTTCTTAAGAAATCTATTCTTCACAAAAATCCCAGAAAGGAAGGTATCGGTTTCGAAAGGAAACTGAATGAAAATGGCACTTACCGGGAACCACATCAATATCCTCAAACAGTGTGGGTTCCTGCAAAGAGCAAAACTCTCGATCCGGCATTACTTTCGGGATACTACTCTCCTATTCCTGAAAATCATAATGATGATTCCCTAGACAACTATAAGTTGTTCAAGAATCAACATGGCGAGACTGTTGCTCGCTATTTTGGACCAAATAGCAGAAATGGCCCCCAAAGAAAGCTATTTGGGTGCCTAACAAATTGTTGATGCTTTGTCTATTTCTGCTCAACTAACGATGCAGGCACAAAGAATTCGACAGAATGGGTATATGCATACTGGATACAATCACTATGCTCATTCGTCTGGAAAGAATTTCAATGCTTATTCTTTCAATTATGCTCGCACCTCATCGAGCAACAACTATGCTTATCGAAATAAATCATATCCTGCTCGTTCATTTGTCATGAAGCCACCTGCAAAGATGTGGGTGGTTAAGAAAGCCTAATTCTTCTGTAGGACTATGTCTCCGGGTGCACTGAATAGGTAATGGATAGTGTATGCACTAGTCATATGACTGGAGACAAGTCGTTGTTTGCCGACCCCGACTTAACTGCTTCTCCTCTATAGTATAACACTTTTGGTGACAACAACAAAGGGAAGGTGATTGGGCTAGGTAAAATTGCTATATCCAAGGACAAATCTATTGATGATGTGCTACTTGTTCAATCCCTTGGATTCAATCTTATGTTAGTTGGCAAGCTATGTGATCTAGGCATGCTAGTCTTATTCTCTATATCGAAATGCATTGTCTTCATGGCATCTTACAATTCCTTCGTCTTTGAGGGAATTAGAAAGGGTGATCTTTATATTGTGGATTTCTCTAAGGGTCCCTCTGTCCAAACTTGCTTGCTTGCAAAAGCAACCGAAGGATGGTTGTGGCACCATAGACTAGGTCATGCAGGTATGAGAAATTTGCAGACCCTCGTGAAGAAAATCATCTCCGTGGCATTCCTGATGTGAAATTCGACAAGAACCGCCTTTGTTCTGCTTGTGAGGCTGGTAAATTGGCTAATTAGCATCATTCATCCAAGACAATTATGACCACGACAAGGCCTTTGGAAATTCTTAATATGGATTTATTCGGTCCTCAAAATTATGCAAGCTTCGGTGGCAGTCATTATGGCCTGGTTATTGTTGATGATTTCTCTCGTTACACTTGGGTATTATTCCTCGAAGACAAGACCTGCACTCAAGAAATCTTCAAAAGCTTCACTAAGAAGGCCCGGAATGAATATGATGTGCGAATTAAGCATGTCAGAAGTGACAATGGAACTGAGTTCAAAAATACTCATATTGCTGAATTTCTCAATGATCATGGTATTACTCATGAGTTCTCTGTTGCATACACTCCCCAACAAAATGGAGTTGTTAAACAAAAGAATAGAACTCTCGTTGAAATGGAAAGAACTATGTTCAATGAGTACGAAACTCCCATTCGCTTCTGGGCTGATGCTATTAACATTGCTTGTCATGTTATCAATCGTGTTTATCTTCACAAGCTCCTTAAGAAAGCTGCATATGAGCTTATCACTCGCAAGAAACCAAATGTTTCTTATTTACGTGTTTTTGGTGCACCTTGTTACATTCTTGATATGAATCACTCTTCCAAGTTTGCACCTAAGGAACATGAAGGTTTTCTTCTCGGTTATGGCTCAAACTCGCATATGTATCGTGTCTATAACTCTCACCACATGAAAGTTATAGAAACGGCAAATGTGCGGTTTGATGAATCTAATGGCTCTCAAAAGGACCCCCTGCCAAATGTGATAGATGAACTGCTGATTTCTGATGCTATTCGGCAAATGGCCATTGGGAGCATCAATCATGTTGAAGGAAATGCACTTGACTCCTCTGATGATGATGCTCCTATCACTCTAAGCAGAACTCATAAAGCCACAACCGAAGAAAATGCTCCTCCGAATGGAAATGGAAGTCAAAATCCAAATGCCAATCAAAATGGCAATCCTGAAGGGAATGATGATATAAATGTTGATACCGATGATAATGACCATCACAAAGAAAATGCTCATCCTCACGTGGCAAATCAAGTTGATCCTTCATTAATTCACGATGAAATTGAGAATCTAGGTTATCGACCCACAACTCGTTCACGCACTCATTTAGCGAACTACTGTGACAGTTTATCCTTTATTTCATTGGCAGAACCTACCAAGTATGAAGAATCCATGAGTGATCTAGATTGGATGAATGCCATGCAAGAGGAGTTGGTGCAATTCGAATTGAATGATGTATGGGAATTGGTTGACAAACCGAATCCCAAGAAGCACAATATCATCGGCACAAAATGGATTTTCCGCAACAAGCAAGATGAAAATGGCATTGTGGTGAGAAACAAGGCATGACTTGTTGCTCAAGGGTACACACAAGTAGAAGGTATTGATTTTGGTGAAACATATCACTACAAAAAAAGACACATCCGTGACATTTTGTGTCGAACGAATTTTTTTTTCTGTCATACTTATGACACTTCTATGATGATAATTGTGACAAAATCCGGTATCATCATATATGTGGTGGGATCCTACTTCTATGATAAAAAATCATGACAGGAAATTGCCTTTTTGTCCCGGGTGGGCTGGAGACGCAGCTGCATGACATTCTTTGGGCCGTGCATGACAGAAAAACCGTGGTAGAAGCGAGGGCGAGGAAAATATCAGGGAATTCCTGGTTACGGTGGGTGGTCGAGGGCTGAGCGATGCACGTTTCTCTCATACACGTACGCGCGTGGGTGTGAGGCGTTGGGCTCTAACTGAACCCGAGCGATTGCACTGCAAGGTACGTGTTACTGAACCCGAGCGATCGAGCGATTCCTTCGCTACTGCTGCTAACTGAAGCCGATCGATGCTGCCTATGGATGAACAATGAGCGTTGTTGGGGGGGTGGATGAACAGTTCCCGGTGGGGGTTGGATGAACATGACCCCATGGTGTTGCCGCCGGATGAACAGGACCCGGATCGATCGAGTCGGTTGGACGCGGATGAAGAGGACCCCATGGAGGGCTAGATGAATAGGACCCCGTGGAGGGAAGGTTGAACAGTAGCCGATGGACGGCTGGTTGAACAGTAGCCGGTGGAGGGGTGGTTGAACATGACCCTGTGAAGAGGGCTGGTTGAACAGTAGCTGATGGAGGAGTGTGCGGTGGAGGCTAGATGAACAGGAGCCCATGGATAAATAGTCGCAGGTGGAGGCTAGAGGAGGTCGACAGGGATGAACAGTAGCCCGTGGAGGCTGGAGGAGGTCGACGGTGGAGATGAACAGTATCTGGTGGAGTCCCGTTTTGCGGTACGCCACACCCCTCCCGATGAACAGGACCCTTGTTTCGACCGTAGCGCTCCAACACAAGTCTGTTTCCTTTGTTTTGCGGTATGCCACACCCCTCCCGATCAACAGGACCCTGTTTCGACCGTAGCAGGTCCAACAGAAGTTCATTTCCTCTGTTTTGCGGTATGCTAGACCCCTCCCGATGAATAGGGTCCCGTTTCGACCATGGTCGGTCAAACACAAGGTTGTTTCCTCCGTTCTGCAGTACGCCAGCCTCGTTTCCATCGGCTGTTCCTTCAAAGCCCTCCTGATGAACACGACGACGCATTCGTTCCGACCCAACCGGTTGGCTCCCGATGAACAGCACGCGTTCCGTTGCCTCCCGATGAACACGACACATTCCGTTGCCTCCCCATGAAAATGACGACGACACAGTTTCTCCGTTCTGACCTAGCCACGTACACGAGCCCTGGCCGTACGTATGCGTGAGTAGGCGTTCGAGATCCCACCCGTATGTATGTACGTGGACGTATTTACTTTCTTGCACCCTGGCCGTTGTACGTACGTGTGCATGCTACGTGTGTGCCTCTACTACGACACGTGTGCTCCTCTACTACAACACGTGCATGCCTCTACATCGACCAGTATGTGCGTACACGTTCACGACCAGAATGACAACGCTATGTACGCTTCGACCAGGTGGGTCCCGACTGCCAGGCACTTCCTTGCGTGCGAAGATGTAGCTGGTGGGTCCCAGCAGTCAGGGGCCGAATCGGTTTTTTTGCCCGTAATATGGACACACTTCCTTGCGTTCGAAGATGTAGCTGGTGGGTCCCAGCAGTCAGGGGGAGAAAACATTTTTTTTCACGGTAAAAAGGATGTAGTTGCATGCATGCGTCCATGCGCGTGGTGCGTCCCCGCTGTCAGCCTCTCACGTACAGTCATCTTGCGATGACTCTTGTTTGTTGACCATCTTGACCACACTGTGCCGAGCACACCAAGGTCGGTGGACGATGGCGAGGCCTCATACTGGAACGACCCGAAGATGGGGAAGACGCATAATGGAGTCGCAGATCGAGAGGAGTGGGAAACTTGACTGGTTCAGGGTGCGCGGCAGCACTGCCACCCATGGGAGACAGGAGCAAGAACAGAGGTTAAAGAAGGAGCACGACTGTTGGATTAACATCCAACGGTCCAGCTGCTAGAATCATTTGTTGATTAAGTTGACAAAGCCCTACGTACACGTCTGCTTAGTAGGCCCACAAGTCAGCCACCAAATCTGTCAGGTCCCAGCTGTCATCGGGAGGAATGTTTTTTTCGCATGACAAGGAGGCACTTCCCTCCGTGCAAAGATACAGCCAGAGGTTCCCATCTGTTAGGGGGATGAAACATCTTAATAAGGAGGAACTTTCCTTGCATGCGACTGTGGACCTCGTTGGTCCTAGCCATCAGGCTCTCATGTACAATCCTCTTCTGATGACTCTCGTTTGTTGACCACGCCGTGCCGAGTGCCGCGTGGCGGTGGACGACGGCGAGGCCCCAGACTGGAACGACCCAGATATGGGGAAGACGCGACAGTGGAGTCACAGACGGAGAGGAGTGGGAAACTTGACTGGTTCGGGTGCGGGGTGGGCCTACACTCGGCAGAGAATAACAGGAGGTGCAGAGTGGAGGGATGGCCTGGCCGTCGGTGGGGTAGCTTTTCGCTACGAGTCACACACAACAACGCCGCTAGACGTCGGAAGCTGGAGCAGGCGGTCCCGGCAGCGCTGGGGGAAGAAGACGAGAGATTGAAGAAGAATGTCGGGCGTTGGATCTGAATCCAACGCCTTGCTTAGGCTTCGACCTACTGGCCCACATGTCAGCCAGTCCATTTGTTTTTTAGTCCATTTGGTGGGCTGGGTGAAACAATGATGTAGCATCTATGCAGCCCGTTTATATATATGGTAGAATTTAAAGCCCATTTGCGTTTTTCTCGAAATCCGTGGACTTGCTAGGCTGGGTGAAAATATCATGTTGGGCTGGATGGAGAAATATTATAAAAACATAAACACATGATTGCATGTCTATTACTGCATTGGTTAGTAAAATCTTTGCAAGCTTATGTACGCAATCACTACGAGTTAACTTGCCAAGTTATGTATAAACAATTATTATTATTATTTTGTAAGAACTTTCAATTTACGAAATAAAATATCATTTTAATTTGATGAGTTAATAGGACGTGGGGTATTATTATTTTTTAGGCTAGATGTGGGACAGTTGAGTTGGTTCTAGGGAAAAGTACTGGGAGAAAACTCAGTTTACATCGAAAAAGAAAGTGGAAGAAAATTCAGATATAGGATTAATGAAAACAAAAAATAAAGGAAGTGGGAAGGTCTATAAAATGGTTGGACGAACGACAGGTTTAACGGAACCTTTGTTTCTATTATATATATATATATATATATATATATATATATATATATATATATATATAATAGAAACATACATACAACCAGTCTATTCTGCTAATATTAGTAGAATAACTATTCTGATAACACTTCCCCACTGCAGGCTCAACGCAAATGCATGTCATTGTTTGAACCAAGTGTGCTGCAGTACACAAGCGAGTGAACTTCTGGTCGCAAAAAAACTGCAGGCTGTGTTTTTTTGGTACGTTTTTCGCTCTAGTTTTTTAACCGTTTATCAGAACGAGGTGAGTAATATAAGGCTGAAAAGCTATGGATTAGGCACAACTTCGTCATGTTGAACACTTTTCGAGATTCCTCGCGGTTTAAGAGCAGTTTTGAAAATGGTGTGGCGCACGACGAGTGGCGGCGAACGTGTTTTGGCATTTTTTTTCTAAACCGCTTGTCGGAATGAAGCAAATGATACATCGTTGGAAAGATATCATCGAGGCGCATCTTTTTCATATCTATTATTTTCTCTAATTCGTTATGGTTTAAGAGCAGTTTTAAATTTAGTAAATCGCGGAATTGTGTTTTTTTAAAAAAAAATCAATTTTTGGCACTGTTTTCTGTCCAGTTTTTGAACCGTTTGTCGAAACGAGGCGTATTATACACCGTTGAAAAACTATAGACAAGGCGCAACTTTGACATGTTGAGATGTTTTCGATATTCCTTACGGTTTTTAGTTAATTCTGAAAATTAGGCGGCTGACGATGATAGGCAGCGGTTGTTTTTCGTGAAATTTTTACAAACAGCTGATTGGAATGCTTCAACTGATATGCCGTTGGAAAGATATCATCGAGGCACAACTTTTTATATATATATATATATTACTTTCTCTAATTCTTTACGGTTTAAGAGCAGTTTCAATTTTACTAAATAGCGGAAACTCTGTTTTTCGCGACAAATCGATTTAGGAACTGCATCAGATAGAAGAAAACACTACTTCAGACTGAAAACCGGACTGCAATGTTGGACAGAGAATATTGCATGCTTTTTTTGTTATTGTTTTTGTGTTATGAGGCGAGTGCAGTTCCCATCGAAGAAAAAGGGAACCTCGACATAAGTTTATGTGAACCACGACATAAGTTTAACTGGACCGCATTTTTTTCATTTCTTTTTAGCATTTTTTTTGCACTTCACATTGAGCCAAAGTGAACCTCAACACTATCAAAAGTGAACCTCATTACTCTGTTTTTGCTTCCCTAACATTTTCGCACTTCACATAGAGCACAAGCAAACCTCAACACTCTTCAAAGTGAACATCATTACTTTGTTTTCGCTTCACTATCATTTTTTCACTCCACATAGAGCACAAGCGAACCTCAACACTCTTCAAAGTGGACCTCATTACTCTGTTTTTGCTTCCCTAACATTTTTGCACTTCACATAGAGCACAAACGAACCTCAACACTCTTCAAAGTGAACCTCATTACTTTGTTTTTCATCCCTATCATTTTTGTGTGAACCCCAAAGAACCGCAACATTCTCTATATTGATTTTGAAGTTTTGACACATAGATGAATACAAAATAACTGAAGTGTTCTACACAAGCAAACTCTACAAATTTTTGCACAACAAACTGCAAAGATTTGGATCTCGGTTTTTCAGTTAATTAACTCCGAGGAGGTAAACAATAAACTGCATGCACAACCTGGCCGAGATGCACATAAAAAATGCATTCACAAAATTACCAACAGGCAATCTGCATGCTTGGTTTGGCCGACCTCGCACGCCCACAAACTGCAATGCTAGACTGGAAGCATCCACGAACTGAATCGCTGGTCTATAGAGCGGATTGCAACTTTTTTTGCTGTTTTCTCTCGAAGAAAAACCTACACTGAGTCTCCACGGAACGAACTGCATGGGAGGGATGCGGTAGCCTCGAATCAAGCCTGCACCCAGGAGCTAGGTGAACTGCATCATCAAGACCTGCGCTCTGCCTAAGTGTAGCCGCCGCCGGCGGCCATCCACACGTGCAAACTGCAAAATCATTTTGAAATGCAAAGTTCACTAGATTGTAGAAAAGACCAAAATTCACAAAATTTGCACCAAAACCATTGAATCCTGTGGGAGCTGACAAAAATTGGACGAAATCTCACTGTCCGTCATGTACATGGACTCCCTACCTCCTCCTATCTCTCCTCCACCACCAGCCTGTAGCTCCTGTATACCACACCGAAGGAGGGGGCGACGTGGTGCGCCGGAAGATTTCCAAGATCCAAAAGTGTCGATGGTGCAGGGCGGCAAGAGAAGGCGAGGAGGAGAAGATGGTGGTACTAGGAGCCCGAGGCAGGGTCGCAAGGCCGCGACCCATCTTGAATCCGGCGGCAGCGGCCCTGACCCATTCCCCTCCCTCGCGAACTACTAGGAGAGGACCTCACGTCCGCTGCTGCCGCTCTCCTCACGCCATAGTAGATGGAGCCGACGATCGGTGAAGTCTTGTCCAGCTGAATGCCAGCGGGCTCTTGCTGCTTGCTTCTTGGAAGAAGGAGGGATTTTGCCCCGGCCCCAAGTGCGGTGGTGGAGGGTTGGTGGTTGCTGGCCTGGGAGAGGTAACAACGACGCGAGGTGGTTGGGGAATGCCATGGGAGGAGAGGAAGGCCACGAGAGGCGGTCGCGGGACTGCATGGCCGCGGTTTTGTGGATTGCACGGCGGCGGTCGCCAGACTGCAGAGAAGTTCAGGCTCGATGTACTTTCGGTCGTAGCTCAAGCACGGGGCAGAGGAATATTTGCCATGGTGGCCGGTCGCGCTAGATCCGGTGCCGGGGCAACCTTAGACGGTGGTGGTGGGGGCATGGAGTGCCAGATCTCACTGGATCTGATGCAGAGGGCGGCGCGGACAGAGGCAGGTTGCCGGGGAAGAGAAAGGAAGGGGGCGACATCATGGTTACGGGCCGTGGCTGAACGCGAGGTCGTGGGGAAGCCCTGTGTCGCGGGTAGATGGGGCGTCGCCACAGAGATGGTGGGTTGGAGGTATGTGGTGCGGCGGCGAGCAAGGCGCCCTGGCCTGGATAAGGTAGCTCCATGGCCGACGGGATTGGGGTAGGTGGTGCGGCGGGGCCTGTTTTGAAGAAGAGAGGGTTGGGGGAGGCCGTGGTAGAAGGTGGAAATGGTCGGGGCGGCGCATTGGGGTGGTGCTACGGCGATGGCGGTGGCACCGGTAGAAGGTGGAGGGAGATGGGGGTTTGGATCGGGGGAAGAGGAAGGGGTAGGGTGGACTTTGTTGCGGTTTGGTTAGTGGTAGTGGGGTGGTTCGGTTCGCAGGACGATACAGGGTCAGGTGTTAGCACAATAAGGTTAGTGTTAGTAGAATAAGGTCTTAAGGGTGTTATTAGAATAGACCCACCCTATATATATACACACTATTATAGAAGGGAAAACATAGGTTCAGTTTTGCATTCTTGTAGAAAAATAGAACTGAGTTGTGCGTCGTCTTGAAAAAACAAACATAACTTGGGCTACTGATGTTATAGACAAGCTAGGTTGGGAGGCCCAGAGGCCGCTTGACCCAAAAAAACGTTGAAACATGTCGTGGGCTGCCTATGTTAAACAACAAAACCTAGGCCATGGACCTGCTGGGCCCGAGACTGTCAGCCTCTCGACGAACAGTTGTCTCCCGATTCCTCTTGTTTTGCTGACCATGTTGGGAAAGACAGACAGCGGCGCCGCGGCGAGAGCACAAGGAGGAGGACGACGTCAAGACCGCAGACCGAATGAACCGGAGCGAGGGAAGACGCAGGCGGAGGGGAGTACGAGGGTTGACTTGTTCGGGTGTATGGTGGGCCGGTGGAGCTGCCGCCGCCGAACAATGTGTGGGAGTAGAGGGATGGCTTGGCCAATGCCATAGGCTATGATGGCCAGCCAGTGTATAGGAAGAGGACGAAAGATTGAACAAAATAAAGAAATACAAATGGATAGGTGGTTGGTCCCATATGTCTGTGTACGAGACCTGCTGGGTCAACCTGAGAAGGGGAATATGTTGGGAGGAAGGAGATTCAAAGCATGGCAGCTGAGTGAACTTGTTTTTTTTAAATGGACGAGTGAACTAGTTACATACATAAGCAAATAGCCACTAAAAAAGCAAACAGGTTAATGGGTTCTTAGAAGAAATATTTCGGACAAAACAGATAATTACGACACATAGGCTAATGCATGAAACACTCAAATGATAAAGGTGCTTAAACAGATAAAGTACAACATCTAGACCTTCCTGGCATGCTTGATCATGAAGTTGCGGCTGTCCATGTACTCGTCGGTTACGGGAAGCAGACACACCTCATGTCCAAGATCCGCTTGTACATGTCGTAGCATGCGTATCCGTCCTTGGCCGTGTAGGTTATGTAGGCTAGATTCAGAGGTACCTCCCACGTGTTCAGGTCCTTGGTATCGTTGTCTTCTTTCCTGTTGGCGTAGCAGGGGTTGAAGATGGTCTCGATGAGGTCAACCACGGAGTCCTTCTCCTGCCCGTTGCCGATGAGATCTTGTATTGATTCTGGATGTCGACAAGCTTGTTGCACCAGATGGCCGAATCTTCGCGTTCTTCCATCTCTCCACTATAGCGAAGGTGCAGTCAGCGCTGCCGATGAAGCGGGCGAATGCTCCAAAACCACTGATGGCCCTACAATAGTGGTAGACGAGAACCTCGTCCCGCACAGATACCTGGGCGACCGCGATCCGCCGGTCCCTGTTAGGAGATGAATGGATGGGCACAAGGTCTAGTCCTGCGACCTTGTGCTTTCTCGTCCTGTAGGTACTGCTTGAACTCGGCGAGGCAGAGCTTCACCGGGTCCGGATCATTGGCGTACATCACATTCAACTTGGTGCCGCCATGGGACTGAACGGAGAACTCAAAGGTGAACTCCTTGCTGAAGTCCATATCCAGCAGGCTCACCCCTCAGATCGCCATTGGAGTCTCTTCAAGTGAACGAGTGAGTAGGCGGCAGTAGCAATTCGTTTTTTAGCTCTTGGGGAACTGGATCAACAGTAAACTGAGTGTATATAGGCAACAACAGTTACAATCCCTCGCTCGCCCACTGCACGCCCGATAGAATATGCACCGTCGGCGCATTCAAATGCCCCCATTAAGAAACCTATTCCGGCCACACACGTCGGTTCACGAGCGGGTTTGTATTGGTATTGTAATAACAAGTGTTAGTGGTCACTTTACTTAAGTTTAATTAGGTTTAATTAAAATATTCTTAAAACAAGCAACACATGGCTCGTTCTATCAGCGCCACAAGATCAACATGCACAACAATTAGAATTATTATTCTCAGGATGCACATGATCAACACATTTGCCGCACTTTCACACAAACAATACTACCAAGTTTGAACAGTTTGTTATGGTCCTCTGCATCATCATGCCGTGTTTCCCAGCTTGCAAGATTCAAAACCAACAAATAAGATTCAAATAATAAGTACAACAAAGATGCCTAAACATCTCATTGATTCCCAGCTTCCAAGATTCAGAACCAACAAATAAGATTCAAATAATAAGTACAACAAAGATGCCTACACATCTCATTGATTCCCAGCTTGCAAGATTCAGAACCAACCCATTAGAGCCTTTTGATAAAGTGAATATCGGGATTAAATCCATCTTGGCTAGCCGTGTCATACAACCCAAGAACTTGGAGAATGCTCTTGACCATCACAACATTTGTAGTAGAGTATTCCTGTTTGCACAGATAGGAAAGAGCATGGATTTAGGACTCTAGCAGCCGTAGAGATGGTTGTACAAACATTAGCCTTTTCTTTTGGCCACCAATTCTATCTATGTTCCTGATGCGTCAATCTTTGACGCATCCCTTGAAATTACTATAATAGTAGCACAAGTTGAAGAAAACTTTATTTCCAAAACAAGAAAAGATTACGATAGAATAGCTTTATTTAAAAAAAACAACGTTGGCACAACGTGACAAACCACAATCATGTTGATAAAGGACAGTACTGACCGGTGTGAGGGGCCCTATGCCGCCACGACTCGATCTGGTGAACCTGCAACTCCACTCGGATGAGGTCAACCTACAACTCCATGATTCAATTCATGCACCTTTTTCTAAAGTTCACCTAAAATGAAGCAAAGATTGCATCATTCAGCTAGCAAGAATTACTTGCTCTCGTGAGTTGGCAGGTTCTTCTTTAGTAGTTGCACTAAAATTGAGCAACATTAAGGCTGCCTGTCCTACTCATGTAAGGTGCAACTATAATTTGCTTATCCTTTTGTGCAGTTCCACTAAAATAAAGTGCCATTGTGGTGACAGTGACGACTTATCTTGCAAAGGCTAATAAAATGTTGCACGAGATTACCAACAGAATTTGATGGAGATTTTGGGAACTCCAGTCACCATTTTGTGCAGTTCCACCAAAATTGAGATGTTGCCCACCTGACATTTTAGTTGAACTGCACAAGACACTCATTCCAAAAAAAGTGTTTTGTGCAGTTCACTAAAAGGTCACAATAGCAACAAGGTGAAATGGATATCCCTATCTGCACAAAAAGATAGAAAGTAAACAGTTGCTGGTCAATAAGAATATATGAAACATACACGAAATGAAAAGAAGCATCTTAATTATGTTCATGCAATCATGCAAGGACAGTAGAAATTTTAAAATGTCAACAATGATTCATGTTACCAGAAGCATTACGATCAACTATGACATTCGTCAAATATGGGATTACTTTAATGGTGGCATTGCTTGTTTATTAGATACAGTAAATTAATAGCAGCTAAAGAGTTGGTTTAAGGGCATGGGACCGTGGGGACACCAGGTCACTCAACAGCGTAAAGAAGCAACTTACTTATCATACTGGGGAAAACAGCATGAGTACCATTTGTTAACACAGTTTAATTGCATCATATCACTGGAGGCATTAGATTAACAATAACACTGGTTTGACATGTCCTTAAGTTATCAGTGTGATTGCTTCATTTTCCATGCGCCCTTACATTAACAACAACATAAGGTTGGTATAAGGACATGCGACAGTGGACACATCAGCACAATGTCCCTACAAGGAGGCATAAAGTGGTGATGCCGACTTTGTTCATGCTCTGTGAGGGCAGCAAATCTAATCCTGGAGAACTTTTACTATGTGAGGGCAGCAAATTTAATCCTGAAGACCTTTTACTATGTGAGGGCAGCAAATCTAATCCTGGAGACCTTTTACTATGTAAGGGTAGAAAATCTAATCCTGGACATACTCTGTTGACTTGTCCACCAGCCGCCACTTTCTACCCTTTTTTCAACCAATAATAGATTTGTTCCTTATCCAGTTTGTACTGAGTTTTCCCATTATTTCCCTTTTCAACCAAGAGACTGGCTGGGTATCCGGTCTCTACTACTTTCCCCCTGTTATTTCCTCTTTGAATCAAGTCCTAGATTCATGCTAAGAATTTCCCCCCTTTCTTCGTTGTTTGAACCAAGTCCTAGATTCGAATGCATGAAGTAGCTTTACCTCTAATAATACTAAAAATTCAGGTGGATTTGGAAGAGCTGATGGAAGTAGAAAAAGATGCCCATGCAGACACGTGGGGAGCTGGGGCAGTAGAGCAAGGCCGCTTTTGAAAGAACTTTTACCTAAGGTTCGTCGGGATGTCGGCGGCGGCAGGTCCGATCTGCGCACAATAAGGCAGGGAGGAAGAAGGGTCGGAGGACCTCCCGAGCCGGTGCTGTGTTGGAGAAAATGGCACGGGCAGAGGATCGGGCCCCACCGACAGCTATGGGTTTCCTCCCTCGGCGGCGATGACCGCATGAACGATGCACCTTTTAGTCCTCTACACACACCAGCCGAAGGGATCCGGCCAGATCTGTGACCAGTGGTGAGCAGAGAGAAAATGTCGCTACCGCTGTCTTTTTTAGATCTGGAGAGGATGAGAGAATGAAGAGAGCAACCCTAGTAAAGCAAGCACTCAGGCCCCTGTGTACATATATAGTGGAGTGATTATCTTTTTCTCTCCACAACAAGCTTTTCAATTTGTGTATGAGGCATTAAAGAAAAGAAACTCTCTATTTAAGGTGACTAACTATACGACTCCTAATTACTACTAGTAGTACTAGTATTGTTCACGTGTGCTCCCCGGCCCTCCATTCATTGGACAACCCCATGGGTGAATAAACATACAGTACTACTACCTCCGTCCGGGTTTAAAGGGCCTCAGAGCCAAAACGCAGTGACCGAGGAGAAATTAAGTCTTTAACTGCCAATAATCAACGACCTTAGTAATTAGTACTCCTCGCGCGTTTGGAAAGCATGCGCATGCATGCTGTGATCTAGGCTGTATGGGCCCATGCATGGATAATGGGAAGAGAAGGAGCTGCATGCATTGGCCGGTCTTGCCGCTTCCCATTTAAGTCATTGTTGAATTCACTTATCTCTTTTTATCAATAAACAATATGATTTAGCTTTTGGTTGAGTAATCGATGAACGGGCCCTTTAAAAACGGACGTGCTCCCTCCGCTCACAGGTCTAATAATCCCGGACGGAGGTCGTAGTATTTATATAGAACGAACAAGCTCAAACTATTTTCGCGTAGTTAAAAGTTGAGGGCAGGTCTTTTCCCGGTGAGGGAGTCCTGGATTAGGGGGTGTCCAGATAGCCGGACTACCATCATCAGCCGAACTATCATCGGCCGGACTATCATCATCGACCGGACTCCAAGACTATGAAGATACAAGATTGAAGACTTCATCCCGTGTCCGGATGGGACTTTCCTTGGCGTGGAAGGCAAGCTTGGCGATATGGATACGTAGATCTCCTACCATTGTAACCGACTCTATGTAACCCTAGCCCTCTCCGGTGTCTATATAAACCGGATGGCTCTAGTCCGTAGGACGCAACAACAACCATTACAATCATACCATAGGCTAGCTTCTAGGGTTTAGCCTCCTTGATCTCGTGGTAGATCCACTCTTGTAAACATCCACAATATCAATATAAATCAAGCAGGACGTAGGGTTTTACCTCCATCAAGAGGGCCCGAACCTGGGTAAAACATCGTGTCCCTTGTCTCCTGTTACCATCCACCTAGACGCACAGTTCGGGACCCCCTACCCGAGATCCGCCGGGTTTGACACCGACATTGGTGCTTTCATTGAGAGTTCCTCTGTGTCGTCACTGATAGGCTTGATGGCCTCTTCAATCGACAATGATGCAGTCCTGGGTGAGACTTTTCTCCCCGGACAGATCTTCGTATTCGGCGGCTTCGCACTGCGGGCCAACTCACTTGGCCATCTGGAGCAGATCGAAAGCTACGTGCCTGGCCTTCAGGTCAGGTTTGGAAGCCTAAACTTCACGGCCGATATCCAAGGGGACTTGATCTTTGATGGATTTGAGCCACAGCCGAGTGTGCCGCGCTGTCATGATGGGCACGACCTAACTCTGCCGCCGGACAGCACCTTGGAGGCCGCACACGAATCCGCTCCGACCCATAGTCCGGTGCCGATCGCTCAGATCGAGGACGGATGGCTGGACACCGCCTCGGGAGCTGCAACTTCTACGGCGATGGAGCCGAACACTTACCTTGTCCCGCATAAAGCTCATGACTCCGAGGTGCCGGACTCTCTGCCGGACTCCGAACCTCCTGCGCCCCTTCCAGTCGAATCCGATTGGGCGCCGATCATGGAATTCACCGCTGCGGACATCTTTCAGCACTCACCCTTCGGTGATATCTTAAATTCGCTGAAGCATCTCTCGCTATCTGGAGAGCCCTGGCCGAACTACGGCCAGGATGGTTGGGACGCGGACGGCGAAGAAATTCAGAGCCCACCCACCACCCACTTCGTAGCCACCATCGACGATCTAACCGACGTACTCGACTACGACTCCGAAGACATCGACGGTATGGACGATGATGCCGGAGACTATCAAGAACTAGTGCCTACAGGACACTAGAAGACCACCTCGTCATACGACATATACATGGTGGACACCCCAAAAGATGGGGACGGCGAAGAAGCAACGGAGGCCGATTCCTTAAAGAAACAGCCCAAGCGCCAACGTCAGCGGCGCCGCTCTAAATCCCGCCACAGCAAGAATGGAGATTCCGGCACAGGAGATAATAACATCCCAGAAAGTGCCGAAGACAACCCCCTCCAGCATGATCCAGCGCAAGAGGAGGCAGAAGCAAGCCCTCATGAGAGGGCGGCAAACGAAGAGGTCGAGGATGATAATTACTTACCTCCCTCCGGAGACGAGGCAAGCCTCGACGACGACGAATTCGTCATGCCTGAGGATCCCGTCGAACAAGAGCATTTCAGACGCAGGCTAATGGCCACGGCAAACAGCCTAAAGAAAAAGCAGCAACAGCTTCAAGCTGATCAAGACCTACTGGCCGACAGATGGACCGAGGTCCTCGCGGCCGAAGAGTATGAACTCGAATGCCCCTCCAAAAGTTACCCAAAACGCTAGTTGCTCCCCCGACTAGAGGAGGAAGCGTACAAACCTGCATCACCAGCGCACAATACGGCAGACCGACCACCTCGTGGCCGCGACAGAGAGGCATGCAAGCCCTCCACCAAAACCGAACCCCGGCATCGCTCAAAAAGCATGAGGCCACGGGGGAACGCGCCGGAGTTGCAGGATATATTGGAGGACAAGGCAAGACAATCCAGATCTATCTATGGATCACATGGGCGCCCCAAGACCCACGACGAATACCGTCGTGCTGGATACAACTACTCCGGCCGGGCCGAACACAGCAGACAACGCTCTCTTGAGCTACGTCGCGATATTTCTCAATACAGAGGCGCCGCGCACCCACTATGCTTCACTGACGAAGTAGTGGATCATCAAATCCCCGAAGGGTTTAAACCCGTTAATATCGAATCCTACGATGGCACAACAGACCCCGCGGTTTGGATTGAGGATTTCCCCTCCATATACATATGGCCCGCGGCGACGATCTTCACGCTATCAAATATCTCCCGCTCAAGCTTAAAGGACCAGCTCGGCATTGGCTTAACAGCCTGCCCGCAGAGTCAATTGGATGCTGGGAAGACCTGGAAGCCGCATTCCTCGACAACTTCCAGGGCACGTATGTGCGACCACCGGACGCAGATGACCTAAGCCACATAATCCAGCAGCCAGACGAATCGGCCAGGCAATTCTGGACACAGTTCTTGACAAAGAAAAATCAAATCGTCGACTGTCCGGATGCAAAGGCCCTCGCTGCCTTCAAACATAACATCCACGACGAGTGGCTGGCCCGGCACCTAGGACAGGAAAAGCCGAAATCCATGGCAGCCCTCACATCACTCATGACCCGCTTCTGTGCGGGAGAGGATAGCTGGCTAGCTCGCAGCAGCAACCTCAGCAAAAACGCTGGCAGTCCGGATACCAAGGACCACAATGGCAGGTCGCGTCGAAACAAAAACAAACGCCGCATTAACGGCAACATCAATGAGGATACGGCAGTCAACGCCGGATTCCGAGGCTCCAAGCCCGGTCAATGGAAGAAGCCATTCAAAAGAACCACTCCGGGCCCGTCCAATTTGGACCGAATACTCGACCGCTCCTGTCAAATACATGGAACCCCCGAAAAGCCAGCTAACCACACCAACAGAGATTGTTGGGTATTCAAGCAGGCAGGCAAATTAATCGCCGAAAACAATGACAAGGGGCTACACAACGATGACGAGGAAGAGACCCGGCCGCCGAACAACAAAGGACAAAAGGGATTCCCCCCTCAAGTTCGGACGGTAAACATGATATACGCAACGCATATACCCAAGAGGGAGTGGAAGCGTGCACTAAGGGACGTATACGTGATGGAGCCAGTCGCCCCAAAATTCAACCCGTGGTCCTCTTGCCCGATCACTTTCGATCGAAGAGACCATCCGACCAGTATCTGCCATGGCGGATTCGCCGCATTGGTCTTAGACCCAATCGTCGATGGATTTCACCTCACGAGAGTCCTGATGGACGGCAGCAGTAGCCTGAACCTGCTTTATCAGGATACAGTGCGCAAGATGGGCATAGACCCTTCAAGGATTAAACCTACAAAGACAACCTTCAAAGGCGTCATACCAGGTGTTGAGGCCAGTTATACAGGCTCAGTTACACTGGAAGTGGTCTTCGGATCCCCGGATAATTTCCGAAGCGAGGAGTTAATCTTCGACATAGTCCCATTCCGCAGTGGCTATCACGCTCTGCTCGGACGAACCGCGTTCGCAAAATTCAACGCGGTGCCGCATTATGCATACCATAAGCTCAAGATGCCAGGCCCTCGTGGAGTCATCACGGTCAATGGAAACACGGAACGCTCCCTCCGAACGGAGGAACATACAGCAGCTCTCGCGGCAGAAGTACAGAGCAGCCTTTTAAGGAAATTTTTGAGTCCGACCGTTAAACGACCGGACACGGCCAAATGCGCCCGGAGCAACATCAACCAAGACCACCTGGCACGTTCCGAGCACGCGTAGCAATGCGGCCTCAACCCCAGCCCTCGCACAATTGTAAGACAAACTCTCCGCGTACATAATTACGCCCTGGAGATACCATGGGCATAGGGGGAGAGGCACAACCACAACAGACCCAGAGTGCGGTTCGACCACACTAGGGGCTCCCAAGTGTGTCGCTCTTTTTATCTTTTATTTCTCTCTTTTTTATACAGAACTCTGTCCGGCGGCGAACCTGCCGAACTCATGATGCAACAGCCAGGGAGGGACAAAGGCTGCGACGAACACTTAGGTGGTCTCCATTACGAGCATTAAATTTGTTAAATACACCATTCCGCGGCCTACCCCTGGAGGGAGACGCCTTTAATTCGTCCAATCCCTTGCTTTCCGCACTATTTGTATCATTCCGCACTCATAGCATATCTTCTCGAATAAAATGCAGCACTTTTTGCCCATAATTGCATTACCTTATATATATATGTTCATTTACGACATGTTGCATCCGTACATTTTGGTACGGCCAAATACACCAGGGGCTTATGTTCCCCGCATTATGGTGTGATAAAGTCCGAACACTTTCACAAGTGCGGCACCCCGAACTTATAGCATTATATGAATCGGCTCCGAATCATGTCTTGGGTCAATAGTTGGGTTTGCCCGGCTCCCATGTTTGGCACCTTACGTTCCTTTCTATCGGCTAAGGTAGCACTGGGAGAACCACTGCGATTGCGCCCCGGTTGAGCCGGGTTAACGCCTCAGTGGAGAAAGCTAAAACTGACTGTCATGATAAGGCGAGAGACTGGTCGCTGTTCGAGAGGTCTTTTTGGGTCCTTAAATACCTACGCCGCTTCGAGCGAAGTACCGGATAATGTCCGACGAAGGCATGGATAGCGCCCCGAATTTGGTCTTCCGAATACTAGGGGCTTCGCCGAAATTTAAAATTATAGAATTCTATGGCTAAGTGAGAGTGTTCAAGCACTATAAGTCTGGTTGCCTTGTTTGTTGTGTTGAGCGCCTCCCTAGATGGACCCAAAAATGGGAACAAGAGTGCTCAAGTTTATCCCGAACACCCCAGCACTCGTGGCATGAGGGCTGAAGCCGACGACTTGCCATCTCTCAGATTTAATAAACGGCCGCACAGAAGGTAATATTTTAAATTAACAAGCGTTGCTTAGCGCATATGAACAAAGTTTTCAGCGCACATGATAACACATTGCGAATTTACTCAATAATTACATCCCTGGGACACTCATCCGCAATCTTGCGGGCACCCTTCAGGACAGTCTTATAGTACATCTCGGGCGTACGATATTCCTTGCCCGCTGGTGGCGCGTCAGTGATTAGCTTCTCCGCATCCAGCTTGCCCCAATGCACCTTTGCGCGGGCAAGGGCCCGACGAGCACCTTCAATACAGGCGGAGCGCTTGATAACCTCCACCCAGGGGCACGCATCCACCAACCATCACACGAGGCCGAAATAGCTCCCAGGCATGGCCTCTCCAGGCCACAGCCGGACTATGAGGCCCTTCATGGCCTGCTCGGCCACCTTGTGGAGCTCGACCAGCTGCTTCAGCTGGTCGCCAGGGGGCACCGGATGGCCGGCCTCAGCATACTGAGACCAGAAGACCTTCTCCGTTGAGCTCCCCTCCTCGGCTCGGTAGAATGTGGCGGCATCAGACACGCTGCGAGGCAGATCTGCAAACGCCCCTAGAGAGCTCCGAATTCGGGTAAGTAACACGTAATTTACATTCACATGCTTGCTTTGCATGAAAAATGCCTTACCCACCGCTATCTTCCTCACCAACTCAATCTCCTGAAGGGACTTATGGGCATCGGCCTTGGCAGTTTTGGCACTTTCGAGAGCCGAGGCAAGCTCGGACTCTCGAGTCTTTGAGTCACGCTCCAAACTCTCATGCTTTTCCATGAGAGCCTGGAGCTCTTGCCGAACCATCGCCACCCGCGCCTCCTGCTTTTCTCGCTCTGCCCGTTCCGCGGCCACATTGCGTTCGGCCGCGGACACGGCCTCCTTCAGGGTCGCCACCTCGTTCGTGGCCCCTGCATTACCCATGTTATCCTTGTTATTTTTTGTTGCAACCTAAATCCTTTTCTGTAAGGTACAAGTTCAAAGTGGTGTTACTCACCTTCTTTGTCCTGGAGCTGCTTCTTGGCGCGGCCAAGCTCTTGCTTAGACCGCTCGAGCTCCTGCTTCAAAGCACCGACCTCCGCAGTCAGTGCGACAGAGGTCAGCAGCGCAGCCTACAACCCATATTGACATAATTTTTTAGCAACCCTGCGTATATCTTTTTTTTCAGATCCTCAGTCCGGCTTTTCTTTCCAAACACCGAACCGAGCATCAGGGGCTACTGTCTATGCGGTATTACATTGCATATTTTTAACTTCTTACCTCAAAGCCTGATAGAAGGCTGCTGCAGGCTTCGGTCAGCCCGCTCTTGGCAAGCTGTACCTTCTGAATCACCGCACTCATAATAGTGCGGTGTTCTTCCTCGATGGAAGCACTCTGCAGCGCCTCCAACAAATTGTCCGGCGCCTCCGGTTGGACAGAAGCTGTCGGCGTCACGGTCTTGCCCTTCGTGCGAAGGGGCCGCCGGCCGGACTCCGGAACCACTGCGGGTTCTGATGTGGAGTCCGGCGCAAAGTCCGGGAGGCCGCCTTGTGGCGCCTCCGGAGCCTCCCCCTGATGGGTCCCTTCTTGGGATCCCACCTCAGCATCCTCGGTGTCGCGAGGGGTGGAGGCGGTCGGGATGGAGTCTACATCCGACGGAGCCAACGACCCGCTCGATGAAGCGGGGAGATCATCATTGGCCGGACTACAGGCAGCATGCGGCATCAGAATGACACTGTGTGACGCAGAAAAAGAAATTATAAATCATTCAGGAATCCGGATACTTACGATCTCGCCGGAGGCCTGGCCCTTGAAGGCCATTCTTCCTCGCCAACGTTGATGTTGGCGGAGCTGTCCGGGGGAATAGTCCTTCCCCTCTTGGACCCTTCGGCCTCCCCTATTGGGGAAGCCTTCCTCTTCCTCTCTCCCTCCTCTGGGAGAGAGTCCTCTTTCTCCTCCTCGTTTTTCGGGGGAGGAGTCCGCCTCGGAGTCGTCGGACACCTGAAAACGGGAACTCTTTCAAGCACCCGTGGCCTCCTTCTTGGCCTTCTTCTCCGGCACCACGTGCGGTGCCGGAACCAGCAGCCTTGCTAGATGGGCGTCTACTGGGTTTTCTGGCATAGGAGCCGGGCAGGTAATCTGCTCCGCCTTCCTCATCCAGTCCTGTCAAAGGAAAAGGGGAAATTAAAACCCGCATAGAGTCAAACTATGAAAAGCAAGTGTCCCGTAAAGGGGTAGAATCACTTACCTCGTCGGCTTGGCGCTGCGAGCGAAATCCGTGATCTTCAGTCGCGGATGCGGGGGCTTCGGCGCCCTTAAATAGCACCCTCCAGGCGCCTTCGTACGTCGTGTCGAAGAACCCGCTCAGCGCCTGGTGCTGTTCCGGATTGAACTCCCACAGATTGAATGCCTGCTCCTGGCATGGGAGAATCCGGCGGACGAGCATGACTTGGACCATGTTAACCAGCCTGAGCTTCTTCACCAGCTTCTGGATACAGGCTTGGAGTCCCGTCAGCTCCTCCGAACTACCCCACAGCAAACCCTTCTCTTTCCAGGAGGTGAGCTGCGTGGGGATACCAGATCTGAACTCGGGGGCCGCCGCCCACGTAGGGTCGCGCGGCTTGGTGATATAGAACCACCCCGATTGCCACCCCTTGACGGATTCCACGAAGGCCCCTTCGAACCAAAGGACGTTGGGCATCTTTCCCAACATGGCGCCTCCGCACTCCTCTTGAGTGCCCTTCACTACCTTCGGCTTGACATTGAAGGTCTTGAGCCACAAGCTGAAGTGGGGCTGGATGTAGAGGAAGGCCTCGCACACGACGATAAACACCAAGATGTTGAGGATGAAGTTCGGCGCCAGATCATGGAAATCCAGGCCGTAGTAGAACATGAGCCCCCGGACAAAGGGGTGAAGTGGAAAGCCCAGTCCACGGAGGAAGTGGGGAAGAAAAACGACCCTCTCATGGGGCCTGGGGGTGGGGATGAGCTGCCCCTCGTCGGGCAGCCGGTGCGCAATGTCGCCGGACAGGTAGCCGGCACTGCACAGTCTTTCGATGTGCTCCTCCATAATGGAGGAGGTCATCCACTTGCCTCCCGCTCCAGACATGACTGGGGAAGGTTGAGACGAGATGTGCGGGCTTGGGCGGTGGAGCTCGAGTGCGCGGAGATGGATAAGCAAAGGAGGAAGAAGGCGTAGGTGAAAAGGTGAATCCTTATCCCTTATATGGGCGGGCGAAGTCTACGCGTCCCCCATCGGCCTGGTAAAACTCGCTTATCCCCCAAGCGTCACCATCAATGGTGCGGTTGGGTTACCCACGTTCGTATTGATGAGAATCCCGGATTAAGGGGGAACACGATCTCTGCTTCGACAAGACGTGCCAAGGAAATAGCTTCGCTAAATGCGCTGAGGTGGTAGAGTAAAAAACGATTCCAGTAATGGCTTGGTAGTGGCGTGACGTCATGCCGCGAAAAACGTCAGCAGATTGAACTTGTGTATATATTATTCTCTCTACGGTGGAATGTGGAATTTATTTTGCAGAGCCGGACACTATCCTGGTGTTCACAATCTTCTATCATTCGGAGGAGGAACCCGCCTTGCAATGCCAAGCAATATACGCGCCGGGCTTATCGTCATTGAAGCCTGGTTCAGGGGCTACTGAGGGAGTCCTGGATTAGGGGGTGTCCGGATAGCCGGACTACCATCATCAGCCGAACTATCATCGGCCGGACTATCATCATCGGCCGGACTCCAAGACTATGAAGATACAAGATTGAAGACTTCGTCCCGTGTCTGGATGGGACTTTCCTTGGCGTGGAAGGCAAGCTTGGCGATACGGATACGTAGATCTCCTACCATTGTAACCGACTCTATGTAACCCTAGCCCTCTCCGGTGTCTATATAAACCGGATGGCTCTAGTCCGTAGGACGCAACAACAACCATTACAATCATACCATAGGCTAGCTTCTAGGGTTTAGCCTCCTTGATCTCGTGGTAGATCCACTCTTGTAAACATCCACAATATCAATATCAATCAAGCAGGACGTAGGGTTTTACCTCCATCAAGAGGGCCCGAACCTGGGTAAAACATCGTGTCCCTTGTCTCCTGTTACCATCCGCCTAGACGCACAGTTCGGGACCCCCTACCCGAGATCCGCCGGTTTTGACACCGACACCCGGGCAGTACGCGCGACAGTTTTCGCGTAGGCGGTTTGACAAAGAAGCGAGGAGGGTGAGGGAGTAGCGGATTCAAACTTACTGCTGGAAAGGTCGGGCTGTGTGATTTGATGGCACGTTACTGCTGGAAAGACTTGTGATATGACTACTCACTATAGTCATGAATTACTGGCGCTACGACTGGGGTGATGCCCCCCTTCCGTTCCGCACTCTAATCTTGTGCATGACACGTCAACCCGGATGCTGGCTCTCCCACATGTCGGTGAAGTACATAGTAAAAAGGAGCAAAGAATGATGTGTTATATACTACTACTACGCACGTAGGAGGAGTGCGAACCACGACAGCCCAGTGAACCAGCAGTGTGAACCACGACAGCCCAGTGAACGAGCAGTAGAAAACAATGTGGTGATATGACCATAAAAAACAATGTGCTACGGTCCAGACTGTAGCATGTAAAGTACTACTCCTCTTTGTTTGGATCCCTGAGTTAGAGCTAGTTTGGGTTGAAATAGCCTCAAGTTATCGAAACGGGAGGGGTTAGTTTGAGCTAGTTTGCTCTAACCCAGCTAAAAAAACTAGCCCGGTGGAGACGTTCTAATTGGGTTAGTTATCCTCCGGCCCACTAAAAGAGAACTAAAAAAATCTCCCCTGCCCACACCAGATCGCTCCCTCCCCCCGCCCCTCGCACGACTCCTCTCTGTTCCCCATCGGGCCGCCCGCTCAAGCGCCGCTCTACGGCTCGCCCTCTCTCTCCTCCGGCCGCCCTCTCCCTCCAGCCTCCGCTGCCCTCCTTCGGCCGCCCTATCCCTCCGGCCTTCGAAGGTCGGACCGCTCCCCCTTACCGGTTGTTTTTCTCCCTCTGTCGTGCACGGCGGTGGCGCATCTACCAGGGAGGTCGCGAGAGGGGTGAGTTTGTTCGTTCCTTCTGTGTCTCACAGCCATATCATTGATCTTGCTCGCTCTATCGCTAATTCTGATTTGGAAAAGTAGATCCTTATCAAACTTGGTATGGATTTTTGTTGCATGCATGGAATTGTTTGATGCTGCTTGAGGAGGTAATAAATCTTTCTAGAGGCCCAAACATTCAGTTCACCTTTCTAGGTATTTCAGTTTCAGGCTTGCTTTATTTCTAGAGGCCCAAAGATTCAATTCACCTTTCTAGGTATTTCAGTTTCAGGCTTGCATTATTTCTAGAGGCGCAAAGACTCAGTTCACCTTTCTAGGTATTTCATTTTTAGGCTTGCATTATTTCTAGAGGCCTAGATATTCAGTTCACCTTTCTAGGTATTTTAGTTTCAGGCTCGCATTATTTCTAGAGGCCCAAAGATTAAGTTTGCAGTCGTGGGTAAGCGACCCTGCTATCCATGCCGGTGTCGACCTCAACTCGCAAGCGCCAGCATCAGAGTGGTTCCCGGGGCTTGGGCTCTACAGAGCCTTCCTCCAGAGCGACGATGACGAGCTCCTCCCTAGGTGCGTGAGGGGCTTCGGGTTCCCTCCCTATCATGAATGACTTCCGTGATGAGTTAGCTCATGCTTTGTTTCATGGAGTGTATTTTTTTGTGAAGCTTGATTGACGACTTGTATGTTTAAGTGGGATATCTCATTTGTATGGACAAAGTAAAATTTATCATGTTTTGCATGCTTGATTTGTAAAGATGGTTCATTTATGTCAATTGTGAGCGGGAGGAGGCCACACAAGAGCCGGCCACACCAAATACGATGGGAAATAGGGTCCAAAGTAGTCAAACGATTGAGAAAGAGCATTTATTGTCAATCTAACCCTGCCATCCATACACCTCTTTGGTTTAGAGTTAGTTCAGGGTTAGAATCTAACTCTAACCTCTAACTGAGTTAGAGTTCTCCTCGCCTCGGTTCATGGCCATCATACTTTCCCCATTCCTGTGTTTTCAGTATCCTCCGAATCAAAGAGGCCCTTTTTTGTGGGAAAAATCAAAGAGGCCCTTAGACTGGTTTAGGTCCGGTCATTTTTTATAAACGTGTCATGTCCAAAAGTTAATGAACGTGCTCTGGTTTCTACGAAAATAATCCGGTTTCATGTAGTAGTTCATTTATTTATTTATTCTTCTACAGGGGGTTTGCATGTAATTCGTGAGGTTTGAAATGTAAAGTACCCCGGCATATGACCCAGATGCTCTATGTCCCACATGTCGGCGAAAGGTAGCACGTGGAAATAGCCTGGGAGTACATATAGGAGGATAAATGCGTGAAAAAATATGTACTGTGAAGCGTAGCTGCGGTTCGAAAAGGAGACCTAAAGTGATGACAGCTATAGGTCGCACGCACCCAACTAGTGGTACTAGACATACGACTATTTTTCCCCTAAAAAAAGAGGTACGAGTGCTCAGTACTCCTATTCTATCAACACGAGTCCCATCTGATAACAGCATCCATGCTACAGCTAGCTCTTCTCCCTCGTTTCTCTCTTGTAATTCTAAACTCGACCGACGCACGGTGGGCGGGGTGGGGACTTGCTGATGGTCGGTTTGCTCAACTGCGGCCCCACCTCACAGTGAAAACGTTACGACTGGAATAAAAATGCCATATAATCCCTCCGTTCCTAAATATAAGCCTTTTTAAATACTATTTCAAATGGAATACAACATATGGATGTATGTAGACATATTTTAGAGGGTACATTCACTCATTTTGCTCCGTATTTAGTCACTTACTGGAATCTCTAGAAAGACTTATATTTGGGAATGGAGGGAGTACTATATTAATAAAACATTAAGGCCACGAGGTGATGCAGTGCTGGTTACAGGAGGCAAGAAGAAGAGATGCATCCATCGGCGACGTCCACCTCCTCGACTTAGGGTGCCGGCCCACCGAACGACGGCTAAGTAGCAGCGGCTTTCGTGGCCAGGTCGACATGCTTCTAAATAATGGCGTCCAAAGATTCCAACCGCTGGAAGAAGGCCAACGCCTTCCTGTCCTCGCTTGCCTTGTAGTGGCCTATGTAGACAATTTCCTTGTAGACGTGGATGTGCAGGTCGATGCTTTCTTGCATGGTGAGGCGCTGGCGGCGAGCGCGGCCTCGAGGTGCACATTCTTCATCACGACCTCCGGCACCTGCAGGGCCACCAGGGCTTGAAAGAGTTCGTTACCATGGAGGCCAATGAGGGTGGCAGGCAATGAGGAGCCTGGGCACGCGGGCTGGAGCAGTACGGCAAGGTCGTCCGTGCACTTCTTGACGGCAGTGAACCTGCGGATGGAGTTGACCATCATGTCATCCGTGTGAAAGGAGAAGCCGGCGTTGGCGAGGGCTACGATGCCGGCGGTCGCCAGCACCGTCTGGAAATGTTGTGCGGTGCGGGGCCACAGGCCGGTGCCTTGGATAATTTGGCACAGCTGACTGTTGCTCGCGTCCATCGCCTCCATAGGTGCTTGTGGCTTCTGGTCACTTGGTCTTGGATTGGAGTGAGCAGTGTTGCGTAGATGCTAGGAGTAGATGGATTGGAGTGGTGGGGCGCCTTTATATGAGAGTCCAAATTCTGTTGCATTCACGTCGTGCTGGCTCTATTCTGCTTCTCCAATTAATTCCCTCTGCATGTAATTGAGGATGCATCATTGACCGTCCAATGTCTTGGGAACCGCTACCCTCTCCCTCCTTGGCATTCAAGCACCTATGGAGGCGACTGCCGTTCGCGTATATCGTGTGTTAGGAGACGTTCCCGTCGACGACGAGGTGCCTATGGTGACTTCGTAAATTTCAAGATGATAGTGTCGGCTCAGTCTTTCGGAGGTGGTCATAGGGGTAGGGTGTGCATGTGTGCATTCATAGGGGTGAGTGTATGCACATTTATATGAGCGCTTGCGTCTGTGCTGTGTTAAAAAAATGTAAATGTGTGTCAAAAAGAGACTAGTCAGTATACTCAATATTGTGCACCGCGACCAAGGCGGAGAGGAAAACGAGAGAACTACATATTTATTTACGGTGCAGATTCACTCATTTTGCTCCACATGTACTCCGTCTCGGTGTAGTCTACTCACTTGTTGAACTCTCTAGAAAAGCAAATACTCCTTTCTGGTTTACAGGGCTATACTAGCAAGTACGTACTACAATAGTGGGCTCACATAACAATTTTGTCTCATGCAAGAGCCTGGCTATATGCATGCTCCAAGGTTCGCAACTGCCACGTTCGGGTTGCGCTTGGCTCTTCGCCTCTTTGAGAAGACGAAAAATGATGTTACTACTACTGCTTCTATAGTATCGAATCCACTGCTACATGTTCGCCCACCACGAGCGGGAGGGATAGCTTGTTGTAGTACTATAAGCAAAAGCATGTCCTCCTCTACAAGCCACCGTGCGCATGGGCGAGGGAGAAGGCGTGTAGTAGTAAAATCAAGCTTCTCCTCGTTGTACGAGTTGACGCGACACATCATAGCACTGGCCCCACATGCTTTCCTCTAAACTTGGCTGAAAGACCACAGTGTACAATATATTTGCTGCAACCTTTAACATTTACCCACCACAAGTTAAGATATATATTCCTGTCTTGACCAGATGAGCATGCAAACTACAATCACCAAGATGACAGGCACAAGATTATTTTTATCAAAAAAAAAGCTTCAAGGCGGACACAAAGCATGGAGCCGACCCCAACGATTTTAAGCTTACATGCATGGTACACGCTATCCTAGACTACTCTACACATGAAACTGCCACACAAGCGTCCGGGCTGCGCTTGGCTCTTTGCCTCTTCGGGAAGTCGAACAATGATGGAGTACTAATGCAGTGGAGGAGTAATATAGTACGCTTCTGGCCATTTGACACCGATTGAACTGCAGCATGTCCACCGCATGCGGGAGGGAGAGCGTGTATCGAAAGCTTCTCCTAGTCCTGCCAGCCACCATGCTCATGGGCGAGGGAGGGATGCAACTTCATTGACTTAGTGCTCCTGCTTTTGCGTGTGTGACAGGTGGGCCCAATAGGTACAGCCAAAGGCAGGTGCAATTAAGGCACCGGAACTCAGTCCGCGAGGGAGAGGATAATCAAACTTCTTGTTGTTGTACGAGTTGACATGACACATCAAAGCACTGCACTCGATATATTTCAATAATTTGCGTTTACCGATGGAGTAATTAGAACGCATGCATGCATGTTGTGACTCTTCTTTTGATACTTGCATGTGTTGATTTAATGCACCTTGAAGTAGTATGAATATGTGACGGTAAAGCTTTGTAATGCTCCGGTCCTAAAGCGAGAGATGGTTGTGCACGAGGAGGGTGAGATCATGCAGACGGAACAGGACCCGACGATGGAGCTCTCTATGGTCTCGATGGACCTCACCTTGCTCCACTGCCCCTTGTGCCTCCGCCCCTTGGAGCCTCCAGTGTATAAGTTTCGAATACACCTTGTCCGTTCGACTGATCGGGCAAGGCATAGGTTTCTTGATTGATGTGATGTTCGATTGATTTGTGCAGTGCAAGGGAGGGCACCTGGCCCACGCGGATTGCCGCGTCGAGCGCCCCGGGAACCAAGGGTAGTGCTAGAAGTGCGAGCGCGGCGGTGGCTTTGACGTGCGGAACACGATGGTGGATGCCGTCCTCTCATTGGTGAGGGTGGAGTGCCCGCACGAAGGTTGTGGGCTCTACGTCACTTACCACAAGCTCGCCGATCATCAGAGCATGTGTCCGCTCGCGCCCTGCAAATGCCTCGTGCCCGTCTGCGGCTATGAAGGCCCGCCACCGGCGGTCTCCCACCACATCAGCACCGCGCATCCCATGCCCGTGCTCATGATCCAGTACGGCAAGGTGCTCCAGCTGCAAGTGCCACTGTCAGAGCCACGGCTCTTGCTATTCGCAGAGGAGGATGGCCGCACATTTCTCTTGGTCGGCGGCGTGCTCGACATCAGCGTGCCTATCGCCGTGGTCGTCTGCATCAGAGCGGGGGCGTCCCCACTGCCGCACTACGTGGCCAAGTTGTGGGCGAACGGCCCGCTGGGGGAGCCCAAAGGCAGGACCGACACCATCAAGGTGGAAATGGAGGTGAAAAGCAGCAAGGATCCCGGCGACGTCGCCGTTCAGGAGCTGACCTTCTTCATGGTTCCGCCCAAGATGCTGGCCGGGGCTAAGCTGGTGTCCCTCCACATTCAGACTGACAAGCTCATGTCTGAAATGTTTGTACAGTGCCTTCTGTTTATCTTAGTAATATGCTAATATAGGGATTAGCTCGGTCTACTTTAGCTTAAGAGATGATGGGTTTTGGTGGTGATGCAGCAATTACTTCGACATCAAATCAGTAATTTCCAACAGTCGGACGGACTTTGTGTCTATTGGATATAAAGTTCCTTTGCGTAAGAAGTACTACTTGTCATCATAGACGTATTTTAGTTCTAGATACGTCCCCTTTTATCCATTTTGATGACAAGTATTTTCGGACGGAGGGAGCTTATATGCTTGTTTGTTCACGAAGTGTTTCATACTTGTGCGAGTTGACGCGACACATCAAAGTAGTACCACTACTAGTAGTACTCCCTCCGATCCTAATTTCTCTGTGCATAAGTCGAGGCGCAGGTACCAAGCAGGGCCTAGTTGTGTTGGATAACTCAACCAACTGTGCACCAGGTAGACGAAGCCCATGTCATGTTGGTGCCATGTGCGACCCGCACATTAACCAAAACCTCGCGCCTCCATCTTAGCCTCCACGTTTTAAACTTCTGAATCTCAAGGCCAGGGAGCAACATGAAACCTATGATAGAGCCAATCGGATGGTTGAGAACACTACAATTCGTAGCTACAGATGCGTGTGTGAGAGAGGACGAGTGCATGCGTGCACCTCTTCTCTTACTGTATAACGTACTAAACTCAGAGTACAAGTGTATGTGGGTGGCATCGACCTAGGGAGCTAGAGATGGTGCGTGCGAGAAGTCCTAAGAAATAGGTGTAATGCGTCTGAAAAAAAGACTAGTCTATAGCTCACCACGAGGCTATTCCTGTCGAACGCCACAATAACCGTAAGATATGTATTCAACGGTGCCAGTTATGCACGTACATAGCAATAGAAAAAGAACTACCATAGCATATGCTACACCACGGCCGAGAACATGTGCCCATGTTACGCTATTCGGGAATAGTGCCGCACTTCGAAACTAGAACCATCAATAAATTTTGAGCTTGTGCCTCGTCACATTCCAAATTACTACTACTACCACGCTATATTTAATTGCAAACCTGTTCACACCGATCACAACCTAAATGGTGTCCCACTTCGGAGCGTATTAGTACTCGGTTATAAATACTACTATGCCAAGATGACTGCACATTCCTCCTCAAATCCTCATCCACAAAAACAAACAAGTCATGCAGCATCCTTCCCTTGCGTCTGCCATGGCCAGCGTGAGTTCTGGGTCGAGAGATTACCACCAGGGAGAGGCGAGAGATTACCACCAGGGAGAGGCGAGCATGGAAGCGGAAGCACGAGAGATGTTCCGCCTTGCCGCGAAAGCAACCGACATGTCCCGCCGCACGGAAGTAGCAGCACAGAGGTCCTGCCGCACCGCCGAAGCAGCACGGAGGTCCTGTCGCGCCGTCGATGTAGCAGACTGGTCCGGCCGCGCCGCAGAAGCAGCAGAGATGTCTCGCCCCGCCGCGAATGCAGCAAAGATGTCCTACCGTGCCGCAGCAGCCTAGGAAAATGTCTCGCGGGCAGGCAACGACTCTTACAGGCGCATGCATGCGATCGTCCATAGCCAGATGGATCGGATCTCCGGCTGGGCGAGGTTGCAGGATGACATGAGAGCCTCGTTTGAACAGGCTACCAGCGTCATACGGAAACTAAGAGAGGGCAATGAGAGGCTCTGGGCCGAGTGCGACCTGCTGAGGGTGAAGATCGTCCGAAGTGCAGACCAGCAGGAGGAGACCAGTGCCTTGTTGAACAGGACTGGCATCATTGTCAAGAAACTTATGGACGAGAATGACATCCTCCGCATCGAGCGCCAAAGGCTAGTGGAGGAATCCGTGGATGCTCTCAAGCAGCGTTTTGAGGACACAAAAGAGCTCATCGCCGCTCGCCGTGGAGACTAGTTCCCATGGCCTGCAGCAACGCATCAAGAAAGTAGAGATCAGTGAGCCAGATCATTGTCTTCCTTCTTCTTTTGCCCTTGTGTATTTCGGGCGTAGCCGCATGTGGCTTTTTTAATTATCTTCCTAATTATGTAAGACAATTATTATCCACTGTCGTCGTCCTCATATATTCATCAGTCTTGCTATAAGTCACAGTAGATGCTATATAGGTTCGTCGGATCTTACATCAAGATCCATGCAATTTTTTTTCAGATTTTCTTTTTCCTCTCTTAAATCTCAGTCGAGTGAGACATAGCCACGCCATTAAACAGAGGCTCGGGTGCCATTAATGGAGACCCTGGGAGAGAGGTGGACGGCTGATGGAGGTCAAAGGGCTCTCCTCCCGATAAGCATGCGTAGGGGTCTGATCGCATGCCTCTCGTACTCAAATAGCTACCCTGCATGGCGCCTCCTAGCTAATAAAAAAGGGGACGCATGGCGGCACGTAAATGGTAAATAGAACGCCCACAGTTTCAATAATACTTGTGTTTCCGATTGTAATGTGACATCACTTGTTCCAAAATTACTTTGTTGATGTTAATGTGTGCGCCTTCGCAAATCGGACAACAAAATTACCACAGCATGTTGGTGCCATGTCATGGCACCAAGCCAAGTTTCATGTTTTTCATGCGTGTTTTAGATTTACAGGAATTAAAATACCAAGTTTCTCAATGTTTCCAGTCGAGCCACGATGCCCAGAATTTGGAATTTCATTCCCATTTCTTGCATGGGACCTAGAAATTTACCCGAGGACACACATGTGATCTTTCAACAAACTTTGGTGCTCTGGAGCATGTGCTTGTATTTTAAATTTGAATTATGCACACAAAGGTGACACGTTCCCTCTCAGAACCACGAGCCTTCTTGAGAGAAGCTCCGGCTTGCAAGAAGCTTATACCAAAATTTGTTCCTATTCGGCCAATTGTTTTACCACATCATGGTAGTACCATGACATGACACCATGCCAAGTTTCATGATTTTCAGGCGTGTTTTGGATTTACAAGAATTTTAAAACCAAGTTTCTCAATGTTCTCGGCCGAGCCATGATGCCCAGATGTTTGAATTTCATCCCCATTTCTTGCATGGGACCTGGAAATTCACCCGAGGACACACATGTGATTTTCCAACCAACTTTGGTGCATCGGAGCATGTGCTTGTAGTTCAAATTTGAATTATGCACATTAAATGACCAGAAACTCAATTAATGTATAAAAAGGCCAAACGAACCTGGAATAATTCCAAAATTTAACAAGGCACTCATGTAGTTCTATGTTGCCTCTGTAAAGAAACTCAAGGGGGGAGCGTATATCATTTCGCACTCAAAGGTGGCACGTTCCCTCTCAGAACCACAAGCCTTCTTGAGAGAAGCTCCAGTTTGCAAGAAGCTTATACCAAAACTTGTTCCAAATCGGCCCAATTTTTTACCACAACATGTTAGTGCCATGACATGACACCATGCCAAGTTTCATGATTTCCAGGCGAGTTTTGGATTTACATGAATTTAAAACCCAAGGTTCTCGATGTTCTCAGCTGAGTCACGACACCTAGATGTTTGAATTTAATTCTCATTTCTTGCATGGGACCTAGAAATTCAACCAAGGACACACATGTGATGTGAAACCAACTTTGGTGCACCGAAGCATGTGCTTGTAGTTCAAATTTGGATTATGCACATTAAATGTCCAGAAACTCAATTAATGTATAAAAAGGCCAAACAAACCCGGAATAATTCCAAAATTTAAAAGGGCACTCATATAGTTCTATGTTGCCTCTGTAAAGAAAATCAGGGGGGAGGCAGCGTATATCGTTTCGCACACAAAGGTGACACGTTCCCTCTCGGAACCACGAGGCTTGTTGAGAGAATCTCCGGTTTTGCAAGAAGCTTATACCAAAACTTGTCCCAATTCAGTCAAAAATTATACATATGAAAACAGGGTTTAGATTATCCCGAACATCTCGCTACCTAGACCAATGTACTATGATTTGAATTCAACATCAAATGGATACAAATATTTGAATTGGAGATTGTATGGTACATGTAGTTCATAGTGAAATATGATTACTGCTATATGCATGTTTTTTGTTATCAAGATAATATTTAAATGATTGTATAACTTGACAACAATCATATTCAAATAAGGAAAATTGATTCAAATTTAGTCCATATGGTAGACGACAATATATATGTTCATAGGGTGGAGTAAAATGTTCATATTGATCGAAGATCAAAATGTATGACTACATCAATTATAAACCGCGAGGTCACCTAACGATATATTCGAATTTAACATCACATGGATTCGAAAATTGAAATTTGAGATCTTGGCATTTGTAATCATATAAAAAGGGACATTACTCTTTATTTTTGTGGGAATTGATTTGTTTTTTGTTGTTGAGGGAAGTGCGAATTGATTTGGTACTGTATAGGGTAATCTTGTTCTCCCGATTTTTTTTACATTTTTCTTGTAGTTTTTTCAATGGCATTTATAACAATATAGTAAAAGGGGACATGACTCTCTTGTGTCTTCTATGAATTGTTTTTTTGTACACGTTAAGTTTGTTCTGCCGAATAAGGAATCCGCACCTTGTTATCCTGAAATTTTCAAGCTTGAGTATCTTTTGTCTCACCTTCTTTGAAACTCCCGCCTCTTCAACCTGCGCTGCGCCTTGTTATCCCGAAATTTCGACGCGCGTGAAAACTCCCTCCTCATCCGAAATCGGTCCCGCAGCCCAGACTCGCAAAATCCCCCTTCTACCCCTCAGCCGGAAATGCCGGCTCAACGTCGCGGTGTCAAAACCGGTGGGGCTATGCTGGTAACTTACCCTACATTTCGGACAAGTGCGTCCCTAAGCCATGGCTCCCCTACCTTCCCCTTCGTTCCCCTCACTCGTACACCGAGGCCGCCAAAACCCGCGAAACCCCACACTCCTCTGTCAGCCTCCCGACCACCGCCCAGCCGGAGACTCTTCCCTGGCGACATTGTCCACCGCAACAGCTCGCCGTCCCTCATCCACCGCATCGGATGAGGATCCATCATTGATCTCCTCGTCCCGCCGGATCAGCCGCCCCGTCCTCCACCTCCAAGGAGTTGCCCCGATATTCGCCTCGTCTATCGCGCCACCTCCATCCCCACAGCGGCGTCTTGACCTTCCCCACCGGAACCGCATCACCCTCACCAATTGCTCCGATGAAGCCGAGGCCAACTCGGCGCCACCAAGGATGTTCTGCACTCACCACTGCATTCTATTTTTATTCAATCTCACGGGCTGCCGATGCTCGATACCGAGCAGCCATGGCGGGTCTCCATGAATGGCATCATCACCGGCCATTTCATCCATGACGTCTCTCCCCCATGTGGTTGCTTCCTTGGCGGCGACTTCTACACCAACACTAGCTGCAGCTGCTCGGGCTCTCGCTCGCGCTGCTATTTCTCCAGCTCTCGCTCGCGCTGTGGCTCTGTTCTTGCTATTGGTCGCGCTGCTGCATTGCTCTTGCTTTCATTCATGCTGCTGCTCTGCTCTACTATTGTTGTCGGTCGTGCTGCTGCTCCGCTCTTGCTCTCATTCGTGTTGCTGCTCTGCTCTTGCTCTCGCTCACGCTGCTGCTGCTACGCGACCTCCGGCAGCTACATGAGTTGCTGCTTTAGCACTCGCTCATGGTGCTACTGCATGACTTGCTCTCTGCTAGTGCGTTCCCTGCTCGAGCGTCTGCTGATTTAGATCACTGCTTCTCTGCTACTAGTGCTCGAACGCCCTAAACATCTATTGCAATGCTCTGCTACTAGTTCAACCAGTTTCGACAGTAAAATTCAGTTTCAACTGTAAAGTTCAGTTTCTTCAGTTAAGTTCAGAGTGAACAGTACTTACAGCATCTATCGGAGCGTCCGTGGTTCGGCTGATGCGTTTTACATCTAGCACTTTTTGGTGATGTATTTTATATCATCTATTGCAGATGATATTAGAGTCCCACTTCAGATTAACGTTTTATGTTGTCCTGCTTCAGCCTCGCCACCGTACACCTCATCGGAGCTGCTCCAACGTCGGAACCGTCCATCACAGCAGAGCAGTACCCTCGGCGCTGTTTCCAAAGGCCTCAGATTTTCTTCCCCGCCTCCGACAGTCACACCAGCATCACCATCCTCCACGTCCAACCCAATGATGCCGAGGTCCACAAGGCTATGCCAAAGAGGTTGTACACTCGTCGCATCACTTTGTTACTCTGCATTCATGTCGATCCCTCAGGGATACTTTGCTGGAACTACTATGGTACTACTATTCGTGAATTTGGTTAGAAGGAGTGGAGCAAAGCAAAACTGGAGGATTTTTTTCCTTTGGTGTCTCTTTCAAAGAAAAAACATAGGAAATTTAATATTCACTTAGACGCCCTTTCAAATTAATATGCATGAAGAACAGAACTAATTGCATTACTGGCATAATAATATTCTTATTTTTTTCATTTTCTCGTGGTTTGACTTTAATTTGACCATGTTTCTCCATTCCTGTGTTCTTCCAATTCATGTGAACCAAACACCCAGGTTGAAAGAGATCCTATGTTTCCAAATGCTCTATTTTACACGTGCATTCCTATCCTATTCATGTGTTTTTCATGTCCCTGCGTTTATAGAATCCTCCAATTCTAAGGAGCCCTTACATATTTACTTCATTTTAAGATAGGCGTCAAAGAAAACTCTATGTGTTATGTCTTGCTCCTGTCGTGTTGTCATCCACCCCACCTGAGGTGCACCATCGAAGAAGCGTTCATTGCAGCAGATATTCCCCCTGCAGACTTTCTTTTGCCGCCTCAGATCATCTTCCCCGTTGTCGGTAGCCATGCCAACTGGATTACCATCATCGACTGAGTAGATGAACTTGAGGACTACACAGTTCCAGAAGAGAGGTCCCAGTCTTTCGTGTTTGCTTACATTATACATCGATTATTATTACCTGCTACTTTATCGTTCAAACTTGAGTTTTCAAATGCCCGTGGGTCTCATATCGAGGCAGCAACGAATAGTATTTGTCTACTATCTGGTTCATCTGGGGTCTTCTATGTGGTTCTGTTGGGTGGGCAACAAACAGTAGATGCTCCATTGTCTATCTTTTTAAACTAAAGTTATAGTCTACCTGCTATCATTAGTTTTGGATCTATCCACTCGTTTGCTACCATCAGTCTTGATTTCTGCATGCACCCCTTAGGCCTTACAAAATCTAACTTTTTTTTATTGTGCATGTCAGTTATTGTACACAATCGTACTGAACATGTAGAGAAAAAGAGAAGACCGTTGTGTGGGAATATAATGTCATGCAGACGCCGCTCCATGGTGGGC
>NC_041383.1:404046430-404065087 GCF_002162155.2 Triticum dicoccoides
CGCCATTCAAGATTGTATTCCAGAGGAAGATAACTATTCAGATGGGGATTCAGAGGGAGCCGACCACTCCTATTCATCACTTGAGGTGTTTGCTCTAACCCGGCATGCTGATGTTGGTCATATCATGCATATGGCGCCTCGCATTTCTTACATTATACATCTTATATGTCATCAGCTTAGTTTAGATTTTCTTTGTGTGAATGCCACCTATTTGGTTTCTATATCATACTCCCACCATTCATAAATATTTGTCTTTTTATAGATTTCAACAAGTGACTACATACAGAGCAAAATGAGTGAATCTACACTTTAAAATATGTCTATATACATCTGTATGTGGTAGTCCATTTGAAATCTCTAAAAAGACAAATATTTAGGAACGGAGGAAGTATATGGGAATTATGCAATGCCATCTTCTTTAGCCAGGCGTCATATACGTGAATCATCCAATGCCATCCTGTTTATCCAGTCATTGTATATGTGAAACTCCATAACCACAAGTATTGTGTGAGTGTTAGCAATTGTAGAAGACTACATGATAGTTGAGTATGTGGACTTGCTGAAAAGATCTATTCTTGACTCTTTCTGATGTTATGATAAATTGCAATTGCTTCAATGACTGAGATTATAGTTTGTTAGTTCCCAATGAAGTTTCTGAACCATACTTGACATTGTGAATTGATTGTTACTTGAGAATAAGAAATTATATGATAAAATCTATTTATGTTGCTGTTATAAGAATGATCATGATGCCCGCATGTCCGTATTTTATTTTTATCGACACCTCTATCTCTAATCATGTGGACATATTTTTTGATATCGGCTTCCGCTTGAGGACAAGCGAGGTCTAAGCTTGGGGGAGTTGATACGTCCATTTTGCATCATGCTTTTATATCAATGTTTATTGCATTATGGGCTGGTATTACACATTATATATCAATACTTATGGCTATTCTCTCTTATTTTACAAGGTTTACCATGAAGAGGGGGAATGCCGGCAGCTGGAATTCTGGCTGGAAAAGGAGCAAACATTGGAAACCTATTCTGCACTGCTCCAAAAATCCTGAAACTCCACGAAACTTATTTTTGGAATTAATAAGAATTATTGAGCGAAGAAACTACCGGAGGGGGGCCACACCCAGGCCAGGAGGGTGGGGGGCGCGCCCACCCCTACTGGGCGCGCCCCCTGTCTCCTGGGCCCCCAGGTGGCCCTCCGGTGCCCATCTTCTGCTATATGAAGGCTTTTACCCTGTAAAAAATCAGAGGCAAGCTTACGGGACGAAACTCCGCCGCCACGAGGCGGAAGCTTGGCGGAACCAATCTAGAGCTCCGGCAGAGCTGTTCTATCGGGGAAACTTCCCTCCGGGAGGGGGAAATCATCACCATTGTCACCACCAAAGATCCTCTCATCGGGAGGGGGTCAATCTCCATCAACATCTTCACCAACACCATCTCCTCTCAAAACCCTAGTTCATCTCTTGTATCCAATCTTGTATCAAAACCACAAATTGGTACCTGTGGGTTGCTAGTAGTGTTGATTACTCCTTGTAGTTGATGCTAATTGGTTTACTTGGTGGAAGATCATATGTTCAGATCCTTAATTCATATTATTACTCCTCTGATTATGAACATGAATATGCTTTTTGAGTAGTTACGTTTGTTCCTGAGGACATGGGTGAAGTCTTGCTATTAGTAGTCATGTGAATTTGGTATTCGTTCGATATTTCGATGAGATGTATGTTGTCTTTCCTCTAGTGGTGTTATGTGAACATCGACTACATCACACTTCACCATTATTTGGGCCTAGAGGAAGGCATTGGGAAGTAATAAGTTGTGACGCCCCCGATTCAATCGTACACTAATCATGCACGCAAACATGTACGATCAAGATCGGGGACTCACGGGAAGATATCACAACACAACTCTAAAAGTAAAACAAGTCATATAAGCATCATATTACAAGCCAGGGGCCCCGAGGGCTCGAATACAAGTGCTCGACATAAACAAGTCAGCGGAAGCAACAATATCTGAGTACAAACATTAGTTAAATAAGTTGCCATAAGATGGCTAGCACAAACTGGGATACAGATCGAAAGAGGCGCAGGCCTCCTGCCTGGGATCCTCCTAACTACTCCTGGCCGTCGTCAGCGGCCTGCATGTAGTAGTAGGCACCTCCAGAGTAGTAGGAGTCGTCGTCGACGGTGGCGTCTGGCTCCTGGGCTCCGGCATCTGGTTGCGACAACCAGGTAGAAGGGAAAGGGGGAAAAGAGGGAGAAAGCAACCGTGAGTACTCACCCAAAGTACTCGCAAGCAAGGAGCTACACTACATATGCATGGGTATATGTGTAAAAAGGAAATATCGGTGGGCTGAACTGCAGAATGCCAGAATAAAAGGGGGATAGCTAGTCCTATCGAAGACTACGCTTCTGGCAGCCTCCGTCTTGCAGCATGTAGAAGAGTGTAGATTGAAGTCCTCCAAGTAGCGTCGCATAGCATAATCCTACCCGGCGATCCTCCCCTCGTCGCCCTATGGAAAAGCGATCACCGGGTTGTCTATGGAACTTGTCTATGTGTGTTTTATTAAGTATCCGGTTCTAGTTGTCATAAGCTCAAGGTACAACTCCGGGACGTCCTTTTACCGAGGGACACGGCTATTCGAATAGATAAACTTCCCTGCAGGGGTGCACCACATTTCCCAACATGCTCGATCCCAGTTGGCTGGACACAATTTCCTGGGTCATGCCCGCCCTCGGAAGATCAACACGTCACAGCCCCACCTAGGCACAACAGAGAGGTCAGCACGCCGGTCTAAATCCTATGCGCGCAGGGGTCTGGGCCCATCACCCATTGCACACCTGCACGTTGCGAGGGCGGCCGGAAGAAGACCTAGCCTCCCTAATAAAAGAGCAGGCGTTCCAGTCCAATCTGGCGCACGCTGCTCCGTCGCTGACGTCAAGAAGGCTTCGGCTGATACCACGATGTCGAGTGCCCATAACTGTTCCCGCGTAGTTGGTGAGTGCGTATAGGCCAGTGGCCAGACTCAGATCAAATACCAAGATCTTGTTAAGCGTGTTATTATGAAGTAACCGCGGACGCCGACCAGGGCCAGGCCCACCTCTCGCCTAGGTGGTCTCAACCTGCCCTGTCGCTCCGCCACATAGTAATAGTCGGGGGCCGTCGGGAACCCAGGCCCGTCTCTACCGGGATGGAGCCACCTGTCCTTTCAGCCCCCACATCGGAATCACTTGCGGGTACTCAACGAGCCAACCCGACTTTAGTCACCATCTGTATAGTATGTATATATGTATAGTATATACCCGTGATCACCTCCCGAGAGATCACGACCCGATAGTATAGCAAGGCAGACTGACAAGAATGTAGGGCCAATGATGATAAACTAGCATCCTATCTAAGCATTTAGGATTGTGGGTAAGGTATCAACGACTGTAGCAACAATGACAGGCTATGCAACTGAATAGCAACATGCTACACTACTCTAATGCAAGCAGTATAGAGAAGAATATGCGATATTTGGTGATCAAGGGGGGGGGCCTTGCCTGGTTGCTCTGGCAAGAAGGAGGGGTCGTCAACTCCGTAGTCGAACTGGGCAGCAGCATCATCAGTCTCGTAGTCTACCGGAGAGAAGAGGGGGAAGAAACAGTAAATACAATGCAAACATAAGCGTGACAACGCATGACATGAAAATGAGCAGGGTTAGGTGTGCCCTAACGCGATAGTAGGTGATACCGGTGAAAGGGGGAAACATCCGGGAAAGTATCCCCGGTGTTTTGCGTTTTCGGACAGGTGATACGGAGGGGGAAAGTTGCGTGTTCGATATGTTAGAGATGTGTGGCGGATGAACGGGCTACGTATCCGAATTCGTCTCGTCGTTCTGAGCAACTTTCATGTAGAAAGTATTTTCATCCGAGCTACGGTTTAATTTATATGATTTTCTAAAGTTTTAATCATTTTCTGATTTTAATTATTTATTTAAATCCAACATTATCCAGAACAGTGTTTGATGACGCAACCACGACATCAGAGTGATGTCAGCAGGTCAATTGGTCGGTTGACCAGTCAAACCAGACAGGTGGGTCCAGTGGGACCCACATGTCATTGTCAAGGGCATTAATATAGTTTTAAAACTAACTAAATGGGTTAATTAGCAGGTGGGGCCCAGTAGTCAGTGAGAGATTAGGTTTTAATTAATTAATTTACTTAATTAGCAGTTTATCTATTTGTTTTTATTCGTTTTATGGCATGGGGCCCACATGTCAGTGGCAGTAGCTGCCACGTCAGCGTAGTTGACTTCGGTCAATGTGGCCAGTTGGGCCCCCAGGCCCACATGCAATGACCCAGGGGTGGGGCCCCGGGGTGCCAGCTCAGTGGAGCTGCCAGAGTAGCTCCGGCGAGCTCGCGCGCAGTGGCCGAACCCCGGCGAGCGTCGGATTTCACGCCGCGGCCAGGCTCTCTGGAACGGCCTCTTCGTGCCGTGGCCGATGGAGGGGAGCACGTCGGCGGGGGGTGGCCAGAATGGTCGCCGGCGACGAGCGCGGCGGATGGCAGTTTGGGCGCTGACGGGGATTCGAGTTGCGGTGCGCTAAACGAGCAGCGTGAGGCGTCTATGATGTCTACTTGACGCGAGAAGCGGAACGGTGGCACGCACGGGACCAAATGGTCATCGTGGCCACACCGGCGACGAGCTCGGGCGAAGCCGCGTTCGGGCACGACAAGGAGGAGGAGCTACGTCGGCGGAAATGCTCGGGAAAGAGAGGGGAAAGAAGGGCATGCTCACGTTGCTCCTGCAGGTGTGCTTAAGTGGGCTCAGGGAGGGCTCGGTGCGGCGAATTCAGCGGCGAAGTTCGTCGGAGCAGAGGAGGAAGACGGTGGCGTCATGGGTGTTGCAGTGGCTCCAAACTCCAACGGGATGCACCGGTCGAAATAGCGGACGACGGCGACTCTTGGGAACACAGAGGGGTGGTGAGGTGGGCACGGTGTCCGTGGCTAGGCTGGAGCCATGGCGGCGGTGGCGTTCGGCTGCGGTGGGGAGCGAGGGGGGGAGCGAGGTGGATCTGAGGGGGAGGCGCAGGGACCGAGGGAGAGAGCGGAGCGAGTGGGAGAAGGGATCGAGGAGGCGAGGGCATGGCGGCCTTATACCCTCCTTGACGCCGGCGAGGGGGTCAGGCGGGGACGCGCCCTATTCCGACCCGGGTCGGGGGAACAGGGGAAGGGGACGAGGCAGGGGAGCCGGGCCGGGTGTGGCCAGCTGGGCCAGCTGGGCCGGCCTGGCTGCGAGCTGGGCCGTCTGGTCCAGGGGGGGCTTCTCTCTTCTTCTTTTTTGTTTCTGTTTTATATTTTCTTTTATTTATTTCTTTTTCCTTTTCTGTTTTATTTAATTTAGGGCATTTAGGTATTTTATAAAATTGTGTCTTCTACACCATAATTACCTATGTCATTTTTGGCACTGTTTGAACACTTTTGTTTCAACTTTTAAAAACTTTTGTTGTTTGCCATTTTTTTGAATTGATTTTTGGATAGGTTGGAACTAACGAAAGTTTAGCAACAATAATCAAAGATGACATGGCATCATTAGGACAGTTTTACTGTAGCCTAATTATCCGGGCGTTACAAATCTCCTCCACTACAAGAAATCTCGTCCCGAGATTTAAGAGGGGGAGTAAGGGGGAAAAGTCTGGTAACGAAAACCTAACGAGTCTTCTGGATCTTTGCTGCCCTTTCAAGGAGGTTGATCCCTGAGGGAGTCCTGGATTAGGGGGTGTCCGGATAGCCGAACTATCACCTTTGGCCGGACTCCTGGACTATGAAGATACAAGATTGAAGACTTCGTCCCGTGTCCGGATGGGACTTTCCTTGGCGTGGAAGGCAAGCTTGGCAATACGGATATGTAGATCTCCTACCGTTGTAACCGACTCTGTGTAACCCTAACCCTCTTCGGTGCCTATATAAATCGGAGGGTTTTAGTCCGTAGGACGAACAACAATCATACCATAGGCTAGCTTCTAGGGTTTAGCCTCTCTGATCTCGTGGTAGATCTACTCTTGTACTACCCATATCATCAATATTAATCAAGCAGGAGTAGGGTTTTACCTCCATCGAGAGGGCCCGAACCTGGGTAAAAACACCGTGTCCCTTGTCTCCTATTACCATCCGCCTAGACGCACAGTTCGGGACCCCCTACCCGAGATCCGCCAGTTTTGACACCGACGTTGGTGCTTTCATTGAGAGTTCCTCTGTGTCGTCATCTTTAGGCCTGATGGCTCCTCCGATCATCAACAATGATGCGGTCCAGGGTGAGACTTTTCTCCCCGGACAGATCTTTGTATTCGGCGGCTTTGCACTACGGGCCAACTCGCTTGGCCATCTGGAGCAGATTGAAAGCTACACCCCTGGCCATCAGGTCAGATTTGGAAGTTTGAACTACACGGCTGACGTCCGCGGAGACTTGATCTTCGATGGGTTCGAGCCACATCCAAGCGCGCCGCACTGTCACAATGGGCATGATCTAGCTCTGCCGCTGAACAGTGCCCTGGAGGCCGCACCAGTGTCCGCTCCGACCCTTAGCTTGAAGCCGACTGCGCCGATCAAGGATGGGTGGCTGGACACTGCCTCGGGGGCTGCGATCTCTATGGAGATTGAGCTGAACACCATCCCTGTCCTTTGCAAGGCTCGTAACTCCAAGGTGCGGGACTCCTCTCCGGACTCCGAACCTTCCGCGCCCCTGCCAATCGAATCCGATTGGGCGCCGGTCATGGAGTTCACCGCCGCGGACATCTTTCAGCACTCGCCCTTTGGCGACATCCTGAATTCACTAAAGTCTCTCTTTATCAGGAGAGCCCTGGCCGGACTATGGTCAGGAAGGTTGGGATGCGGACGACAAAGAAATTCAAAGCCCACCCACCACCCACTTTGTAGCCAATGTCGATGATTTAACCGACATGCTCAACTTCGACTCCGAAGACATCGACGGTATGGACGAGATGCAGGAGACGACCAAGAACCAGCGCCTACAGGGCACTGGAAGGCCACCTCGTCATACGACATTTACATGGTGGACATTCCAAAAGATGGGAATGGCGATGGAACAATGGAGGATGACCCCTCCAAGAAACAGCCTAAGCGCTGGCGTCAGTGGTGCCGCTCTAAATCCCGCCACAGCAAAAATGGTGATTCCGGCACGGGAGACAATAACACCCTGGACAGTGCCGAAGACAACCCCCTCCAGCAGGATTCAGTGCAGGAGGATGGAGAAGCCAGCCCTCATGAGAGAGCGGCAGGTAGAGAGATAGAGGACAATAATTACATGCCTCCCTCCGAAGACGAGGCAAGCCTCGACGACGACGAATTTGTCATTCCTGAGGATCCCGTCGAACAAGAGCGTTTCAAACGCAGGCTTATGGCCACGGCAAGTAGCCTCAAGAAAAAGCAGCAACAGCTTAGAGCTGACCAAGACTTGCTAGCTGACAGATGGACTGAAGTCCTTGCGGCCAAAGAGTATGAACTCGAACGCCCCTCCAAGAGCTACCCAAAACGCAGACTGCTACCCCGATTAGAGGAGGAAGCACCTAAACCTACATCACCAGCGCATGATACGGCCGACCGGCCACCTCGTGGCCGCAACAGAGAGGCCTCTCGGCCCTTCATTCAAGCCGCACTCCGGCGCCGCTCAAAAAATACCAAGGCGCGGGAAAATGCACCAGACCTACGGGATATACTGGAGGACAAGGCAAGGCAAACAAGATCGATCTATGGATCGTGTGCGTGCCCCACGATGCGTGATGATAACCGTCACGCCGGATATGGCAATTCCGGCCGGGCCGAACACAGTAGACAAAGCTCATTGGAGCTGCGTCGTGATATAGCCCAATACAAAGGCGCTGCACACCCACTATGCTTCACAGACGAAGTGATGGATCATCAAATTCCTGAGGGTTTCAAACCCGTAAACATTGAATCATACGATGGCACAACAGATCCTGCGGTATGGATCGAGGACTATCTCCTTCATATCCACATGGCCCACGGTGATGATCTACATGCCATCAAATACCTCCCACTCAAGCTTAAAGGACCAGCTCGGCATTGGCTTAACAGCTTTCCAGCGGAGTCAATTGGTTGTTGGGAAGACCTGGAAGCTGCATTCCTCAACAATTTCCAGGGCACCTATGTGCGACCATCAGACGCTGATGACCTAAGCCACATAATTCAGCAGCCAGAGGAATCGGCCAGACAATTCTGGACACGGTTCCTAACCAAGAAAAATCAAATCGTCGACTGTCCGGATGCAGAGGCCCTTGCGGCCTTCAAACATAACATCCGCGACGAGTGGCTTGCCCGGCACCTAGGTCAGGAAAAGACGAAATCCATGGCAGCCCTCACAACACTCATGACCCGCTTTTGCGCGGGAGAAGACAGCTGACTAGCTCGTAGTAACAACATGACCAAGAGCCCTGGTAATTCGGATACCAAGGATAGCAACGGCAGGTCGTGTCGCAACAAGCACAAGCGCCGCATTAATGGCGATAATGCTGAGGATACGATAGTCAATGCCGGATTCAGAGGCTCTAAACCCGGTCAGCAGAAAAAGCCATTCAAAAGAAATACTCCAGGCCCATCCAATTTGGACCGAATACTCGATCGCTCGTGCCAGATACACGGCACCCCCGAAAAACCAGCCAACCACACCAATAGGGATTGTTGGGTGTTCAAGCACGCAGGCAAGTTAAATGCCGAAAACAATGACAAGGGGTTGCATAGCGACGACGAGGAGGAGCCCCGGCCGCGAACAATAGAGGACAAATGGGTTTCCCCCTACAAGTGCGGACGGTGAACATGATATACGCAACCCACATACCCAAAAGGGAGCGGAAGCATGCACTAAGGGACGTATATGCGATGGAGCCAGTCTCCCCAAAGTTCAATCCGTGCTCCTCCTGACCGATCACTTTTGATCGAAGGGACCACCCCACTAGCATCCACCATGGCGGATTCGCTGCATTGGTTCTAGACCCAATCGTTGACGGATTTCACCTCACTAGAGTCCTGATGGACGGCGGCAGCTGCCTGAACCTGCTTTATTAGGATACAGTGTGCAAAATGGGCATAGACCCCTCAAGGATTAAACCCACAAAGACGACCTTTAAAGGCGTCATACCAGGTGTAGAGGCCAACTGTACAAGCACAGTTACACTTGAAGTGGTCTTCGGATCCCCGGATAACTTCTGAAGCGAGGAGTTAATCTTAGACATAGTCCTGTTCCGCAGCGGCTATCACGCACTGCTCGGACGAACCGCATTTGCAAAGTTCAATGCGGTGCCGCACTATGCATACCTCAAGCTCAAGATGCCAGGCCCTCGAGGAGTCATTACGGTCAATGGAAACACCGGACACTCTCTTCGAACGGAGGAGCATACGGCGGCCCTCGCGGCGAAAATACAAAGCAGCCTCTCAAGGCAATTCTCGAGTCCGGCTATTAAACATCCGGGCACCGTCAAGCGCGCCCGGAGTAACCTACAACAAGATCGCCTGACACGTCCTGAGCACGCATAGCAATGCGGCCCCAACCCCAGCCCTCCTGAAATTGCGAAACCAGTACTACGCGTACATAATTACGCTCTAGAAATACCATGGTCATAGGGGGAGGGCACGACCACGGCAGGCCCAGAATGCAGCTCAACCACACCAGGGGCTCCCAATTGCGTCATTCCTTTTTTTCTTTTACTTTCAGGACTCCTTTCTCAAGAAGCCCTGTCCGGCAGTAGAATCGCCGAACACACGATGCAACAGCCAGGGAAGCAGAAAGCTACGTCGAGTGTCCAGGTGGTCTCTATAACGAGCAGTATACTTGTTTTACATATCATCCCGCAGCTCTCTCCTGGAGGGGGACATGTCAAATAGTCCCGTCCCTTGCTTATCGCACTATTTGTATCGTTCTGCTTTTACCGTAGCTTTTTTGAATAAACAATGCATAGCTTTTGCCTATTATTGCATTCCTTTTTATCTATATATGTTCACTTATGACATGTTGCATCCGTACGCTTTGGTACGGCCAAATACACCAGGGGCTTAAGTACCCCAAAATATGGTGTGATAAGTCCGAACACTTTCACAAGTGCGGCACCCCGAACTTATAGCATTATATGCATCGGCTCCGAATCATGTCTTGGGTCAATAGTTGGGTTTGCCCGGCTCCCATGTTTTGGTACCTTACGTTCCGTTATATCGGCTAAGGTAGCGCTGGGAGAACCACTGCGATTGTGCCCCGGTTGAGCTGGGTTAAGCACCTCAGTGGAGAAAGCTCAAACTGACCGTCATGATAGGGCGAGAGCCGGTCGCTGTTCGAGAGGTTTTCGAGTCCCTAAAGACTTATGCCGCTTAGAGCGAGGAGTCGGCTTTGTCCAGCCCAGGCGTGGATAGCACCCCAAATTCGGTCTTCCGAATACTAGGGGCTTCGCCAAAATTTAAAATTATAGAATTCTATGGCTAAGTGAGAGTGTTCAAGCATTATAGTCCGGTTGCCTTGTTCGTTGCGTTGAGCGCCTCCCTCGAAGGACCCAAGAATGGGAAAAATAGCGCTCAAGTTTATCCCGAACCCCCAGCACTTGTAGCATGGGGGCAGAAGCCGACGACTCGCCATCTCTCAAATTTAATAAACGGCCACACAGAAGGTAATATTTTAAATTCACAAGTGTTGCTTAGCGCATATGAACAAGTTTTCAAGCGTACAGGATAACAAATGCGAGTTTACTCAAAAATTACATCCTTGGAGCATTCACCCGCTATAAGGCGGGCACCCTTCAGGACGCCCTCATAATACATCTCAGGCTTGCGATACTCCCTGCCCGGCGGTGGAGCGTCCGCCACAAGCTTCTCAGCGTCCATCTTGCCCCAGTGCACTTTAGCACGGGCAAGGGCCCTACGGGCACCTTCGATATAGACGGAGCGCTTGACGACTTCAATCCATGGACAGGTGTCCACTAGCCGCCTCACCAGCCTGAAGTAGCACCCAGGCATGACTTCCTTAGGCCACATCCGAACTATGAGGCCCTTCATGCCCTATTCGGCCACCTTATGGAGCTCGACCAGCTGCTTCAGCTGGTCGCTCAAGGGCACCGGGTGTCCGGCCTCAGCATACTGAGACCAGAACACCTTCTCCGTCGAGCTCCCCTCCTCGGCCCGGTAGAACGCAGCGTCAGACACACTGCGGGGCAGATCTGCGAATGCTCCTGGAGAGCTCCGGATTCAGGTAAGTAACAAGTAATTCACTTTCACGTGCTTGCTTTGCATGAAGAATGCCTTACCCGCCGCTATCTTCTTCATTGCCTCAATTTCCTGGAGGGATTTTTGGGCTTCAGCCTTAGCGGCTTTGGCGCTCTCAAGAGCCGAGGCGAGCTCGGACTCTCGAGTCTTTGAGTCACGCTCCAAACTCTCGTGTTTTTCCACGAGCGCCTGGAGCTCTTGCCGCACCTCCGCCACCCGCGCCTCCTGCTTCTCTCGCTCAGTGCGCTCCATGGCCGCATTGCTTTCGGCCTTGGACGCCGCTTCCTTCAGGGTCGCCACCTTGTTCGTGGCCCCTGCAATTCTCACGTTATTCCTGTTATTTTTTGCAACCACATCTTTTATATACTTCCATAAGGTATTACTTACCTTCCTTGTCCTCGAGCTGCTTTTTGGCAAGACTGAGCTCGTTCTCAGACCGCTCGAGGCTCTGCTTCAATGCATTGACCTCCGTAGTCAGTGCGGCAGAGGTCAGCAGCGCAGCCTGCATTCCCCATATTGACATACTTATGTTAGACTCCTGCGTACATCTTTTTAGATCCTCAGTTCCGCTTTTCTTTCCGAACACCAAACTGAGCATCAGGGGCTACTGTCTATGCGGTAATATTTTTACATATCTTAAATACATACCTCAAAGCCTGTTAGAAGGCTGGCACAGGCTTCAGTCAGCCTGCTCTTGGCGGACTGAACTTTCTGGATCACCACACTCATAACAGTGTGGTGCTCCTCGTTGATGGAGGCACTGTTAAGCGCCTCCAGCAAGTTATCCGGTGCCTCCGGTTGGACGGAGGTCACCAGTGTCGCAGTCTCGCCCTTCTTACGAAGGGGCCGCCTGCCGGACTCCGGAACCACTGAAGGTTCCGGTACGGAGTCCGGCCCAGGGCCGGACTTAGAGCCCTTTGGGGTTTGATCCCCCTTGTGCCTGGAGTCCGGGAGGTTGCCTTGCGGCGCCTCCTGGACCTCCTCCTCCTGGCTGGGCCCCTTTTGGGACCCCACCTCAGCGTCATCCGCAGCGCGAGGAGAGGACGCAGCTCGAAGTGAAGTGATATTCACGTCCGACGAAGCCAGGGAGCCGCTCGTTGAAACGTCGAGCCCGTCCTTGGGTGGGCTGCAGGGTTATATTCGGTGTTAGGAGATTCTATACGACAAACGAAACACCATGAGTTATTCTGGTATCCGGACACTTACGATGTCACCAGGGGCTTAGCCCTCGGTGGCCACTCCTCTTCACCATCGTCGGTGTTGGTGGAGTAGTCCGGAGGAAGGGTCCTTCCCTTCTTGGACCCTCCGGCCTCCCTAGTTGGGGCGGCCTTCCTTTTCTTCTCTCCCCCCGCTGGGGGAGAGGCCTCTTTTTGCTCCTCCTCGTCTTCGCGGGAGGAGTCCGCCTCGGAGTCATCGGACGATGAGTCCGACAACACCTGGCGCTGGGAACTCCTTCGAGTTCCCATGGCCTTCTTCTTGGCCTTCTTCTCCGGCACCACGTGAGGTGCCGGAACCAGCAGCCCCGTCAATCGGGCATCCGCTGGGTCTTCTGGCAAGGGAGCCAGACAGTCAACCTGCCCGGACGTCTTCTACCAGGCCTGTCAAAGATAAGGGACTTTAGATCCCGCATAGAGTCAAACTATGAAAAACAAGTGTCGTGTAAAGGGTAAAATAGCTTACCTCGCTAGCTTGACGCTGCGAGCTGAATCCACGATCTTTGGTAGCGAATGCGGGAGCCTCGGCGCCCTTGAACAGCACCTTCCAGGCATCTTCATACGTAGTGTCGAAGAGCCTGCTCAAGGTTTGGTGCTGTGCCGGATCGAACTCCCACAAGTTGAAGGCCCGTTGTTGGCACGGGAGGATCCGGCGGATGAGCATGACCTGGACTACATTGACAAGCTTGAGCTTCTTGTTCACCAGGTTTGGGATGCAGGTTTGGAGTCCGGTCAGCTCTTCCGAATTACCCCATGTCAGGCCCGTCTCTTTCCAAGAGGTGAGCTGTGTAGGGAAGCCAGATCGGAATTCGGGGGCCGCCACCCATTTAGGGTCACGCGGCTCGGTGATGTAGAACCACCTCGATTGCCACCCCTTTATGGTCTCCATGAAGGAGCCCTCGAGCCATAAGACGTTGGGCATCCTGCCCACCATGGCACCTCCGCACTCCGCCTGGCGGCCGCCCACTACCTTCGGCATGACATTGAAGGTCTTCAGCCATAAGCCGAAGTGGGGCTGGATGCAGAGGAAGGCCTCGCACACGACGATGAACACCGAGATGTTGAGGATGAAATTCGGGGCCAGATCGTGGAAATCCAGGCCGTAGTAGAACATGAGCCCCCGGACAAATGGGTGAAGTGGAAAACCTAGTCCGCAGAGGAAGTGGGTGAGGAACACCACCCTCTCATGGGGCCCGGGGGTGGGGATAAGCTGCCCCTTGTCGAGGAGCCGATGCGCGATGTCACTGGACAAGTATCCGGCCTTCCGCAGCTTTTTGATGTGCCCCTCCGTGACGGAGGAGACCATCCACTTGCCTCCCCCTCCGGACATGGCTGGGAAAGGTTGAGGCGAGATGTGCGGACTTGGGCGCTGGAGCTCGAGTGCGCGGAAATGGATGACCAAAGGAGGAAGAAGGCGTGTGTGAAAAAGTGGATCCTTATACCCTTATATGGACGGTCGAAGCTATGCGTCCCCACTAGCCTGGTAAAACTCGCTTATCTCCCAAGCGCCGTAATCGATGGCGCGGTTGGGTTACCCACACCCGTATTGATGAGAATCCCGGAATAAGGGGACACGATCTCTGCTTTGACAAGACGTGCCAAGGAAACCGCCTCGCTAAACGCGCTGAGGTGGGACAGTAAAAACGATTCGAATAAAGGCTTGGCCGTGGTGTGATGTCACGCCACGGAATACGTCAGCATATTGAATTTGTGTAAATATTATTCTCTCTACGGTGGTACCTGGAACTTATTTTGCAGAGCCGGACACTATCCTTGTGTTCAAAATCTTCTATGAAGTATTCGGAGGAGGAACCCGCCTTGCAATGCTGAAGAAAATATGCGCGCCGGACTCGTCGTCATTGAAGCCTGGTTCAGGGGCTACTGAGGGAGTCCTGGATTAGGGGGTGTTCGGATAGCCAAACTATCACCTTTGGCCAGACTCCTGGACTATGAAGATACAAGATTGAAGACTTCGTCCCGTGTCCGGATGGGACTTTCCTTGGCGTGGAAGGCAAGCTTGGCGATACGGATATGTAGATCTCCTACCATTGTAACCGACTCTGTGTAACCCTAACCCTCTTCGGTGCCTATATAAACCGGAGGGTTTTAGTCCGTAGGACGAACAACAATCATACGATAGGCTAGCTTCTAGGGTTTAGCCTCTCTGATCTCGTGGTAGATCTACTCTTGTACTACCCATATCATCAATATTAATCAAGCAGGAGTAGGGTTTTACCTCCATCGAGAGGGCCCGAACCTGGGTAAAAACACCGTGTCCCTTGTCTCCGGTTACCATCCGCCTAGACGCACAGTTCAGGACCCCCTACCCGAGATCCGCCGGTTTTGACATCGACAATCCCTTTCGTTGATGTCTTAATTTCTCTGCTTCAGGTCATCATGATGAAGTCGGCATCCTTTCTTCCGGATCTCCATCGTCCGACAAACACGACCAAGGGGGAAAACTCCGAAAGAACGCATCTCCACAAAGCTAGGCATCTGACGGTGAACTCAATGGGAAATACACAAGGTACCCCACGAGTTGTATTTCTGTGAATTCGTTGAGTGCAGTATACGACGGTACCAAAGTTTCAAACGGGTAGGCAATCATTCGATGACTAGACAGAAGCTGGAATGGGGGTTTGAACAATGAGATAGCATGGTGTTTGATTCCAGGATGAATAATGGTATAGCATTTAGCTCGTGAATCACACACAAAGCCATTGCAAAGGATACATTAGAATCCGGGTTGTAAAGAAGAGTCAGGTTTCGATCCAGTGGAATTGTGGGTTATGGGCCCACCATGTGGGTTGAAAGTAGGAGAGGTGGTCACATCTTGCATAGCCACGACAGGGAGGCATGTCAGTGGATAGCTTGTCAGCTATGTCGGCAACAATGTCGGTACCAAGGACGAGGAACAAAGAGAAACAATTTTTCTACTCGTTGAACGAGGTGAACCAATTGGCAAAGTTCTCGCCCATCGGTGGTTACCGGAATGTCATCAACAATAGTAACAGGGCCTTACAGACAGAGTGGTACAACAAGGTGCTTACCTAAGCAAGGAATTATCTCTGCTTAGTTAAGTCAGATTACAGGAAATGTTAAACAAAAGAATGGAAAGGAAAATGCGATTATCGGATTAAACAGAACGATGGAAAGGGAAATTGTGATTACACACAATTATTAGGAGCATATCCTTCCCATGGACAAGCAGAACATGGCATACAGGGTAGGAGAGCAAGTACCCAACCATTCAGATAAAGAGGCAAGGATTAATCAAGATGTTACTCATACAACGGTGTTTGGATAACTGACCAAGAAACATTTAGCATCGCGCCTCCAATGTTCTTGTTGATGAGCAGGGTATCATAGTCATGCTTCGAGGTAGCAATGATATGGTGTTTCAATCAAGGGCCAGAGATCCATCAGGAGCAACTTGTAAAATAAATCTTACAATTTCCTCCTGGAAGAATGGTTATCCTAGCAAAAGAAATATAATGATAGGTCCTCTAGCCAGGGGGTGCTAGGCATGACATCATATTACCGGGTCATCAAAGGACCAAGATCATAACTCCTGGAATGTTGTCCCAACCATCATATCTGACCGAGATTCAGATCCGATTGGTGTCATGATACCTCAGACTCAGGATGTCCGAGCAGAAAAGGGGCACCACAAATCGACGAAATGACATTGCAAGATTCTCGGGAAATGAACTATGGGAGCGGGTTCCTGAAACAATAGTTCATCATTAAACCAAGGAGGGGATGAGGTGGCTGATGGGCTCAGCGACAATCATCGAGAATTCCAAACGGATGGATTTCCACAATAATGTGAACAAGAATATGACACTTGTCAATTCAAATGATATAATGTTGTATTCTCGAGGAAAACTTACACCATCAATCATTAGTTTAAAGGTGTGCCCGAAATATGACCTTAGGCAGTAAGATCATTGTTAGAGTGACGGTTCAATAACCAACAGTCTAAGAATGAACTGTCGATCGTTAACTTCAAGGCAATGGGGTTGCTAGAAGTACTGAACTCAAACAACATCGTTAGCATATTGGTATGCTGGTTAAAAACAACACGGGGACCAAGGAAGAATGGTGATGGTGAGAAGTATCATCGTACCGAGAATTTGTAAGAGGTGGAGCAATCCACACAACATTCTCGACAGTAAAGACAGTAATTCTTCAATGCAGAACACAACACTAGCTGGAGAGCATGTCGTATTTATAACATGGACAAGTTCGCGATGAAAGGAAGTCAAGGGTGTTGTCAATGATAATAAAAATCATCGAGGGCGAGGAGGGTATTTCTCATCATGAACACAGTTGACATCTTGGAAGAAGTCAAAGTTTTGAAGGTGATCCGACACATTTGCTGGGAGGTTACAAGAGGATGCAATCAAACAACAATGGCATCAAGCAAGGGAATGACGAAGTGGCAAGTTATAGGATCAATATATAAGATGCAAGCTCGGAACCAAAGTTGCCTTTCAACACAAGCAACATGATGTTGAAAGCTCAACGTAAGTCGTGCTCACACACTGAAGAATTCATGCACCAGAGAAGGATGAGGTAGCACAGTTAAAGATAGCAAGACTAGGATGCAACCGATAGTCTAGGAATGACCAGATTGGGTTCAGACTTTGCTAGTAAAAATACTAGGGGTATTTGATTTGTAGTGTGGAATAATTTCACTAGTCGGTGTCCTCAATTGACAACAACCCAGAACCCGTGGAGTGACTATGATGGGGAAAGGTACTACTTCATCAGAAATTCATATGATGTAGCGTTGATATCCTCGAGAGACCGGGGGGTAATACTCGATGAAAGATCAAAGTAAAGGTTGGACTGGCGTATTGATCCACAGAGGACAAGTGCTTAAACTTGCCCAAGAAATGGGATCTAAGAAGAACATATGGTCGAAACCACGATTGCAAAGGATCAATTCACAGATACCAAAGGATATTATATCAAGGAAATAGTTATTACTACAAGAAACTTCCATGATAAGTTCCACATCGGGTCCATGGGCATGAACACAAAGTTCAAGGTCGACTCCCACTTCTCCAATGCATGACCTGTTGGAAATATGCCCTAGAGGCAATAATAAAAGCATTATTATTATATTTCCTTGTTCATGATAATTGTCTTTTATTCATGCTATAATTGTATTATCCGGAAATCATAATACATGTGTGAATACATAGACCACAATACGTCCCTGGTGAGCCTCTAGTTGACTAGCTCGTTGGTCAACAGATAGTCATGGTTTCCTGACTATGGACATTGGATGTAATTGACAACGGGATCACATCATTAGGAGAATGATGTGATGGACAAGACCCAATCCTAAGCATAGCACAAGATCGTGTAGTTCGTTTTGCTAGAGTTTTTCAATGTCAAATATCTCTTCCTTAGACCTTGAGATCGTGTAACTCCCGGATACCGTAGGAGTACTTTGGGTGTACCAAACGTCACAATGTAACTGGGTGACTATAAAGGTACACTACAGGTATCTCCAAAAGTGTCTGTTGGGTTGACACGGATCGAGACTGGGATATGTCACTCCGTATGACGGAGAGGTATCTCTGGGCCCACTCGGTAATGCATCATCATAATGAGCTCAAAGTGACCAAGTGCTTGGTCACGGGATCATGCATTACGGTACGAGTAAAGTGACTTGCTGGTAACGAGACTAAACGAGGTATTGGGATACCGACGATCGAGTCTCGGGCATGTAACGTACCGATTGACAAAGGGAATAGTATACGGGGTTGCTTGAATCCTCGACATCGTGGTTCATCCGATGACATCATCGAGGAGCATGTGGGAGCCAACATGGGTATCCAGATCCCGCTGTTGGTTATTGACCTGAGAGCCGTCTCGGTCATGTCTGCATGTCTCCCGAACCCGTAGGGTCTACACACTTAAGGTTCGGTGACGCTAGGGTTATTAGGAAGACTTGTATGTGAATACCGAATGTTGTTCGGTGTCCTGGATGAGATCCCATACGTCACGAGGAGTTCCGGAAGGGTCCGGAGGTAAAGATTTATATATGGGAAGTTGTCAAACGGACACCGGAAAGTTTCGGGGGCATATCGGTATTGTACCGGGGCCACCGGAAGGGTTCCGGGGGTCCACCAGGAGGGGCCACCCCTCC
>NC_041383.1:404065437-404110034 GCF_002162155.2 Triticum dicoccoides
GGAGCCAGCCCCTGGAGGGCTGGGCGCGCCCCCCCCTTGGGCCCATGCGCCTAGGGTTGGGGGGGGAGCCCTAGAGGGGGCGCCCCCCTTTGCTTGGGGGGCAAGTCCCCCCTCCCTGGCCGCCGCCCCCCCTCTAGATCCCATCTAGAGGGGCCGGCCCCCCTTGCCCCTTCCCTTATAAATAGAGGGGTGAGGGGAGGGCTGCACACCCAAGCCAAGGCGCAACCCCTCCCCTCCCCAACACCTCTCCTTCTCCGTCACGAGCTTGGCGAAGCCCTGTCGGAGTGCTGCTTCTCCACCAACACCACGCCGTCATGCTGCCGGTGGAGCTGTCTTCCTCAACCTCTCCTTCCTCCTTGCTGGATCAAGACGGAGGAGACGTCGCCCGTACCGTACGTGTGTTGAACGCGGAGGTGCTGTCCGTTCAGCACTTGGTCATCGGTGATCTGAATCACGTCGAGTACGACTCCATCATCACCGCTCCCTCGAACGCTTCCGTACGCGATCTACAAGTGGTATGTAGATGCAAACTCACTCCCTTGACTCGTTGCTTAGATGAACTCATAGATGGATCTTGGTGAAACCGTAGGAAAAATTTTAATTTTCTGCAACGTTCCCCAACAATGGCATCATGAGCTAGGTCTATGCGTAGTTCTCTATTGCACGAGTAGAACACAATTTTGTCGTGGGCATAGATCTTGTCAACTTGCTTGCCGCTACTAGTCTTATCTTGCTTCAGCGGTATTGTGGGATGAAGCGGCCCGGACCAACCTTACACGTACGCTTACGTGAGACCGGTTCCACCGACTAACATGCACTAGTTGCATAAGGTGGCTGGCGGGTGTTTGTCTCTCCCACTTTAGTTGGAGCAGATTCGATGAAAAGGGTCCTTATGAAGGGTAAATAGAAGTTGACAAAATCACGTTGTGGTTATTCATAGGTAAGAAAACGTTCTTGCTAGAACCCAATTGCAGCCACGTAAAAGATGCAACAACAATTAGAGGACGTCTAACTTGTTTTTGCAGCAATTGTCATGTGATGTGATATGGCCAGAAGTTGTGATGAATGATGAATGATATATTATGATGTATGAGATCATGTTCTTGTAATAGGAATCACGACTTGCATGTCGATGAGTATGACAACCGGCAGGAGCCATAGGAGTTGTCTTTATTTTTTGTATGACCTGCGTGTCATTGAAGAACGCCATGTAAATTACTTTACTTTATTGCTAAACGCGTTAGCCATAGAAGTAGAAGTAGTCGTTGGCGTGACAACTTCATGAAGATACGATGATGGAGATCATGATGATGGAGATCATGGTGTCACGCCGGTGACAAGATGATCATGGAGCCCCGAAGATGAAGATCAAAGGAGCTATATGATATTGGCCATATCATGTCACTACTTTATATAATTGCATGTGATGTTTATTATGTTTTATGCATCTTGTTTACTTAGAACGACGGTAGTAAATAAGATGATCCCTTATAATAATTTCAAGAAAGTGTTTCCCCTAACTGTGCACCGTTGCTAAAGTTCATCGTTTCAGAGCACCACGTGATGATCGGGTGTGATAGATCCTTACGTTCATATACAACGGGTGTAAGACAGATTTACACATGCAGAACACTTAGGGTTAACTTGACGAGCCTAGCATGTACATACATGGCCTCGGAACACAGAGACCGAAAGGTCGAACATGAGTCGTATGGAAGATACGATCAACATGGAGATGTTCACCGATGATGACTAGTCCGTCTCACGTGATGATCGGACACGGCCTAGTCGACTCGGATCGTGTAACACTTAGATGACTAGAGGGATGTCAAATCTGAGTGGGAGTTCATTAAATAATTTGATTAGATGAACTTAATTATCATGAACTTAGTCTAAAACTTTTGCATAATATGTCTTGTAGATCGAATGGCCAACGCTCATGTCAACATGAACTTCAACGCGTTCCTAGAGAAAACCAAGCTGAAAGATGATGGCAGCAACTATACGGACTGGGTCCGGAACCTGAGGATCATCCTCATAGCTGCCAGGAAACAATATGTCCTAGAAGGACCGCTAGGTGACGCTCCCGTCCCAGAGAACCAAGACATTATGAATGCTTGGCAGTCTCGTGCTGATGATTACTCCCTTGTTCAGTGCGGCATGCTTTACAGCTTAGAACCGGGGCTCCAAAAGCGTTTTGAGCAACACGGAGCATATGAGATGTTCGAGGAGCTGAAACTAGTTTTCCAAGCTCATGCCCGGGTCGAGAGATATGAAGTCTCCGACAAGTTCTATAGTTGTAAGATGGAGGAAAATAGTTCTGTCAGTGAGCATATACTCAAAATGTCTGGGTTGCACAACTGCCTGTCCCAGCTGGACATTAACCTCACGGATGAGGCGGTCATTGACAGAATCCTTCAGTCGCTCCCACCAAGCTACAAGAGCTTCGTGATGAACTAAAATATGCAGGGGATGGTGAAGACCATTCCTGAAGTATTTTCAATGCTGAAGTCGGCAGAGGTTGAAATCAAGAAAGAACATCAAGTGTTGATGGTCAATAAGACCACTAAGTTCAAGAAGGGCAAGGGTAAGAAGAACTTCAAGAAGGATGGCAAAGATGGTGCCGCGCCCGGTAAGCCAGTTGCCGGGAAGAAGTCAAAGCATGGACCCAAGCCTGAAACTGAGTGCTTTTATTGCAAGGGGAAGGGTCACTGGAAGCGGAACTGCCCCAAATACTTAGCAGACAAGAAGGTCGGCAACACTAAAGGTATATTTGATATACATGTAATTGATGTGTACCTTACCAGTACTCGTAGTAACTCTTGGGTATTTGATACCGGTGCCGTTGCTCACATTTGTAACTCACAGCAGGAGCTGTGGAATAAGAGGAGACTGGCGAAGGACGAGGTGACGATGCGCGTGGGGAATGGTTCCAAGGTCGATGTGATCGCCGTCGGCACGCTACCTCTACATTTACCTATGGGATTAGTTTTAAACCTCAATAATTGTTATTTAGTGCCAAGTTTGAGCATGAACATTGTATCTGGATCTCGTTTGATGCGAGATGGCTACTCATTTAAATCCAAGAATAATGGTTGTTCTATTTATATGAGAGATATGTTTTATGGTCATGCCCCGATGGTCAATGGTTTATTCTTAATGAATCTCGAACGTAATACTACACATATTCATAGTGTGAATACCAAAAGATGTAAAGTTGATAACGATAGTCCCACATATTTGTGGCACTGCCGCCTTGGTCACATTGGTGTCAAGCGCATGAAGAAGCTCCATGCTGATGGACTTTTAGAGTCTCTCGATTATGAATCATTTGACACATGCGAACCATGCCTCATGGGCAAGATGACCAAGACTCCGTTCTCCGGAACAATGGAGAGCAACCAACTTGTTGGAAATCATACATACCGATGTGTTCGGTCCATTGAGCGTTGAGGCTCGCGGAGGATATCGTTATGTTCTCACTCTCACTGATGACTTGAGTAGATATGGGTATGTCTACTTGATGAAACACAAGTCTGAGACCTTTGAAAAGTTCAAGGAATTTCAGAATGAGGTAGAGAATCAACGTGACCGAAAGATAAAATTCTTACGATCGGATCATGGAGGAGAATATTTAAGTCACGAATTTGGTACACACTTAAGAAAATGTGGAATCGTTTCACAACTCACGCCGCCTGGAACACCTCAGCGTAACGGTGTGTCCGAACGTCGTAATCGCACTCTATTGGATATGGTGCGATCTATGATGTCTCTTACCGATTTACCGCTATCATTTTGGGGATACGCTCTAGAGACAGCTACATTCACTTTAAATAGGGCACCGTCTAAATCCGTTGAGACGACACCGTATGAGTTATGGTTTGGGAAGAAACCTAAGCTGTCGTTTCTAAAAGTTTGGGGAAGCGATGCTTATGTCAAGAAACTTCAACCTGAAAAGCTTGAACCCAAGTCGGAAAAATGCGTCTTCATAGGATACCCTAAAGAAACCATTGGGTATACCTTCTACTTAAGATCCGAGGGCAAGATCTTTGTTGCCAAGAACGGATCCTTTCTAGAAAAAGAGTTTCTCTCGAAAGAAGTAAGTGGGAGGAAAGTAGAACTCGATGAAGTACTACCTCTTGAACGGGATAGTAGTGCAGCTCAGGAAGATGTTCCTGTGATGCCTACACCAACTGAAGAGGAAAATAATGATGATGATCAAGGTACTTCGGATCAAGTTGCTACTGAAATTCGTAGGTCCACAAGGACACGTTCCGCACCAGAGTGGTATGGCAACCCTGTCCTGGAAATCATGTTGTTAGACAACGGTGAACCTTTGAACTATGAAGAAGCGATGGCGGGCCTAGATTCCAACAAATGGCTTGAAGCCATGAAATCCGAGATAGAATCCATGTATGAAAACAAAGTATGGACTTTGACTGACTTGCCCGATGATCGGCGAGCGATAGAAAACAAATGGATCTTTAAGAAGAAGACGGACGCGGATGGTAATGTCACCATCTATAAAGCTCGACTTGTCGCTAAGGGTTATCGGCAAGTTCAAGGGATTGACTACGATGAGACTTTCTCTCCCGTAGCGAAGCTTAAGTCCGTCCGAATCATGTTAGCAATTGCCGCATACTATGATTATGAGATATGGCAGATGGACGTCAAAACGGCATTCCTTAACGGGCATCTTAAGGAAGAACTGTATATGATGCAGCCGGAGGGTTTTGTCGATCCTAAGAATGTTAACAAAGTATGCAAGCTCTAGCGATCCATTTATGGGCTAGTGCAAGCATCTCGGAGTTGGAACATTCGCTTTGATGAGATGATCAAAGCGTTTGGGTTTACGCAGACTTACGGAGAAGCCTGCGTTTACAAGAAAGTGAGTGGGAGCTCTGTAGCATTTCTCATATTATATGTAGATGACATACTCTTGATGGGAAATGATATAGAATTCTTGGACAACATTAAGGCCTACTTGAATAAGTGTTTTTCAATGAAGGACCTTGGAGAAGCTGCTTATATATTAGGCATCAAGATCTATAGAGATAGATCGAGACGCCTCATAGGTCTTTCACAAAGCACATACCTTGATAAGATTTTGAAGAAGTTCAAAATGGATCAGTCTAAGAAGGGGTTCTTGCCTGTATTGCAAGGTGTGAGATTAAGCTCGGCTCAATGCCCGACCACGGCAAAAGATAAAGAAGAGATGAGTGTCATCCCCTATGCTTCAGCCATAGGATCTATTATGTATGCCATGCTGTGTACCAGACCTGATGTAAACCTTGCCGTAAGTTTGGTAGGAAGATACCAAAGTAATCCCGGCAAGGAACGCTGGACAGCGGTCAAGAATATCCTGAAGTACCTGAAAAGGACAAAGGACATGTTTCTCGTTTATGGAGGTGACGAAGAGCTCGCCGTAAAGGGTTACGTCGACGCTAGCTTCGACACAGATCTGGATGACTCTAAGTCACAAACCGGATACGTGTATATGTCGAATGGTGGAGCAGTAAGCTGGTGCAGCTGCAAGCAGAGCATCGTGGCGGGATCTACATGTGAAGCAGAGTACATGGCAGCCTCGGAGGCAGCGCATGAAGCTATTAGGGTGAAGGAGTTCATCACCGACCTAGGAGTCAGACCCAATGCGTCGGGGCCGATCAAACTCTTCTGTGACAACACTGGAGCTATTACCCTTGCCAAGGAGCCCAGGTTTCACAAGAAGACCAGGCACATCAAGCGTCGTTTCAACTCCATCCGTGAAAATGTTCAAGATGGAGACATAGATATTTGCAAAGTACATACGGATCTGAATGTCGTAGATCCGTTGACTAAACCTCTCACGCGAGCAAAACATGATCAACACCAGAACTCTATGGGTGTTCGATTCATCACAATGTAACTAGATTATTGACTCTAGTGCAAGTGGGAGACTGTTGGAAATATGCCCTAGAGGCATTAATAAAAGCATTATTATTATATTTCCTTGTTCATGATAATTGTCTTTTATTCATGCTATAATTGTATTATCCGAAAATCGTAATACATGTGTGAATACATAGACCACATACGTCCCTGGTGAGCCTCTAGTTGACTAGCTCCTTGGTCAACAGATAGTCATGGTTTCTTGACTATGGACATTGGATGTAATTGACAACGGGATCACATCATTAGGAGAATGATGTGATGGACAAGACCCAATCCTAAGCATAGCACAAGATCGTGTAGTTCGTTTTGCTAGAGCTTTTCAATGTCAAGTATCTCTTCCTTAGACCATGAAATCGTGTAACTCCAGGATACCGTAGGAGTGCTTTGGGTGTACCAAACGTCACAACGTAACTGGGTGACTATAAAGGTACACTACAGGTATCTCCGAAAGTGTCTGTTGGGTTGACACGGATCGAGACTGGGATTTGTCACTCCGTATGACGGAGAGGTATCTCTGGGCCCACTCGGTAATGCATCATCATAATGAGCTCAAAGTGACCAAGTGCTTGGTCACGGATCATGCATTATGGTACGAGTAAAGTGACTTGCCGGTAATGAGACTAAACGAGGTATTGGGATACCGATGATCGAGTCTCGGGCATGTAACGTACCGATTGACAAAGGGAATAGTATACGGGGTTGCTTGAATCCTCGACATCGTGGTTCATCCGATGACATCATCGAGGAGCATGTGGGAGCCAACATGGGTATCCAGATCCCGCTGTTGGTTATTGACCTGAGAGCCGTCTCGGTCATGTCTGCATGTCTCCCGAACCCGTAGGGTCTACACACTTAAGGTTCGGTGACGCTAGGGTTATTAGGAAGACTTGTATGTGAATACCGAATGTTGTTCGGAGTCCCAGATGAGATCCCGGACATCACGAGGAGTTCCGGAAGGGTCCGGAGGTAAAGATTTATATATGGGAAGTTGTCAAACGGACACCGGAAAGTTTCGGGGGCATATCGGTATTGTACCGGGGCCACCGGAAGGGTTCGGGGTCCACCGGGAGAGGCCACCCCTCCCGGGGGGCCACATGGGCTGCGTGGGGCAGGAGCCAGCCCCTGGAGGGCTGGGCGCCCCCCCCCTTGGGCCCATGCGCCTAGGGTTGGGGGGGGAACCCTAGAGGGGGCGCCCCCCTTTGCTTGGGGGGCAAGTCCCCCCTCCCTGGCCGCCGCCCCCCCTCTAGATCCCATCTAGAGGGGCCGGCCCCCCTTGCCCCTTCCCCTATAAATAGAGGGGTGAGGGGAGGGCTGCACACCCAAGCCAAGGCGCAGCCCCTCCCCTCCCCAACACCTCTCCTTCTCCGTCACGAGCTTGGCGAAGCCCTGTCGGAGTGCTGCTTCTCCACCAACACCATGCCGTCATGCTGCCGGTGGAGCTGTCTTCCTCAACCTCTCCTTCCTCCTTGCTGGATCAAGACGGAGGAGACGTCGCCCGTACCGTACGTGTTTTGAACGCGGAGGTGCTGTCCGTTCAGCACTTGGTCATCGGTGATCTGAATCACGTCGAGTACGACTCCATCATCACCGCTCCCTCGAACGCTTCCGTACGCGATCTACAAGTGGTATGTAGATGCGAACTCACTCCCTTGACTCGTTGCTTAGATGAACTCATAGATGGATCTTGGTGAAACCGTAGGAAAAATTTGAATTTTCTGCAACGTTCCCCAACATGACCCTCCATTCACTTCTCGTTTTTCTTAAAAGACATTAGTTGTTGAAAGTTTTACCCGGTGCAATACCAGATAAGTATGACACATGAATTCTTTCGGGTTCACACAGATTAGGGAAGGCGTTGGTTCAACCCATCAGGGCATCTTAGGAACATATACCACAAACTTCAGGAGCGAATAACTCAAGCTAGGGAGCAAAGCATTGTTGACAAAAGCAGGGATACAATTTACCAAAGGCATATGTATCTGAGGAAAGGCTCACAAGGTTATTGAATATAAAGGACACTGTCAGATAAAATCCAACAACGGATCGGGCGATCCACAACGGAGCTGATGTGAGCATCGGTACTCACTTAGAGGAATAAAGAATGCAGAGGCATTAGGTCATAGAAACAACTGGCAAATTCAAAGCTCAAATGCAAAAGAATTATGATTTCCAAATCAACGGATCAGAAGCAAACGCTCTGATCAGGGATCGATAATTTGAGTAGGCTTAGGGGTACAACCGATGGTAATTTGATTGATCGAGAAACAACTCTTGTTCAACATGAAATCTGAGCTGGAAGGATGAATATTAGGATTCAGATGAGGATTGCAAGCATTCACAACATATTGAATCAAGGAACTCGAAATGATAACGACAAAGGATACTATGAATATTGCTAGACATATGGAACACATCCATAATGCAAGCAGACACGTATTTGTCGAGCAATAGCGGGCAGAGGATTTCCGAAAGATCATATAGTATTTCAATGTATCTTGTGATTCATATGAACAACGGGGGAAGAATGGATACTAGATAAGTGCGAGGAATTATCCGTAGGGGGTATTCATGGGGCAAGAAATGCAAGGCAGTGGGCAAAAATGGATTTTCGGGATATAGGAAACATTTCAGGGTATCTTGTAATAACAAGAGCAACTCAGGATGAAGTATGGACGACAAGGATATAAGGCTATCCATAAGGATACAACGGTGGTAGGGGATTGCAAAAGCAACGGGCACAAAGTCTCAAGAGAACTTCAGAGAGTATCTTTGGAATCTTCTGGTGCAGCAAGCGATCATCTGGAGTGAGGGGCTCTCCGGGTGAATGTGATCACAAGATCCTAATGTTAGATTTTAGAAAAATCATTTAACCCAAATAGAAGAGAGATCAGAGTCCCCGAGTAAAGGTCGAGGAGTAAAAGATCCTAATACCACCCAATGGCGACGTGGGCCCGTAAGCCACACAGCCAAGTTAGTAAAACAGTTTTCGGCTTCTAGACTCAACTTCGGCAAAGGAGTTGGAAAGGGGATTCCTACAAGCAGTCGGCTCTGATACCAACTTGTGACGCCCCCGATTCAATCGTACACTAATCATGCACACAAACGTGGATGATCAAGATCAGGGACTCACGGGAAGATATCACAACACAACTCTAAAAGTAAAACAAGTCATATAAGCATCATCTTACAAGCCAGGGGCCTCGAGGGCTCGAATACAAGTGCTCTACATAAACAAGTCAGCGGAAGCAACAATATCTGAGTACAGACATAAGTTAAACAAGTTGCCATAAGATGGCTAGCACAAACTGGGATACAGATCGAAAGAGGCGCAGGCCACCTGCCTGGGATCCTCCAAACAACTCATGGCCGTCGTCAGCGGCCTACATGTAGTAGTAGGCACCTGCAGAGTAGTAGGAGTCGTCGTCGACGGTGGCGTCTGGCTCCTGGGCTCCGGCATCTGCTTGCGACAACCAGGTAGAAGGGAAAGGGGAAAAAGAGGGAGAAAGCAACCGTGAGTACTCATCCAAAGTACTCGCAAGCAAGGAGCTACACTACATATGCATGGGTATATGTGTAAAAAGTCAATATCGGTGGACTGAACTGCAGAATGCCAAAATAAAAGGGGGATAGCTAGTCCTATCGAAGACTACGCTTCTGGCAGCCTCCGTCTTGCAGCATGTAGAAGAGAGTAGATTGAAGTCCTCCAAGTAGCATCGCATAGCATAATCCTACCCGGCGATCCTCCCCTCGTCGCCCTGTGGAAAAGCGATCACCGGGTTGTCTGTGGAACTTGTCTGGGTGTGTTTTATTAAGTATCTGGTTCTAGTTGTCATAACGTCAAGGTACAACTCCGGGTCATCCTTTTACCGAGGAACACAGCTATTCGAATAGATGAACTTCCCTGTAGGGGTGCACCACATTTCCCAACACGCTCGATCCCATTGGGCCGGACACACTTTCCTGGGTCATGCCCGGCCTCGGAAGATCAACACGTCACAGCCCCACCTAGGAACAACAGAGAGGTTAGCACGCCGGTCTAAATCCTATGCACGCAGGGGTCTGGGCACATCGCCCATTGCACACCTGCACGTTGTGAGGGCGGCCGGAAGCAGACCTAGCCTCCCTAATACAAGAGCAGGCATTCCAGTCCAATCCGGCGCGCGCCGCTCCGTCGCTGACGTCAAGAAGGCTTTGGCTGATACCACGACATCGAGTGCCCATAACTGTTCCCGCGTAGTTGGTTAGTGCGTATAGGCCAGTGGACAGACTCAGATCAAATACCAAGATCTCGTTAAGCGTGTTATTATGAAGTAACCGCGGACGCCGACCAGGGCCAGGCCCACCTCTCGCCTAGGTGGTCTCAACCTGCCCTGTCGCTCCGCCACATAGTAACAGTCAGGGGCCGTCGGGAACCCAGGCCCATCTCTACCGGGATGGATCCACATGTCCTTTCAGCCCCCACATCGGAATCACTTGCGGGTACTCAACGAGCCATCCCGACTTTAGTCACCATCTGTATAGTATGTATATATGTATAGTATATACCCGTGATCACCTCCCAAGTGATCACGGCCTGATAGTATAGCAAGGCAGACTGACAAGAATGTAGGGCCAATGATGATAAACTAGCATCCTATACTAAGCATTTAGGATTGCGGGTAAGGTTTCAACGACTGTAGCAACAATGACAGGCTATGCAACAGAATAGGAGTAACCGAACAATAACATGCTACACTACTCTAATGCAAGCAGTATAGAGAAGAATAGGCGATATCTAGTGATCAAGGGGGGGGCTTGCCTGGTTGCTCTGGCAAGAAGGAGGGGTCGTCAACTCCGTAGTCGAACTGGGCAGCAGCAGCGTCGGTCTCGTAGTCTACCGGAGAGAAGAGGGGGAAGAAACAGTAAAGACAATGCAAACATAAGCATGACGACGCATGACATGACAATGAGCGGGGTTAGGTGTGCCCTAACGCGGTAGTAGGTGATACCGGCGAAAGGGGGAAACATCCGAGAAAGTATCCCTGGTGTTTAGCGTTTTCAGACAGTTGATCCGGAGGGGGAAAGTTGTGTGTTCAATATGTTAGGGATGTGTGGCGGACGAACGTGCTGCGTATCCGGATTCGTCTCATCGTTCTGAGCAACTTTCATGTAGAAAATATTTTCATCCGAGCTACGGTTTAATTTATATGATTTTCTAAAGTTTTAATCATTTTCTGATTTTAATTATTTATTTAAATCCAGCATTATCCAGAACAGTGTTTGATGACGCAAGCACGACATCAGAGTGATGTCAGCAGGTCAACTGGTCGGTTGACCAGTCAAACTAGACAGGTGGGCCCAGTGGGACCCACATGTCATTGTCAGGGGCATTAACAGAGTTTTAAAACTAACTAAATGGGTTAATTAGTAGGTGGAGCCCAGCAGTCAGTGAGAGATTAGGTTTTAATTAATTAATTTACTTAATTAGCAGTTTATCTATTTGTTTTTATTCGTTTTATGGCATGGGGCCCGCATGTCAGTGGCAGTAGCTGCCACGTCAGCGTAGTTGACTTCGGTCAACGTGGCCAGTTGGGGCCCCCAGGCCCACAGGTAGTGACCCAGGGGTGGGGCCCTGGGGTGCCAGCTCAGCGGAGCCGCCGGAGTAGCTCCGGCGAGCTCGCGCGCAGTGGCCGAACCCCGGCGAGCATCGGATTTCGCGTCGCGGCCAGGCTCTCTGGAACGGCCTCTTCGCGCCGCGGCCGATGGAGGGGAGCACGTCGGTGGGGGGGTGGCCGGAATGGTCGCCGGCGACGAGCGCGGCGGACGGTAGTTCGGGCGCGGACGGGGATCGAAGTTGCCATGCACTAAACGAGCAGCGTGAGGCGTCTATGGCGTCTAGTCGACGCGAGAAGCGGAACGGTGGCACGCACGGGACCAAATGGTCACCGTGGCCATGCCGGCGACGAGCTCGGGCGAAGACGCGTTCGGGCACGGCATGAAGGAGGAGCTACGGCGGCGGAAATGCTCAGGAAAGAGAGGGGAAAGAAGGGCATGCTCATGTTGCTCCTGCAGGTGTGCTTAAGTGGGCTCGGGGAAGGCTCAGTGCGGCGAATTCGGCGGTGAAGTTCGTCGGAGCAGAGGAGGAAGACGGCGGCGTCGTGGGTGTTGCGGTGGCTCCAATCTCCAACGGGATGCACCGGTCGAAGCAGCGGACGACGGCGGCCCTTGGGAACACAGAGGGGCGGCGAGGTGGGCATGGTGGTCGTGGCTAGGCCGGAGCCATGGCGGCGGTGGCGTTCGGCTGCGGTGGGGAGCGTGGGAGAGAGCGAGGTGGATCTAAGGGGGAGGCGCAGGGACCAAGGGAGAGAGCGGGGCGAGTGGGAGAAGGGATCGAGGAGGCGAGGGCGTGGCGGCCTTATCCCCTCCTCGACGCCGGCGAGGGGGTCAGGCTGGGACGCCCCCTGTTCCGACCTGGGTCGGGGAACAGGGGAAGGGGATGAGGCAGGGGAGCAGGGCCGTGTGTGGCCAGTTGGGCCAGGCGGGCCGGCCTGGCTGCGAGCTGGGCCGTCTGGTCCAGGGGGGCTTCGCTTTTCTTCTTTTCTGTTTCTTTTTTGTATTTTCTTTTATTTATTTCTTTTTCCTTTTCTGTTTTGTTTAATCTAGGTCATTTAGGTAGTCTATAAAATTCTGTCTTCTACACCATAATTACCTATGTCATTTTTGCCACTGTTTGAACACTTTTATTTCAACTTTTAAAAACTTTTGTTGTTTGCCATTTTTTTTGAATTGATTTTTGGACCTGTTGGAACTAACGAAAGTTTAGCAACAGTAATCAAAGATGACATGTCATCATTAGGAGAGTTTTACTGTAGCCTAATTATCCGTGTGTTACATAAGTAGATGATGGGTTGCTAGAGTGACAGAAGCTTAAACCCTAGTTTATGCGTTGCTTCGTAAGGGGCTGATTTGGATCCATATGTCTAATGTTGTGGTTAGGTTTACCTTAATACTTCTTTTGTAGTTGCGGATGCTTGCAATAGGGGTTAATCATAAGTGGGATGCTTGTCCAAGTAAGGGAAGTACCCAAGCACCGGTCCACCCACATGTCAAATTATCAAAGTACCGAACGTGAATCATACGAGCGTGATGAAAACTAGCTTGACAATAATTCCCATGTGTCCTCGGGAGCTCCTTTCTTATTATAAGAAATTGTCTAGGCTTGTCCTTTGCTACAAAAAGGATTGGGCTACCTTGCTGCACTTTATTTACTTTCATTGCTTGTTACTCATTACAATTTATCTTATCACAAAACTACCTGTTACCTATAATTTCAGTGCTTGCAGAGAAAATGTTACTGAAAACCGCTTGTCATTTCCTTCTGCTCCTCGTTGGGTTCGACACTCTTACTTATCGAAAGGACTACGATAGATCCCCTATACTTGTGGGTCATCAAGACTCTTTTCTGGCGCCGTTGCCGGGGAGTGTAGCGCTTTTGGTGAGTGGAACTTGGTAAGGAAACATTTATATAGTGTGCTGAAATTTTCTATCACTTGTTACTATGAAAACTAATCCTTTGAGGGGCTTGTTTGGGGCATATTCACCCCGACCAGAAGAGCAAAGAGTTGCTCCTCAACCTACTGAACCTACTGAAAATATCTACTTTGAGATTCCTTCGGGTATGATAGAGAAACTGCTAACTATAAACGATTGAAGTTGGAATTTCACCAGAAGTTCTATCCTATGCATCTTGTTCATCGTGATCGTAATTACATATATAATTTCTGGCCTCGCGAAGGAGAAAGCATCGCTCAAGCTTGGGGGAGGCTTAAGTCAATGTTATATTCTTGCCCCAATCATGAGCTCTCCAGACAAATGATTATTCAAAAAATTTATGCTCGGCTTTCTCTCAATGATCGCAACATGCTCGATACTTCCTGTGCTGGTTCTTATATGCTGAAGACTATTGAATTCAAATGGGACTTATTGGAAAGAATTAAATGCAACTCTGAAGATTGGGTTTCCAACGATGGTAAGGAGTCAGGTATGACACCTAAGTTTGATTGTGTTAAATATTTTATGAATACCGATGCTTTTCGTGGATTTAGCGCTAAATATGGACTTGCCTCTGAGATAGTAGCTTCTTTCTGTGAATCTGCTACTCACGTTGATCTCCCTAAGGAGAAGTGGTTTAAATATAATCCTCCCATTGAAGTAAAAGTAGTTGCACCTATTACAGTTGAAGAAAAGATTGTCACCTATAGTGATCCTATTGTTCCTAGTACTTATGTTGAGAAACCTCCTTTTCCTGTTAGGATAAAGGATCGTACTAAAACTTCGACTCTTGTTCGTAAGAGTAATACTAGGACTTATACACCTCCTGAGCAAATCAAAGTTGAACCTAGTATTGATATGATTAAAGATCTATTGGATGATGATTTAGATGGGCATGTTATTTATTTCTATGGTGAGACTGCTAATATTGTTAGACCAGATGCTAAGATACGTAGACCTGTTGTAGGCATGCCTGTTATTTCTGTTAAAATAGGAGATCATTGTTATCATGGCTTATGTGATATGGGTGATAGTGCTAGTGCAATACCCTATGACTTATATAAATAAATTATGCATGATATTGCACCCGTTGAATTGGAAGGTATTGATGTTACTATCAAACTTGCCAATAGAGATACTATTTCACCAATTGGGATTGTTAGAGATGTTGAACTCTTGTGTGGGAAGGTTAAATATCCTACTGATTTTCTTGTTCTTAGTTCCCCACAGGATGACTTTTGTCCCATTATTTTTGGTAGACCCTTCTTGAATACAGTTAATGCTAAGATTGATTGTGAAAAGGATACTGTTACAATTGGCTTAGAGGGTATGTCTCATGAGTTTAATTTTGCTAAGTTTCGTAGACAACCTCGTGATAGAGAATCACCTAGTAAGGATGAGATTATTGGTCTTGCTTCTATTACCATGCCTCCTACTGATCCGTTAGAACAATATTTGCTAGACCATGAAAATGATATGTTTATGAAGGAAAGAAGGGAAATAGATGAAGTGTTTCGTCAACAGGAACCTATGCTGAAACACAACCTACCCGTTGAAATTCTAGGGGATCCCCCTCCACCCAAGGGTGATCCCGTGTTTGAACTCAAACCACTACCTGATAGTCTTAAGTATGCTTGTCTTGATGAAAAGAAAATATATCCTGTTATTATTAGTGCTAACCTTTCAGAGCAAGAAGAAGAAAGATTATTGAAAACTCTGAAGAAGCACTGTGCTGCTATTGGATATACTCTAGATGATCTCAAGGGCATTAGCCCCACGTTATGCTAACACAAAATTAATTTGGAGGACGATGTCAAACCAGTTAGAGATCCTCAATGACGATTGAATCCTAAGATGAAAGAAGTGGTAAGAAATGAGATACTAAAGCTCCTTGAGGCAGGTACAATTTATCTCGTTGCTGATTGTGATTGGGTAAGCCCTGACCATTGTGTTCCTAAAAAGGGAGGTATTACCGTTGTTGCTAATGATAAAGATGAATTGATCCCGCAAAGAGTTATTACAGGTTATAGGATGGTAATTGATTTCCTTAAATTAAATAAAGCTACTAAGAAAGATCATTACCCTTTACCTTTTATCGATCAAATGCTAGAAAGACTATCCAAACACACACATTTCTGCTTTCTAGATGGTTATTCTGGTTTCTCTCAAATACCTGTATCAGCGAAGGATCAATCTAAAACTACTTTTACTTGCCCTTTTGGTACTTTTGCTTATAGACGTATGCCTTTTGGTTTATGTAATGCACCTGCTACCTTTCAAAGATGTATGATGGCTATATTCTTTGACTTTTGTGAAAAGATTTGTGAGGTATTCATGGATGATTTCTCCGTCTATGGATCCTCTTTTGATGATTGCTTGAGCAACCCTGATCGAGTTTTGCAGAGATGCGAAGACACTAGTCTCGTCTTGAATTGGAAAAAGTGCCACTTTATGGTTAATGAAGGCATTGTCTTGGGGCATAAGATTTCCGAGAGAGGTATTGAAGTTGATAAAGCAAAAGCTGATGGTATTGAAAAGATGCCATGTCCAAAGGACATAAAAGGTATAAGAAGTTTCCTTGATCATGTCGGTTTTTATAGGAGGTTCATTAAGGACCTTTCTAAAATCTCTAGGCCTCTGACTAATTTATTGCAAAAAGATATTCCTTTTGTCTTTGATGATGATTGTGTAGAAGCATTTGAAATACTTAAGAAAGCTTTGATCACTGCACCTATTGTTCAGCCACCTGATTGGAATTTACCCTTTGAAATTATGTGTGATGCTAGTGATTATGTTGTAGGTGTTTTTCTAGGGCAAAGAGTTGATAAGAAATTGAATGTTATCCAGTATGCTAGTAAGACTCTTGATGCTGCCCAGAGAAATTATGCTACTACTGAAAAAGAGTTTTTAGCAGTTGTGTTTGCATGTGATAAGTTTAGACCTTATATTGTTGATTCCAAAGTTACTATTCACACTGATCATGCTGCTATTAAATATCTTATGGAAAAGAAAGATGCTAAGCCTAGACTTATTAGATGGTTTCTCTTGCTCCAAGAATTTGACTTGCATATTATTGAGAGCTGAGAACCCCGTTGCAGACAACTTGTCTAGGTTAGAGAATGTTCTTGATGACCCACTGCCTATTGATGATAGCTTTCCTGATGAACAATTAGCTGTCATTAATGCTTCTCGTACTGCTCCTTGGTATGTTGATTATGCTAATTACATTGTTGCTAAATTTATACCACCTAGTTTCACATACCAGCAAAAGAAAAAGTTCTTTTATGATTTAAGACATTACTTCTGGGATGGCCCACACCTTTATAAAGAAGGAGTAGAGGGTGTAATTAGAGGTTGTGTACCTGAGCATGAACAGGAACAGATCTTACGCAAGTGTCACTCTGAATTATATGGAGGACACCATGCCAGAGATAGAACTGCACATAAGGTACTGCAATCTGGTTTTTATTGGCCCACTCTCTTCAAAGATGCTCGTAAGTTTGTCTTATCTTGTGATGAATGTCAAAGAATTGGTAATATTAGTAGACATCAAGAAATGCCTATGAATTATTCTCTTTTTATTGAACCGTTTGATGTTTGGGGCTTTGATTATATGGGACCTTTTCTTGCCTCTAATGGTTACACACATATTTTAGTTGCTATTGATTACATTACTAAGTGGGTAGAAGCTATTCCAACTAGTAGTGCTGATCATGACACCTCTATTAAAATGCTTAAAGAAGTTATTTTTCCAAGGTTTGGAGTCCCTAGATATCTTATGACTGATGGTGGTTCACATTTTATTCATGGTGCTTTTCGTAAGATTCTTGCTAAGTATGATGTTAATCATAGAATCGCATCTCCTTATCACTCGCAGTCTAGTCGTCAAGTAGAGTTGAGCAATAGAGAGCTCAAATTAATTTTGCAAAAGACTGTGAATAGATCTAGAAAGAATTGGTCCAAGAAACTTGATGATGCATTATGGGCCTATAGAATTGCATACAAAAATCCTATGGGTATGTCTCCGTATAAGATGGTTTATGGAAAAGCTTGTCACTTACCTCTTGAACTTGAACATAAAGCATATTGGGCTATTAAAGAGCTCAACTATGACTTCAAACTTGCCGGTGAGAAGAGGTTATTTGATATTAGTTCACTTGATGAATGGAGAACCCAAGCCTATGAGAATGCCAAGCTATTCAAAGAAAAAGTCAAACGCTGGCATGATAAAAAGATACAAAAGCGTGAGTTTAGCGTAGGTGATTATGTGTTATTATTCAACTCTCTTTTAAGTTTTTTTGCAGGAAAACTTCTCTCTAAATGGGAAGGTCCTTACGTTATCGAGGAGGTCTATCGTTCATGTGCCATAAAAATCAACAACTTCGAAGGCACAAGTCCGAGGGTGGTGAACGGTCAAAGAATTAAACATTATATCTCAGGTAATCCTATCAATGTTGAAACTAATATTATTGAAACCGTAACCCCGGAGGAATACATAATGGACACTTTCCAGAACGTTCCAGACTCCGAAAAGGAATAGGTATATGGTACGGTAAGTAAACCGACTCCAAAACAATTCTAATGGCAATTTTTATCTGTTTTGGAATATTTAAGAGTTTTAGGAAGAAAGAAGTAGTCCGGGAAGGACACGAGGCCTCCACGAGGGTGGAGGGCGCGCCCACCCTTACTAGGCGCGCCCCCCTGTCTCGTGGCCACCTCGTGTGCCTCCCGGACTCCGTTTTCTTACACGTTACATATTTTGGTTGGTAAAAGTTCATTATATAATCTCCCGAAGGCTTTGACCACCGTATCACGCAAATATCCTCTATTTTCATTTCGAGCTGTTTTTCTGACAGATCTAGGGCATCATGACGTCTCCAAGCGCTCCCAAGGACAAGTTTTTCGAGAGGGTTATCAACCCCTATCTCACAGAGGTGCCGCAACACCCTCAAACCATTGAGATGCGTGAGGGGGTGCTGCACATCCGCGATGTGGAGGGACCAAGGCGTACCGGAAGAGTGGAGACAAAGCTCGAAGCCGTGGAGCAACAAGTTTTCAAGTGCCAAGGGATGGTGGAGCATGGACTCAACGCCAACCAGATGATGATCACGGAGTTCACCAATAACCACAAGCTAGATTCCAAGGTCATTGGGAAGACCATCTTCAAGCTTCAAGAGAAAATCGAGCACCTCCAAGCCTAGATCTATGACCTGCAAAATCAAAACTGTGAGTATGAATATAGATTCAAGAGGATGAGTTTGGCTGCAGATTTGAGGATCCCGGAGACTCGATCATCCTTCTATGATTGTGAGCCTATGCCTTGGAAGGTGGACGACAAGCCTACATCATCAACAACTCCTACTTCACCACCTTCGGGGACATAATCACATGGGTATGGGCACTCCCCTTGGCAACTGCCAAGCTTGGGGGAGGTGCCCCGTTATCGTATCACCATCACACTCCTATCTTTACTGTTTTATTTAGTTCGATCCTTTTAGTAGTATCTTGATCTAGTAGATTGAAGTTTCAAGTATCAATTAGTTTTGAGTTTTGCTTTGTTGTCTCTTTATGTAATCGAGTCTGTGAGCTATCTATAATAAAGATTAGTGTTGAGTCAAGGGCTTTGCTATCTTGCTATGATCTTGAGAAAGTAGAAAGAATAAAAAGAATAAAAGAGTTCATATTGATCTTATGGATAGTAATGACTTCACACATAGAAAGTATGAGGCATAAAGGTTGTTGAGAGTTGACAAACATAGTTTTGGTCATCGTTGAGATTAATAGGAAGTAATAAGGAAAGAGAGGTCTAACATACAAATATACTATCTTGGACATCTTTTATGATTGTGAAGCACTCATTAAGTATGACATGCTAAAAGAGTTGACGTTGGACAAGGAAGACAATGTAATGGTTTATGTTTTCTCACATCTCAGTTAAAGTATATTGTCATTGATCTTCCCAACATGTTGAGCTTGCCTTTCCCCCTCTTGCTAGCCAAATTCTTGCACCAAGTAGAGATACTACTTGTGCTTCCAAATATCCTTAAACCCAGTTTTTGCCATGAGAGTCCACCATACCTACCTATGGATTGAGTAAGATCCTTCAAGTAAGTTGTCATGTTGCAGGCAATAAAAATTGCTCTCTAAATATGTATGACTTATTAGTGCAGAGAAAATAAGCTTTATACGATCTTGTTGTGGAAGCAATAAAAGCGACGGACTTCATAATAAAGGTCCACATACAAGTGGCAATATAAAGTGACGTTCTTTTGCATTAAGATTTTGTGCATCCAACCCTAAAAGCACATGACAATCTCTGCTTCCCTCTGCGAAGGGCCTATCTTTTACTTTATGTTTTTACTTTATGCTTGAGTCAAGGTGATATTCACCTTTCCCTTTTTCATTTTATTCTTTGGAAAGCTCCTCGTGTTTGAAAGATCTTGATATATATATCCAATTGGATGTAAGTTTGCATGGACTATTATTGTTGACATCATCTAAAGGTGAATACGTTGGGAGGCAACACAATAAGCCCCTATCTTTCTCAGTGTCCGGTTGAAACTCCATAACCACAAGTGTTGCGTAAGTGTTAGCAATTGTAGAAAACTACATGATAGTTGAGTATGTGGACTTGCTGAAAAGCTCTATTCTTGACTCTTTCTGATGTTATGATAAATTGCAATTGCTTCAATGACTGAGATTATAGTTTGTTAGTTCCCAATGAAGTTTCTGAACCATACTGACATTGTGAATTGATTGTTACTTGAGAATAAGAAATTATATGATAAAATCTATTTATGTTGTTGTTATAAGAATGATCATGATGCCTGCATGTCCATATTTTATTTTTATCGACACCTCTATCTCTAATCATGTGGACATATTTTTCGATATCGGCTTCCACTTGAGGACAAACGAGGTCTAAGCTTGGGGGAGTTGATACGTCCATTTTGCATCATGCTTTTATATCAATATTTATTGCATTATGGGCTGGTACTACACATTATATATCAATACTTATGGCTATTTTCTCTTATTTTACAAGGTTTACCACGAAGAGGAGGAGTGCCGGCAGCTGGAATTCTGGCTAGAAAAGGAGCAAACATTGGAAACCTATTCTGCACTGCTCCAAAAATCTTGAAACTCCACGGAACTTATTTTTGGAATTAATAAGAATTATTGAGCGAAGAAACTACCGGAGGGGGCCCACACCCAGGCCAGGAGGGTGGGGGTGCGCCCACCCCTACTAGGCGCGCCCCCTGTCTCCTGGGCCCCCTGGTGGCCCTCCGATGCCCATCTTCTGCTATATGAAGGCTTTTACCCTGTAAAAAATCAGAGGCAAGCTTACGGGACGAAACTCCGCCGCCACGAAGCGGAACCAATCTAGAGCTCCGGTAGAGCTATTCTGCCGGGGAAACTTCCCTCCGGGAGGGGGAAATCATCACCATCGTCACCACCAACGATCCTCTCATCGGGAGGGGGTCAATCTCCATCAACATCTTCACCAGCACCATCTCCTCTCATAACCCTAGTTATCTCTTGTATCCAATCTTGTATCAAAACCATAAATTGGTACCTGTGGGTTGCTAGTAGTGTTGATTACTCCTTGTAGTTGATGCTAATTGGTTTACTTGGTGGAAGATCATATGTTCAGATCCTCAACGCATATTATTACTCCTCTGATTATGAACATGAATATGCTTTGTGAGTAGTTACATTTGTTCCTGAGGACATGGGTGAAGTCTTGCTATTAGTAGTCATGTGAATTTAGTATTCGTTCGATATTTTGATGAGATGTATGTTGTCTTTCATCTAGTGGTGTTATGTGAACGTCAACTACATGACACTTCACCATTATTTGGGCCTAGAGGAAGGCATTGGGAAGTAATAAGTAGATGATGGGTTGCTAGAGTGACAAAAGCTTAAACCCTAGTTTATGCGTTGCTTCGTAAGGGGCTGATTTGGATCCATATGTCTAATGTTGTGGTTAGGTTTACCTTAATACTTCTTTTGTATTTGCGGATGCTTGCAATAGGGGTTAATCATAAGTGATATGCTTGTCCGAGTAAGGGCAGTACTCAAGCACCGGTCCACCCACATATCAAATTATCAAAGTACCGAACGTGAATCATATGAGCGTGATGAAAACTAGCTTGACGATAATTCCCATGTGTCCTCGGGAGCTCCTTTCTCATTATAAGAAATTGTCCAGGCTTATCCTTTGCTACAAAAAGGATTGGGACACCTTGCTGCACTTTATTTATCTTAGCACAAAACTATCTATTACCTATAATTTCAGTGCTTGCAGAGAAAATGTTACTGAAAACCGCTTGTCATTTCCTTCTGCTCCTCGTTGGGTTCGACACTCTTACTTATCGAAAGGACTACGATAGATCCCCTATACTTGTGGGTCATCACCTGTCGATGCAGATTTCTTGCTGGTTATAGATAGCTCCTTAGAAGAGGATTCACAGACAGATGACCAGTCGTATCCCCCCCCCCCGAGGTGCATGCTCTAACTTGGCTGGGTTATATTGCTCATATCATGCATATGATGTCTCGCATTGCCATGCCATCTACTTAGATTAGACATGCTTTGTGTGAATGCCTCTTGTTTGCTTTCTATATCAGATATGTGAATTATGCAATGCCATGTTTTTCAGCCAGTTATCATATATGTGAATTATGCAACACCATGTAGCCAAGCATCATATATGTGAATTATCTCATGTCATCTTTTTTTGATTACGTATTCCATTTGACGACAATCTGTGTATATTGAACTACTCTTCATGTGTATCAACCATTTGAGCGGGTTATGGAAAAATCTGGAGTGAAAACAAGGTCTTCAGAGCAGGCAATGGTACCTGTTGAAGCATATATCTCGATGGTTACAGGGAGCTCCTCAGAGGAGGATTCAAAGACAGATGACCAGTCCTATATCCCATCTAAGGTGTATGCTCTAAGATGCAATGTTTATATTTCTCATATCATGCATATGGTGTCTTGCATTGCTTAGTTTAGACATCATATGCACAATATTGAATTCCATCTGCTTAGTTTAGAGAGCATACATGCGAGTGCCATCTGCTTAGTTTATGAATCAATTATGTCAATTATATCATGCCATCCTGTATACTTAGACAACATGTATGTGAATTATTTCATCCCAACCTATTTTAGAAAGAAATCATATAGTTTTGTCATGTCATCTTGTTTAGATACTCATCATATGTTGAATTATGCCATTATATCCTGTTAAGTTATCCATCATAAATCTGAAACTGTCTCATGCTATCCTGTTTAGTTAGGCATCATATATGTCAAATTGTGTCATGCTGTCATGTTTGGTTAGACAACATATATGTGAATTGCCACATCCATCTATCATACAATGTCTGTATGTTCAATTTCTTTTCTTGTTTATCAGCCATTTAAATTGGAGCGGTGATGGTTGTATCTAAGGGAGCAAAAACCCGTTCTTCACAAAAGACAGTGCTACCCGTCGATGCAGATAGAACCATGGTTGTACTGGCCCACAAACAAGCCCCACCACACATAATCGAGACTCTTCCAAACTGCACACTTACACTGTTGGGCAGAGAACCAGCTACAACCCATCTAACCGCAACCCCAATGGATAGTAACCCACTTCTAGTTGACAAAGCACCATGTCCACCACAGAGTACCCCCACACGAGCAGTTTGTAAAGCAACTACAGTGCCAAAAGCACGAAGATCACCACAGCTATCCCAAACTCCACGTTTAAAGCAGAAGAGCAACTGTTCTCAGGTCATATTCCGTAGCTATGGTCCATACTCCTTTGTTGTTGCATCACTGTATTTACTCATACCAACTACTTTCGAATTTGAAGGATCCGATTGAAACTCTAATGGCGCAACCGGTATGTTTTAAACCTATTTCTTTAACTGGATTGTTGTCCTAATTTCTTGCTCTATGTTGATTTCAGTTTCAGCTGTATAAGCAGTTATGTTCTCATGTGATGCACATTACAAGTGTTGCCAATGTTGTGTAGTTTCTCACACTTATATTCTGTTTATGTTGCTGTGTCTTAAAAATATATGAGTTGAACTGTGTCTCTATCTTGATTAGGCAACATAAACTAGAATGATATGGACAATACAGTGACCATAGTACATAGATATATGTTTGTTTCATGTTGTTATCCTGTCCACCTTACTACTGAACCGGTTTACCAAAATGAGTTTCGTATACTACATGCTAAACCTGTGTTGTGTCTGCTTGTTTCTCTTGTAGTATGCGAACAGAATATCGGAGAAGAGCACCCCACTATGCACTGGTAGAGAAAGTAATGCAGATAAGGTTCAAGATAGTGAGACAACCCTGTTGGTCTCCAAGAAAGGTGATAAAAACGATCTTGTAGACAGTGAGAAAACCCCACAGTCCTGTGTTAATGTAGTGTTCGAGTTACTGGCCAGTACCGCTGGCACAAGCTCTTCGAACTCGCTGCCTAAATCACTTCGGCTTATTCAATCTCAGCTACAAGCTGAAAGGCATCAGTCAGCTGTGCTGCAGCAAGAAGCCGAAGGACTGAGGAAGTCCCTGCAGAATTCAGATGCATACTTTCTTGTGCAACAGCAAGCGCTGGAGGATTTAAACGCCAAATAAGAGAAAGTTAATAAGCTTGCTAACCATCATGCCAGCATTATGGTTACATAGGATATTGTTTCTTGAGCTCTTTTGAAGTGTTTCCAGTTCTGGACTTGTTTTGCTGCGGCGTTTATATGTTGCTTTGTTACCTATATTTGCACTGGTGGTGAACTTTGATGCCCAGTGGATGTAATATGTGTAATAGCCGTGATAGCCTAGCGCAAGTTGCTTGCTTATTTATTTCCTTGTTGTCTTGTTTATTTGTTTGCTTGTAGTCAGTGCATTTCTTTTTCCGCGGTTTGCTAGTGGCCGCAATAACCTATTTTTTAAAACTAGGCCACAATAACCATGGGCTACATATTTACTGTAGTGACACTGGGCCTCCTACCGGCCGTAGAAACAGTGGGCCTTCTACGGGCCATAGAAACAATGAGCCTTCCATGGGTCATAGACACAATTGGCCTTCTATGGGGCGTATCATCAACGGGCCTTATACGGGCCGTATGATCGATTGGACAAACATGGGACAATAACAGACCGCATTATGGCCGTAAACAGGCTAGAGTTGCAATGGTCCGTTCATGGGCCGACCATAACGGGTCGTTGTTAATCCACTGTATTTGATGACGCTATGAAAACAACCCAACGTATTAACGGGCCACAAACGTGCCAACTGTAACCACGGGCTAAATTTGGCCCATAAGCAAAAAATTACAGTAACGAGTCATAAGTAACCGAATGTTGGAAATGAGCCCAAGAATAAATGGGCCCTGAGAAGGCCAAAAGATAACATGGGCTGGAAATGGCCCAATGGAATAATGGGCCATTAATGGGTATAAACTGATACACTGTTCATTACGGGCCAGTTTCACCACGGGCCGTTAATGGGTATAAACTGATACACTATTCATTACGGGCCAGTTTCACCACGGGCCGTTAATGGGCCAAGAGTTAGAAAGGGCCTCATATGGGCCGAAAGACGTCATGGGCCATACATGGGCCGGAAGTTAAAATGGCTTGGAATCATATTGGACGGCCCAGATGACGCCACTAGGCCTAATTCGGATAGGTCGTAACAGGCCCTGAGTTAGCGGGCTGTAAATGGGCTATATGCAAACAGGCCGTTAACAGGCTTTCCGTGGGCCGGCCTGCCACCTTTTGACCAAGTCAAACGGGCCGGCTTTTCACAGGAATGGGCCTCTGTTGGGCCGTGCCACATGTCGACATACCATAGGCGCCTTCGGTCCAATGAGTGGATGACATCTGTCCCAACGGTGAGCTGACACGTGTTTCCTCCAACCAATGATGATTTTGCACGTGGAAAATCCCCATTGGTCGGGGCTGTTAACGAGTTATCAGATCCAAAACCGGACCCGATAGCTTAACGGCGTTCTATTACAGTGGATGCCACGTGTCGGTCACCCTTGACAAAAGCACTTATGTGAATCGTCATGGAAGTGGACACTTCCGTGATGATAATTTTGGTAATGTCATGGAACACTTCTACGACAGCATAGGTATGACTATATTGATTCTGTCATAAAATCGTCATGGATGTACATGCATGACAGAAAACGCGACCTACTATGACAAACATGTATCATCACGGAAGTGTATTTTTTGTAGTGTATGCTCCTGTTGCACGCCTTGAGGCAATTCACATTCTTCTCGCTTATGCAAATTACTAACATCTTGCTTTATCAAATGGATGTGAAAAGTGCTTTCCTCAATGGTGAAATTAATGAGGAAGTTTATGTTAGACAGCCACCTGGATTTGAACACCCTGAGTTTCCAAACAAAGTTTTCAAGTTGAAGAAAGCTTTATATGGGCTAAAGCAAGCCCCTCGAGCATTGTATGACACATTGAAGAAGTTTTTGCCAGACAAAGGGTTCAAACCAGGATCCACAGATCCCACACTTTTCGCTCGTGTTGTTGACAATGATTTATTCATTTGTCAAATCTATGTGGATGATATTATCTTTGGTTGTACTAACAATGCTTGCATCTTAGAATTCGGGAAAATGATGTCTGATAGATATCAAATGTCCATGATGGGTGAACTCAAATTCTTTCTCGGACTACAAATTCGTCAACAAGAAAATGGCATTTTCATTTCTCAGGAGAAATATCTGAAAGAGTGCTTGAAGAAGTTCAAAATGCAAGATTCCAAAATGAAGGGATATAAAACTCCAATGCCCACAAATGATAAGCTGGATGCAGATGTGTATGGTAAGGATTACGATCAGAAAGTTTATCATTCAATGATTGGATGTCTTCTTTATCTATGTGCATCTAGACCTGATATTACGTTGAGTGTTTGCATGTGTGCCCGCTATCAAGCTGCACCGAAAGAATCGCATCACCAAGCGGTCAAGCACATTCTGAGATATTTGGCTCACACCCCCACCTTAGGTTTATGGTATCCTAAGGGAGAACAGTTTGATCTTGTTGGGTATTCAGACTCAAATTCGGCTGGTGACTTTGTTGATAGGAAATCTATTTCGGGGACATGTCATTCGCTTTGGTCTGTTGGTCATCAAGGAAGCAGAATTGTGTATCTCTGTCTACGGCTGAGGCCGAATATATTGTTGCAGGCTCTTGTTGCACTTAGTTATAGTGGATGAAGCAGACACTAAAGGATTATGGCGCAAGGTCAAGCATATCCCTCTATATTGTGATAATGAGAGTGCCATCAAAATTGCACACACTCCTTTGCAGCATTCTCGCACAAAGCACATTGGCATCAGACATCATTTTATTCGCGATCATGTTGCTCGAGAGGATATTGTTATCAATCACATCAAGACCGAAGAAAATCTCACTAATATTTTCACCAAGCCTCTCGATGAGAAAAGATTCTGTGTGTTACAGTGTAAGCTAAATATCCTAGACTTCACAAACATGCAGTAAGCTGGACTCAGCACCCGTGCTAACACTTCCACATCTTAAAAGGAATGGGTGCATAACACTCGAAGAGTTTGAAAATTTCGACAAAGTGAAAATTTCTTTCTAAGAGTGAATACATTAACGAAGAACTAGACTAACTGGATGCCACGATAACCGTGCGACACTCAGGGTCATATAGTTCTTATATGGTGGGTTACGCCACCACAATTCTCTTTCCTTGAATTTCTTCTCGATCGAAAGTTTTAGTGTTTGTCCAAATGCATTTCCCTCATAGCTTTTTGCTCGAGTGTTTGTGTTTATCTTTCTGAGTGAAATACCTAGGACCTGTTTTCCCTCTATTCTATCTCTTCCAGTCTATGATGATTCATTACAAATGCTCAAATTTTATCTAGAATGAAACTTTATCTTGTGTCCTTGACCATGATTAAGATTCGGTCCGAACATTAATCTATTTTGGCGAAAGCTGTCCAAAATTTGGGGTTTCCCTCCCAAGACAGGACCACGATCTTTTATGATGGTTGCCACGTGCAATACGTCATCTGCCAGTCCATCCTAACCTTCGAACCGTCATCGTCTCTGCTTAGAGACTGTTCGATCAAATTCCTCTGCATGCGGTTATTTCCATTCGCCAATATAAACTGCACCACTCCTTCGTCCACCTTTACTCTCTTTCTCCTCGCCTCCACTCTGCCAAAACCCTCGCTGCAGCGCTCCTCCTTGAGATCGACGCTGATGACCCCTTCACCGCTTAACTGCTGGAAAGTGGTCACCAGAGTCATTCCATGCCATCACGGGACATCTCCTTCCCTGCACCGTCGTAGTTGATGCACGTCACCAAGCTAGGGTACGTGTGGTTTGTACTCGGACCTTCATACCTCATGTTTTGAGTTCGTCATGGTTATTTATCTCCAATTTTACCGCATATCTTAGATCTAGGTTTTTACCCTTCTAGTGAGAATGTGGTTTGTAGTTGTTCCTCGCATCTGAATGTCTCAGATCTAGGGTTTGTGTTATGTTTTGCTCGAATTGCATGCCTAACTCGCTGTCTAGTATATTCTCCGGACCTACTAGCTCGATCTATTCGTTTCATTTAGTTGAACCATTTCACAAAGTCTGTATCTGATTCTTCCTAAAAATGCTATTTGTTCAGAAAAACATTCGCTGAGAGCATTTATGACCCTATCCCCATTTTCCCTCGTACATATTCTTTTTCGCAGGTGTATGCATTCTGTTTAGGATTCTGCCAGACCGCACAGTATGGCTGACGAAGAAGAGGTACTCATGGGCACAACATATGAATCCAAAGCACCAAATGCAAAGGGACCAACGGTAGGCCCGTCTACTAGCAAGAGAAAGAGATCTGAACCAAATGCAAATGAGCAAGTAGCAGATGCTCCGAAGAAAACGACAGGTGGCAGGCAACCTCTCAAAAATTTGACACGGTATATCTCTCATGATGACTACAACATAGTTCCTGGAGAAGATTGACTCAGAGAAAAAGGTGTGTGCAAAAGATTCGGTGTTACTGGCTACGGAAGTGGTTCAACTACAAAACGGTTCATCCTCGATATGCCTAGAACTTTGCCTTCCATCCCCCGTGGGGTGATTGTCGCAAAATTGGACTCATCAGGGAAGGTGAGTCCCAGGAAAGGCCTCAACCACCTCCAGAAGCTGCTGAGTCATCTCTCAAGACACCTGACTCATACCTCGAAGAAAAGGCCAAGCGCCTCAAAAATGCTGAAAAGAGAGCCAAGAAGGCTGAAGAGGAGCGGGCAAGAGAAGAAGAAAATCGTCGTCTCATCAAATCAAGCGTCAAAAAGAAAATGGCTGAAGGAAAAGCCAAACACTGTTCAAAAAACAAACGTGATCCAAAATCTACTGCTCTGAAGAAAAAGAGTGCACCGAGGAAAAGGCCTGCTAAACCAGTTGAGCCTAAAAGTGATTCTTCTGATCAAGATGATCCTTCGCTAACGAGAAAAGAAATTGACGCAACTCTCTCCGAACAAGTGAATGTCACTACATCCACTGTTGTGCCTGATCTTCAAGGAAGTGTTGTCCCAACTGCACCTCCGAAGAAGAATCCATTGAAGAGAAAGACCCCACCAACCACTGTCACAATGGTTGACAAAGTGAACACAACTCATCATCATGATGCAATTGATCTGCAGAATTTGGTAGTTGATGCCCTTGTCTGCTCTCCTAAGCTAGGAGAAAAGCTCCCGAAGCCAAAGGCGAAGCAAATTAAAGCCGCTTCTGCCAAGTAGATTGCTCGAAGAGCTGCGAATGTGAAAGAACAGGCTGCAAAATTTGCTCCCAAGTTGACTCATCCATTGGCCTCTATGCCTCCGTCTAAGCAAAATGTGGCATAGACTGCTCCTACTGTTGCACAACCTCAAGTTGATTCTGATGTGCCACATTATTTCAATCAAGTGTTCATTATGGAGCAACTTGATAGATTTGTGGAAAACATATTTGATGGAGAAGTGGCATCTTTGCCCATTCCCTCTGAAGTCATTACTCAAGCGTTTGATCTAGTACAAGACATGAGAAATGATTCAGTTGAGATGAATGACCTCACTTCCCAACTGAACGAGCTTGAGAATCGTATGAAAGCTACAAAATCTAAGTTTGTCATCAAGCAACTTGAAGAATTTTATGTGGATGTCAATAAGGCTTTGATTATCCTCCAGCACAGGTGATTGGGTTTTTACTCTGATCAAGATCAAATTGTTCGTAAGTTCTGCCTTCATCATCAAGCCAAAGTTACTGGTTACAATGATCTTGTCAAAGGACACATTGATCCGTTAAAGTAGCAGCAGCAGCAGCAGCAGCAGAAGAAGAAGAAGAAGAAGAAGAAGAAGAAGAAGAAGAAGAAGAAGAAGAAGAAGAAGAAGAAGACGCTGAAACACAAAAAGAAAATTCTCCTGGACGAGAAATTCCTTCACCAACCAGTGAACCAGTTGTCAATGCTTCTAGTTCGCCAAGGCCAACTGAAACAGTGTCTATGGCCTCCCCAGCACATGAAGAAAACTTTTTTTCGGCACCAAGTATCAGAAGAAGGTGAACCTCCTCGGTCTGAATGCCATGCCTATCCAGCTCATGTTAAACCAAATGAGTCAGTTCCTCCTCCTGCTCCCCAAATGACTCCTGAAGCAAATCACCAACAGTCCTCGGTGGCTGATAAAGATTCGGTGCCTAATTCAGCACCTGAACAATTTTCTAATCCTTCTCCTCTGAGAATCTCACTCAACACTGCACGAAGAACTTCAGTTGATGATCCTTCTTCAGCAATACCAGTTTCTACTCATCACTCAGACTTGGTCATTTATGGCGATGAAGTGATTTCCGTAGAAGTTGAACTCAAGTACCCATATCCTCGCCGGCAACTGTCGCTGTTTTCCATCGGCGTTGGCATCAAAGGACCACTTTTCAATTGGAACACTCATCCAACTTTCTTTCAAGAGAGTCCATACAACAAGCCACGCACTTCAGAATCTCCTCGATTTTGGACTCAGGAACATGCCATTTATTATTCTTGGATATTATATGACAGCCGCAAGATTTTACCTCATGAGTTCTCGGACTTTTCTGTGAGGAAAAACATCGGCTGCTTCAACAAAGTATTGCAATGCATCGAAGACTTTGGCCTCACGCATGTCTTTGCATATCAGCATCCATGGAACAGAGAGATCATCCTGCAATTTTATGCCACTCAATATATCTCTGGTGATGCATCTGATAGCACAAAATGGATCATAGAGTGCATGACTGAAGGGAAAATAATAAAATGCTCTGCAATAGACTTTGTTTCCCACTTTCATTTCCCTCGATTTGAACATGGCAAGACTGAGATTCAGGTTCATAACATTGGTGCGATCTCTGCTGAAGATTTCCGATGCACAATGGATGAAGATAAAATTCGTGATTACAATGGTCCTCCTCTGCCTAAGCACTTGACATTCAATAATCAGACATTATATCATATTCTCACTTATACACTCTGTCTGTTAGCTGGGATGAATACAGACAATGCTATCTTTGATGTTCTTCGGAACACCATCCATGCTATCTCTCAAGGGTTCATCTTCGATGTTGAAGACATGTTCCTACGCATACTGATGGATTCAGCTCAGCACACGAATACTATCAAGGTATTTGCGCCTTGGATTCAGAAAGTGGTTGACTATGCAATGAAAACCGAATATCTTGCAAAAGTTAGTCACAAGAGCTTCATTCCTCTAGTTCGTGATACGAGAAAAATCATGGAAAAATTTTCCTCAAGAAAAGTTCCAGTGTCAAGCTCTCCATATTATCACAACACTTTCAATGGACCTCGGCTACTTCAGCGTGATCGTCAACCGAACACACAACCTCCTTCCAATCTTGAAGTGAGTTTGCGCACTCAACAACTACTGCTAAAGCATTGGGTGAGGATTGCCAAGAGAAAGAGCACCTGGCTGCCGAACTAAATGCTATCCACAACCGCACAAAAGTTGTGCACATGACCGCAGCAGAAAACAAGAAGCGTCTCTAGAAATTGCTTTGGAAATTCTTCTCAAAGAAGCAATTGAGCCACTCTCATCTTAAAGAACTCTATGAGTATATTGACCAAGGGTTTTCAGCTGAAGATTTTCAAGACCGCATTACTCCGCCTTTGCCAGCTCGTGAACCAACTGAAGGAAATATGCCCTAGAGGCAATAATAAAGTTGTTATTTATATTTCCTTATATCATGATAAATGTTTATTATTCTTGCTAGAATTGTATTAACCGAAAACTTAGTGCATGTGTGAATAACTAGACAATACATATTGTCCCTAGTATGCCTCTACTTGACTAGCTCGTTAATCAAAGATGGTTATGTTTACCTAACCATAGACATGTGGTGTCATTTGATGAACAGGATCACATCATTAGGAGAATGATGTGATGGACAAGACCCATCTGTTAGCTTAGCATTATGATCGTTACAGTTTCATTGCTACTGCTTTCTTCATGACTTATACATGTTCTTCATACTATGAGATTATGCAACTCTCGAATACCGGAGGAACACCTTGTGTGCTATCAAACGTCACAACATAACTGGGTGATTATAAAGATGCTCTACATGTGTCTCCGAAGGTGTTTGTTGGGTTGCATAGATCGAGATTAGGATTTGGCACTCCGTGTAGCGCTGAGGTATCTCTAGGCCCTCTCCGTAATGCTCATCACTATAAGCCTTGCAAGCAATGTGACTAATGAGTTGGTTGCGGGATGAAGTATTACAGAACGAGTAAAGAGACTTGCCGGTAATGAGATTGAAATAGGTACGATGATACCGACGAGCGAATCTCGGGCAAGTAACATACCGAAGACAAAGGGAACAACGTATGTTGTTATGCGGTTTGATCGATAAAGATCTTCATAGAATATGTAGGAGCCAATATGAGCATCCAGGTTCCGCTATTGGTTATTGATCGGAGATGTGTCTCGATCATGTCTACATAGTTCTCGAACCTGTAGGGTCCGCACGCTTAACGTTTGATGACGATTTGTATTATGAGCTATGTGTTTTTGATGACCGAAGTTTGTTCGGAGTCCCGGATGAGATCACGAATGTGATGAGGAGTCTCGAAATGGTCGAGATATAAAGATTGATATATTGGAAGGTTATGTTCAGACACCGGAAAGGTTCTGGAGTTATTCAGACATTTTTCGGAGTATCGGGAGGTTATCGGAACCCCCCGGGGAAGTAGTGGGCCTTAATGGGCTTTAGTGGAAAGGAGAGGAAGGCTGCAGGGTGGCCGCCCCCCATGGCTGGTCCGAATTGGACTAGGAGGGGGCGGCGCCTCCCCCCCCCCTCTTTCCTTCTCCCTCTCCTACTCTTTCCCTCTCTCCCCTCTTGGAAAAGGAAGGGGACTCCAACTAGGATCCCCCTATAGGCGCGCCCCTCCTAGGCCACCGGCCTCCTCCCTCCCTCCTTTATATACGGGGGCAGGGGGCACCCCAAAGCATAACAACTCTTCTCTTAGCCGTGTGCGGTGCCCCCCTCCATAGTTTAACACCTCGGTCATATCGTCGTAGTGCTTAGGCGAAGCCCTGTGCCGGTAACATCATCAACACCGTCGCCATGCCACCGTGCTGATGGAACTCTCCCTCGACCCTCTACTGGATCAAGAGCCCGAGGGACGTCATCATGCTGAACGTGTGCTGAACACGAAGGTGCCGTATGTTTGGTACTTGAATCGGACGGATCATGAAGACATTCAACTACATCAACCGCGTTACTAAACGCTTCCGCTTTCGATCTACGAGGGTACGTGGACACTCTCCCGTCTCGTTGCTATGCATCTCCTAGATAGATCTTGTGTGATTGCAGGAATTTTTTTGAATTACTACGTTCCCAACAGTGGCATCCGAGCCAAGTCTATGCATAGATGTTATATGCATGAGTAGAACAAAATGAGTTGTGGGCGATAATGGTCATACTGCTTACCACCAACATCTTACTTTGATTCGGCAGTATTGTTGGATGAAGCGGCCCGGACCGACATTACATGACTGCGTTCATGAGACTGGTTCTACCGATGTGCTTTGCACATAGGTAGCTGGTGGGTGTCTATTTCTCCAACTTTAGTTGAATCGAGTTTGACTACAGCCGGTCCTTGTTGAAGGTTAAAACAACATACTTGACGAAAAATCGTTGTGGTTTTGATGCGAAGGTAAGAACGGTTCTTGCTAGAAGCCCGTAGCAGCCACGTAAAACTTGCAACAACAAAGTAGAGGACTTCTAACTTGTTTTTTCAGGGCTTGTTGTGATGTGATATAAATTGTTGTATGAGATGATCATGTTTTGTAACAGAGTTATCGGCAGCTGGCAGGAGCTATATGATTGTCGCTTTATTGTATGAAATGAAATCGCCATGTAATTGCTTTACTTTATCACCAGTAGCGATAGTCGTAGTAGCAATAGTTGGAGAGGCGACAACGATGCTACGATGGAGATCAAGGTGTCAAGCCAGTGATGATGGAGATCATGACGATGCTTCGGTGATGGAGATCATGAGCACACGATGATGATGGCCATATCATGTCACATATTTTGATTGCATGTGATGTGTATGTTTTATGCATCTTATTTTGCATAGTATGACGGTAGCATTATAAGATGATCCATTACTAAATTTTAAAGTATAAGTTTTCTCCCTGAGTATGCACCATTGCTACAGTTCATCGTGCCGAGACACCACGTGATGATCGGGTGTGATAAGCTCTACGTTCACATACAACGGGTGCAAGCCAGTTTTGCACGTGCAAAATACTCGGGTTAAACTTGACGAGCCTAGCATATGCAGATATGGCCTCGGAACACTGAGACCGAAAGGTCGAACGTGAATCATATAGTAGATATGATCAACATAGTGATGTTCACCATTGAAAACTACTCCATCTCACATGATGATTGGACATGGTTTAGTTGATTTGGATCACGTCATCATTTAGATGACTAGAGGGATGTCTATCTAAGTGGGAGTTCTTAAGTAATATGATTAATTGAACTTTAATTTATCATGAACTTAGTCCTGATAGTTTTTGCATGTCTATGTTGTTGTAGATCAATGGCCCGTGCTACCGTTCCCTTGAATTTTAATGCGTTCCTAGAGAAAGCTAAGTTGAAAGATGATGGTAGCAGTTACATGGACTGGGTCTGTAACTTGAGGATTATCCTCATTGCTGCATAAAAGAATTACGTCCTGGAAGCACCGCTAGGTGTAAGGCCTGCTGCAGATGCAACTGCGGACGTTATGAATGTCTGGCAGAGAAAAGTTGATGACTACTCGATAGTTCAGTGTGCCATGCTTTACGACTTAGAATCGGGACATCAAAGACGTTTTGAACGTCATGGAGCATATGAGATGTTCCAAGAGTTGAAGTTAATATTTCAAGCAAATGCCCGAGTTGAGAGATATGAAGTCTCCAACAAGTTCTGTAGCTGCAAAGTGGAGGAGAATAGTTCTGTCAGTGAACACATACTTAGAATGTCTGGGTACCATAACCACTTGACTCAGCTGGGAGTTAATCTTCCTGGTGATAGTGTCATTGACAGAGTTCTTTAATCATTGCCACTAAGCTATAAAGGCTTCATGATGAACTATAATATGCAAGGGATGACGAAAAATATTTCCGAGCTCTTCGCAATGCTAAAGGTTGCGGAGGTAGAAATCAAGAAGGAGCATCAAGTGTTGATGGTAAAAAAGACCACTAGTTTCAAGAAAAAGGGCAAAGGGAAGAAGGGTAACTTCAAGAATAATAGCAAGCAAGTTGCCACTCCCGAGAAGAAGCCCAAGTCTGGACCTAAGCCTGAAACTGAGTGCTTCTACTGCAAAGGTACTGGTCACTGGAAGCGTAACTGCCCCAAGTATTTGGCGGATACGAAGGATCGCAAAGTGAAAGGTATATTTGATATACATGTTATTGATGTGTACCTTACTAATGCTCGTAGTAGCACATGTGTATTTGATACTGGTTATGTTGCTCATATTTGCAACTCAAAACATGGGCTACGGATTAAACGAAGATTGGCTAAGGACGTGGTGATGATGCGCGTGGGAAATGGTTCCAAGGTCGATGTGATCGCCGTTGGCACACTACCTCTACATCTACCTTCGGGATTAGTTTTAGACCTGAATAATTGTTATTTGGGCCAGTGTTGAGCATGAACATTATATCTGGATCTTGCTTAATGCGAGACCGTTATTCATTTAAATCAGAGAATAATGGTTGTTCTATTTATATGAGTAATATCTTTTATGGTCATGCACCCTTGTTGAGTGGTCTATTTTTGTTGAATCTCAATCGTGGTGATACACATGTTCATAATATTGAAGCCAAAAGATGTGAAGTTGATAATGATAGTGCAACTTATTTGTGGCACTATCGTTTAGGTCATATTGGCGTAAAGCACATGAAGAAACTCCATGCTGATGGGCTTTTGGAATCACTTGATTATGAATCACTTGGTGTTTGCGAACCATGCCTCATGGGCAAGATGACAAAAACTCCGTTCTCCGGAACAATGGAACGAGCTACTGACTTATTGGAAATAATACATACAGATGTATGCGGACCAATGAATGTTGAGGCTCATGGCGGGTATCGTTATTTTCTTACCTTCACAGATGATTTGAGCAGATATGGGTATATCTACTTAATGAAGCATAAGTCTGAAACGTTTGAAAAGTTCAAAGAATTTGAGAGCGAAGTGGAAAATCATCGTAACAAGAAAATAAAGTTTCTATGATCTGATCGTGGAGGAGAATATTTGAGTTACGAGTTTGGTCTTCATTTGAAACAATGTGGAATAGTTTCGCAACTCACGCCACCTGGAAAACCACAGCGTAATGGCGTGTCTGAACATCATAACCGTACTTTATTAGATATGGTGCGATCTATGATGTCTCTTACTGATTTACTGCTATCATTTTGGGGTTATGCTTTAGAGACGACTGCATTCACTTTAAATAGGGCACCATCAAAATCCGTTGAGACGACGCCTTATGAACTGTGGTTTGGCAAGAAACCAAAGTTGTCGTTTCTTAAAGTTTGGGCTGTGATGCTTATGTGAAAAAGCTTCAACCTAATAAGCTCGAACCCAAATCGGAGAAGTGCATCTTCATAGGATACCCAAAGGAAACTGTTGGGTACACCTTCTATCACAGATCCGAAGGCAAGATATTCGTTGCACTACAAAAAAAGACACATCCGTGACATTTTGGGCCGAACGAATTTTTTCCTGTCATACTTATGACACTTCTATGATGATAATTGTGACAAAACCCGGTATCATCATAGATGTGGTGGGCTCCTACTTCTATGACAAAAAATCATGACAGAAAATGGGCTTTTCGTCCTGGGCGGGCCGGAGACGCAGCTACATGACATTCTTTGGGCCGTCCATGATGGGAAAAACCGTGGTAGAAGCGAGGGCGAGGAAAATATTGGGGTGTTCCCGGTTACGGTGGGTGGTCGGGCCGAGCGATGCATGGAGGTTTGCGCATTTCTCTCATACACGCAAGCGCGTAGGTGCGAGGCGTTGGGCTCTAACTGAACCCGAGCGAGGCGTTCGCCTACTGAACCCGAGCGATCCCACTGCAGGCTACGCGTTACTGAACCCGAGCGATCGATCGATGGATGTTAACTAAACCCGATCGAGCGATTCCTTTGCTACTGCTGCTAACTGAAGCTGATTGATGTTGCTTCTGGATGAATAGTGAGTGTTGTTGGGGGGTTTGGATGAACAGTTCCTGGTGGAGGGTGGATGAACAGGACCCCGTGGTGTTGCCGCTGGAGGAACAGGACCCCGATCAATCGAGCCGGTTGGGCGTGGATGAACAGGACCCCGTGGAGGCCTGGATGAATAGGACCCCGTGGAGGGAAGGTTGAACAGTAGCCGGTGGAGGGCTGGATGAATAGTAGCCCGTGGAGGGGTGGTTGAATAGGAGCTCGTGGAGAGGGGTGGTTGAATAGTAGCCGGTCGAGTAGCACGCGGTGGAGGCTGGATGAACAGGAGCCCGTGGATGAACAGTCGCAGGTGGAGGCTGGCGGAGGTCGATGGTGGATGAACAGTAGCTGTGGAGGCTGGAGGAGGTCGACGGTGGAGATGAATAGTATGCCGTGGAGTCCCGTTTTGCGGCACGCCATAGCCCTGCCGATGAACATGACCCCCGTTTCGACCATACCGCTCCAACACAAGTCTGTTTCCTCCGTTTTGCGGTACGCCACACCCCTCCCGATCAACAAGACCCCATTTCGACCGTAGGAGGTCCAACAGAAGTCCGTTTCCTCCATTTTCCGGTACGCCAGACCCCTCCCGATGAACAGGATCCGGTTTCGAACGTGGCTAATCGAACACAAGGCTGTTTCCTCTGTTCTGCGGTACGCCAGGCCTCATTTCCATCGGCTGTTCCGTCCAAGCCGGTTGGCTCCCACGTGTTCTGTTGCCTCCCGATTAACACGACGCATTCCGTTGCCTCCCCATGAACACGACGATGACGCAGTTTCTCCATTCCGACCCAGCCATGTACACGAGCCCTGGCCGTACGTATGTGCGAGTAGGCATTCGAGACCCCGCCTGTATGTACGTACGTGGCCGTATTTACTTTCTTGCACCCTGGCCGCTATACGTACGTGTACATGCTACGTGTGCGCCTCTACTACGACACGTGCACGCCTCTACTACGACACGTGCGTGCCTCTACATCGACCAGTATGTATGTACACGTTCGTGACCAGAATGACAATGCTACATACGCTTCGACTAGGTGGGTCCCGACTGCCAGGCACTTCCTTGCGTGCGAAGATGTAGCTGGTGGGTCCCAGCAGTCAGGGCGGCGAATCATTTTTTTGCCCGTAATATGGACGCACTTCCTTGCGTGCGAAGATGTAGCTGGTGGGTCCCAGCAGACAGGGGGCGAATCATTTTTTTGCCCGTAATATGGACGCACTTCCTTGCATGCGAATATGTAGCTGGTGGGTCCCAGTAGTCAGGGGGGACATTTTTTTCGCTAAATATGGTGGCCCGTCCGGTGGGTCCCTGCTGTCAGGTGGAGGAATAATTATTTTGTGCGTAATAAGGAGGTACTTCCTTGCGACCGTCATGGACCCAGCTGTCAGCCTCTCCATGTACAGTACTCTTCCGATGGAAGTCGATCCTTGACCACATTGACCATGCCGCGCCGAGAGCACCAGTTCGGTAGACGACGGCGAGGCCTAGGAAGGGGACGACGCTGAGCCGGTGAAGACGCGGAAGTGGAAGCCCACGCGGAGAGGAGTACGAGGGTTGACTAGTTCGGCTGCGGTGTGAGGCTTCCGATGACTATCGTTTGTTGACCACGTTGACCACACCATGCCAAGCGCACCAAGGCCAGTGGACGACGGAGAGGCCCCAGACTGGAACGACCTGGAGATGGGGAAGACGCGGTAATGGAATCACAGATGGAGAAGAGTGGGAAACTTGACTGGCTCGGGTACGCGGCAGCACTGCCACCCACGGGAGACAGGAGCAAGAACAGAGGTTGAAGAAGGAGCACGACTGTTGGATTAACATCCAACGGTCCAGCTGCTAGAATCATTTGTTGATTAAGTTGACAAAGCCCTACGTACACCTCTGCTTAGTAGGCCCACAAGTCAACTACCAAATCTGCCGGGTCCCAGCTGTCATCGGGAGGAATAGTTTTTTCCGCATAACAAGGAGGCACTTCCTTCTGTGCGAAGATACAGCCGGTGGGTCCAGCTGTCAGGGGGAGGAAACAACTTAATAAGGAGGAACTTTCCTTATGTGCGACCATGGACCTCGTGGGTCCCAGCCATCAGGCTCTCACGTACAGTCCTCTTTCAATGACTCTTGTTTGTTAACCACGCCGCACCGAGCACAGCGAAGCGGTGGATGACAGAGAGGCCCCAGACTAGAACGACCCGGAGATGGGGAAGACGCGGTAGTGGAGTCGCAGACGGAGAGGAGTGGGAAACTTGACTAGTTCAGGTGCGGGGTGGGCATACACTCGACAGAGAATAACAGGAGGTGCGGAGTGAAGGGATGGCCTGGTCGTCGGCGGGGTAGCGTTTCGCTGCGAGGTGCACAAAACAATGCCATTGGACGCCGGAGGCTGGAGCAGGCGGTCCCGGCAGCGCTGGGGGAAGAAGAAGAGAGATTGAAGAAAAATGTCGGTCGTTGGATGTAAATCCAATGCCTTGCTTAGGCTTCGACCTACTGGCCCACATGTCAGCCAGTCCATTTGTTTTTTAGTCCATTTGGTGGGCTGGGTGAAACAATGATGTAGCATCTATGTAGCCCGATTATATATATGGTAGAATTTAAAGCCCATTTGCATTTTTCTCGAAATCCGCGGACTTGCTGGGCTGGGTGAAAATATCATGTTGGGCTGGATGGAGAAATGTTATAAAAACATAAACACATGATTGCACGTCTATTACTGCATTGGTCAGTAAAATCTTTGCAAGCTTATGTACGCAATCACTAGGAGTTAACTTGCCAAGTTACATACAAACAATTATTATTATTATTTTGTAAGAACTTTCAATTTACGAAATAAAATATCATTTTAATTTGATGAGTTAATAAGACGTGGGGTAGTATTATTATTTAGGCTAGTCGTGGGACAATTGAGTTGGTTCTAGTGAAAAGTACTGAGAGAAAACTCAGTTTACATCGAAAAAGAAAGAGGAAAGAAAATTCAGATATAGGATTAATGAAAACAAAAAATAAAGGAAGTGGGAAGGTCTATAAAATGATTGGACGAACGATAGGTTTAACGGAACCTTATGTTTTTATAGCTCCTTGGTATCGTTGTCTTCTTTCATGTTGGCGTAGCAGGGGTTGATGATGGTCTCGGCGAGTCCTTCTCCTGTCCGTTGCCGATGATCTTGTATTGCTTCTGGATGTCGACAAGATTGTTGCACCAGATGGCCGAATCGTCGCGTTCTTCCTTCTCTCCACCGTACCGAAGGTGCAGTAGGCGTTGCCGATGAAACGGGCAAATGCTCCAGAACCTCCGATGGCCCTAAAGCAGTGGTAGACGAGAACCTCGTCTCGCACACATACCTGGGAGACCGTGATCCACTGGCCCTTGTCAGGAGATGAATGGATGGGCACAAGGTCTAGTCCTGCGACCTTGTGCTTTCTCGTCCTGTAGGTACTGCTTGAACTCGGCGAGGCAGAGCTTCACCGAGTCCGGATCGTTGGTGTACATCATATTCAACTTGGTGCCACCATGGGACTGAACGAAGAACTCAAAGGTGAACTCCTTGCTGAAGTCCATATCCAGCAGGCTCACCCCTCGGATCGCCATTGGAGTCTCTTCAAGTGAACGAGTGAGTAGGCGGCAGCAGCAGTTCGTTTTTCAGCTCTTGGGGAACTAGATTCAACAGTAAACTGAGTGTGTATAGGCGACAACAGTTACTACCCCTCCTTTGCCAGCTGCACGCCCGGCAGAATATGCACCCTCGGCGCATTCAAACGCCTCCATTAAGAAACCTATTCCAGCCACACACGTCGGTTCACGAGTGGGTCTGTATTGGTATTGTAATAACAAGTGTTAGTGGTCACTTTACTTAAATTTAATTAGCTTTAATTAAAATGTATTCTTAAAACAAGCAATGCATTGGCTCGTTCTATCGGTACCACAGGATCAACATGCACAACAATTAGAATTATTATTCTAAGGACGCACATGATCAACACATTTGCCGCACTTTCACACAGAAAGTACTACCAAGTTTGAACACTTTGTTATGCTTGCTATCCTCTGCATCATCATGTCGTGTTTCCCAGCTTGCAAGATTCAGAACCAACAAATAAGCTTCAAGTAATAAGTACAACAAAGATGCCTACACATCTCATTGATTCCTAGCTTCCAAGATTCAGAACCAACAAATAAGTTTCAAATAATAAGTACAACAAATATGCCTACACATCTCATTGATTCCCAGCTTGCAAGATTCAGAACAACCCATTAGAGCCTTTTGATAAAGTGAATATCGGGATTAAATCCATCTTGGCTCGCCGTGTCATACAATCCAAGAACTTGGCGAATGCTCTTGACCATCACAACATCTTTAGTAGAGTATTCCTATTTGCACAGATAAGAAAGAGCATGATTACTACAATAGTGGCACTAGTTGAAGCAACCGGTGTGAGGGGCCCTATACCGTCATGACTCAAAAATGGTGAACCTGCAACTCCACTCGGATGAGGTCAACCTGCAGATCCATGATTCAATTCATGCGCCTTTTTCTGTAGTTCACCTGAAATGAAGCAAAGATTGCATCATTCGGCTAGCAAGAAGTACTTGCTCTCGTGAGCTGGCAGGTTCTTCTTTAGTAGTTGCACTAAAATTTAGCAACATTGAGGTTGGCTGTCCTGCTCATGTAAGGTGCAACTATAATTTGCTTATCCTTTTGTGCAGTTCCACTAAAATAAAGTGCCATTTGGTGACAGTGACGACTCATCTTGCAAAAGCTAATAAAATGTTGCATGAGATTACAAGCAGAATTTGATGGAGATTTTGGAAACTCCAATCACCATTTTGTGCAGTTCCACCAAAATTGAGAGATGTTTCCCACGTGACATTTTAGTTGAACTGCACAAGACACTCATTCCAAAAGTGATTTGTGCGGTTCACCAAAAGGTCACAATAGCAATAGGTGAAATTTATATCCCTATCTGCACAAAAAGATAGAAAGTATATAGTTGCTGGTCAATAAGAATATACGAAACATACATGAATTCATGGCAATCATGCAAGGATAGTAGAAATTTTTAAACATCAGCAATGTTTCATGTTACCGAAAGCATTACGATCAACTATGACATTCGTCAAATATGGGATTACTTTAATGGTGGCATTGCTTGTTTACCAGATACAATAAATCAACAGCAGCTAAAGAGTTGGTTTAAGGGCATGGGACCGTGGGGACACCAGGTACTCAGCAGCGTAAAGAAGCAACTTACTTATCATACTTGGGAAAACAGCAGGAGTACCATTTGTTAACACAGTTTAATTGCATCATATCACTGGAGGCATTAGATTAACAATAACACCGGTTAGACATGTCCTTAAGGTAACAGTGTGATTGCTTCATTTTACATGCGCCCTTACATTAACAACTGCAAAAGGTTGGTATAAGGACATGCAATAGTAGACACATCAGCACAATGTACCTACAAGGAGGCATAAAGTGGTGATGCCGAGTTTGTTCATGCTCTGTGAGGGCAGCAAATCTAATCCTGGAGAACTTTTCCTATGTGAGGGCAACAAATCTAATCCTGGAGACCTTTTACTATGTGAGGGCAGCAAATCTAATCCTGGAGACCTTTTACTATGTGAGGGCAGCAAATCTAATCATGGACATACTCTGTTGACTTGTCCACCAGCCGCCAATTTCTATCCTTTTTTCAACCAATAATAGATCTGTTCCTTATCCAGTTTGTACTGAGTTTTCCCATTATTTCCGTTTTCAACCAAGAGACCGGTTGGGTACCTGGTCTCTACTACTTTCCCCCTGTTATTTCCTCTTTGAATCAAGTCCTAGATTCATGCTACGATTCCCACCCCCCTTTATTCGTTGTTTGAACCAAGTCCTAGATTCAAATGCATGAAGTAGCTTTACCTCTAATAGTACTAAAATTTTAGGTGGATTTGGAAGAGCTGATGGAAGTAGAAAAAGATGCACATGCAGACACGTTGGGAGCTGGGGGAGTAGAGCAAGGCCGCTTTCGAAGAACTTGTACCTGAGGTTCGTCGGGATGTCAGCGGCGGCATCTCCGGTCTGCGCACAATACGGCAGGGAGGAAGGGTCGGAGGACCTCCCGAGCCGGTGCTGTGTCGGAGAGAACGACACGGGCACAGGATCGGGCCCCATCGACAGCTGTGGGTTTCCTCCCTCGGTGGCTATGACCGCGTGAATGATGCACCTTTTAGTCCTCTACACACACCGGCCGAAGGGATCCAGCCGAATCTATGACCAGCGGTGAGCAAAGAGAAAATGTCGCTACCGCTGTCTTGTATAAATCTGGAGAGGATGAGAGAATGAAGAGAGCAACCCTAGTAAAGCAAGCACTCAGGCCCCTGCGTACATAAATACTGGAGTGATTATCTTTTTCTCTCCACAACAAGCATTTCAATTTGTGTACGTGGCATTAAAGAAAAGAAACTCTCTATTTAAGGTGACTAACTATATGACTCCTAATTACTACTAGTAGTACTAGTATTGTTCACTTGTGCTCCTCGGCCCTCCATTAATTGAACAACCCCAGAGGTGAATGAACATACATTAAGTATTTATATAGAACGAACAAGCTCGAACTATTTTCGCGTAGTTAAAAGTTGAGGGCGGGGCTTTTCTCGGGAAGTACGCGCAACAGTTTTTAGGTAGGCAGTCTGACAGAGAGGCAAGGAGGGTGAGGGAGTGGTGGATTCAAACTTACTGCTGGAAAGGTCAGGCTGTGCGATTTGACGGCGCGTTACTGCTGGAAAGACTTGTGATATGATTACCACTATAGTCATGAATTATACTGATGTTCAAAAAAATTACTGGCGCTACGACCGGGGTGATGCCCCCCTTCCGTTCCGCACTCTAATCTGGTGCGTGACACGTCGACCCGGATGCTGGCTCTCCCACATGTCGGCGAAGTACGTAGTAAGACGGAGCAAAGAATGATGCGGTATATACTAGTACTACTACTCAGGTCGGAGGACTGCGAACCACGGCAGCCCAGTGAACCAGCAGTGCGAACCACGGTAGCCCAGTGAACCAGCAGTAGAAAACATTATGGTGATATGGCCATAAAAAACAATGTGCTACGGTCCAGACTGTAGCATGTACAGTACTACTCCTCTTTGTTTGGATCCCTGAGTTAGAGCTAGTTTGGGTTGAAATAGCCTCAAATTAGCGAAACAGGTGGGCTTGGTTTGAGCTAGTTTGCTCTAACCCAGCTAAAAAAACTAGCCCGGTGGAGAGGTTCTAATTGGGTTAGTTATCCTCGGGCCCACTAAAAGAGAACTAAAAAAATCTCCCCTGCCCGCACCAGATCGCAG
>NC_041383.1:404110338-404156751 GCF_002162155.2 Triticum dicoccoides
CTCTGTTCCCCATCGGGCCGCCCGCCCAAGTGCCACTCTGCCGCTCGCCCTCACTCTCCTGCGGATGCCCTCTCCTTTCGGCCTCCATCGCCCTACTTCGGTCGCCCTCTCCCTCGGGCCTTCGAAGGTCGCACGCTCCCCCTTCACCGATCGTTTTTCTCCCTTTGTCCTGCGCGGCGGCGGTGCGTCTACCAGGGAGGTCGTGAGAGGGGTGAGTTTGTTCAATCCTTCTCTGTCTCACAGCCATATCATTGATCTTGCTCCCTCTAGATCTAATTATGATTTGGAAAAGTATATCCTGATCAAACTTGGTATAGATTTGTGGTGCACGCATGGAATTGTTTGATGCTGCTTGAGGAGGTAATATATCTTTCTAGAGGCCCAAAGATTCAGTTCACCTTTCTAGGTATTTCAGTTTCAGGCTTGCATTATTTCTAGAGGCCCAAAGATTCAGTTCACCTTTCTAGGTATTTCAGTTTCAGGCTTGCATTATTTCTAGAGGCCCAAAGATTCAGTTCACCTTTCTAGGTATTTTAGTTTCAGGCTTGCATTATTTCTAGAGGCCCAAAGATTAAGTTCCCAGTTGGTGGCAAGCAGCCCTGCTACCCATGCCGGTGTCGACCTCAACTCGCAAGCGTCAGCGTCGGAGGGGTTCCCGGGGCTTGGGATCTACAGAGCCTTCCTCCAGAGCAACGATGACGAGCTCCTCCCTCAGTGCGTGAGGGGCTCCGGGCTCCCTCCCTCTCATGAGTGACTTCCGTGATGAGTTAGCTCATGCTTTGTTTCATGGAGTGTTTTTTTTTGTGAAGCTTGATTGACGACTTGTATGTTTAAGTCAGATATCTCATTTGTATGGACAAAGTAAAATTTATCATGTTTTGCATGCTTGATTTGTAAATATGGTTCGTTTATGTCAATTGTGAGTGGGAGGAGCCCACACAAGGGCAGGCCACACCAAATCCGGCAGGAAATAGGGTCCAAAGTAGTCAAATGATTGAGAAAGAGCATTTATTGTCAATCTAACCCTGCCATCCATACACCTCTTTGGTTTAGAGTTAGTTCATGGTTAGTTCAGGGTTAGAATCTAACTCTAACCTCTAACTGAGTTAGAGTTCTCCTCGTCTCGGTTCATCGCCATCATACTTTCCCCATTCCTATGTTTTCAGTATCCTACGAATCAAAGAGGCCCTTTCTTTTGCGGGAAAAATCAAAGAGGCCCTTATACTGGTTTAGGTCAGATCATTTTTTATAAACGTGTCATGTCCAAAATTTAATGAACATGCTCTGGTTTCTACGAAAATAATCTGGTTTCATGTAGTAATTCATTTATTTATTTATTCTTCTACGGGGGGTTTGCATGTAATTCGTGAGGTCTGAAATGTAAAGTACCCCGGCATATGCTCCGAGTTGTGCATGCACTACGACCCAGATGCTCTATGTCCCACATGTCGGCGAAAGGGAGCACGTGGAAATAGCCTAGGAGTACATATAGGAGGATAAATGCGTGAAAAAATATGTACTGTGAAGCGTAGCTGCGGTTCGAAAAGGAGACCTAAAGTGATGATAGCTATAGGTCGCACGCACCCAACTACTGGTACTAGACATACGACTATTTTTTCCCTAAAAAAAGAGGTATGAGTGCTCAGTACTCCTATTCTATCAACACGAGTCCCATCTGACAACAGCATCCGTGCTACAGCTAGCTGTCCTTCCTCGTTTCTCTCTTCTAATTCTAAACTCTACCGACGCCTGGTGGGCAGATTGGGTTTGCTCAACTGCGGCCCACCTCATAGTGAAAACGTTATGACTGGAATAAAAATGCTATATACTCCCTCCGTTACTAAATATAAGCCTTTTTAGATACTATTTCCAATGGAATACAACTTACGGATGTATGTAGACATATTTTAGAGTGTAGATTCACTCATTTTGCTCTGTATGTAGTCACTTGCTGGAATCTCTAGAAAAACTTATATTTGGGAACGGAGGGAGTACTATACTAATAAAACATTAAGGCCACGAGGGGATGCAGTGTTGGTTATAGGAGGCAAGAAGAAGAGATGCATCCATCGACGACATCCAACTCCTCGACTCAGGGCGCCGGCCTACCGAACGACGCCTAAGTAGCAGCGGCTTTCGTGGCCAGGTCGACGTGCTTCTGAACAATGGCGTCCAAAGATTCCAGCCGCTGGAAGGAGGCCAATGTCTTTATGTCCTCGCTTGCCTTGTAGTGGCCTATGTAGACGATTTCCTCATAGATGTGGATGTGCAGGTCGACGGTTTCTTGCATGGCGAGGCGCTGCGCGGCAAGCGCGGCCTCGAGGTGCACATTCTTCATCGCGACCTCTGGCACCTGCAAGGCCACCAAGGCTTGAAAGAGTTCATCACCATGGAGGCCGATGAGGGTGGCAGGCAATGAGGAGCCTGGGTGCGCGGCCTGGAGCAGTACGGCAAGGTCGTCTGCGCGCTTCTTGACGGCGGTGAACTTGCGGATGGAGATGACCATCATGTCGTCCATGCGAGAGGCAAAGCCGGCATCGGCGAGGGATATGATGCCAGCGGTAGCTAGCACCGTCTAGAAACGCTGCACGGTGCGGGGCCGCAGGCCGGCGCCTTGGATGATTTGGCACAGCCGACTGCCGCTCGCGTCCATCGACTCCATAGGTGCTTGTGGCTTCTGGTCACTTGGTCTTGGATTGGAGTGAGCAGTGTTGCGCAGAGACTTAGGAGTAGATGGATTGGAGTGGTGAGGTGCCTTTGTATGAGAGTCCAAACTCTGTTGCATTCACATCGTGCTGGCTCTATTCTGCTTCTCCAATTAATTCCCTCTGCATGTAATTGAGGATGCATCATTGACCGTTCAACATCTCGGGAACCGCTACCCTCTCCCTCCTTGGCATTCAAGCACCTATGGAGGCGACTGCCACTCGTGTCTATCGCGTGTCAGGAGACATTCACGTCGACGACAAGGTGCCTATGGTGACTTCGTAAATTTCAAGATGATAGTGTCGGCTCAGTCTTTCGGAGGTGCTCATAGGGGTAGGGTGTGCTTGTGTGCGTTCATAGGGGTGAGTGTATGCGCATGTATATGAGCGCTTGCATCTGTACTGTGTCAAAAAACGTAAATGTGAGTCAAAAAGAGACTAGTCAGTATACTCAATATTGTGCACCGCGGAGAGAAAAACGAGAGAATTACATGTTTATTTATGGTGCAGATTCACTCATTTTGCTCCATATGTACTTCGTCTAGGTGTAGTCTAGTCACTTGTTGAAATCTCTAGAAAGGCAAATACTCCTTCCTGGTTTACAGGGCTATACTAGCAAGTACGTACTACAATAGTGGGCTCACATAGCAATTTTGTCTCATGCAAGAGCCTGGCTATATGCATGCTCGAAGATTCACAACTGCCATGTTCTGGTTGCGCTTGGCTCTTCGCCTCTTCGAGAAGACGAACAATGATGTTACTAGTACTGCTTCTACAATATCGAATCCACTGCTGCATGTCCGTCCACCGCGAGCGGGAGGGATAGCTTGTTGTAGTACTATAAGCTTGCAAGCAACCGTGCGCATGGGCGAGGGAGAAGGCGTGTAGTAGTAAAATCAAGCTTCTCCTCATTGTACGAGTTGACGCGACACATCATAGCACTGGCCCCACATGCTTGCCTCTAAACTTGGCTGAAAGACCGTAGTGTACAATATATTTGCTGCAACCTCTAACATTTACCCACCACAAATTAAAATATATATTCCTGTCTTGACCAGATGAGCGTGCAAACAACAATCACCAGGATGACAGGTAGGGCCAGAAGACTATTTTAATTTAAAAGAAACTTCAAGATGGCCACATAGCATGGAGCCGACCCCAACGATTTTAAGCTTACAGGCACGATACACGAGAGTCCTAGACTACTCTACACATGAAACTGCCACATGAGCGTCCGGGCTGCGCTTGGCTCTTCGCCTCTTCGGGAAGTCGAACAATGATGGAGTACTACTGCACTAGAGGATTACTACAGTATGCTTCTGGCCATCTGACACCAATTGACCTACTGGATGTCCATCGCATGCGGGAGGGAGAGCGTGTAGCGAAAGCTTCTCGTAGTTCTGCCAGCCACCACGCTCATGGGCGAGGGAGGGACGCTCCTGCCTTTTTGTGTATGACAAGTGGGCCTAACAGGTGGGTGGCGAACCTATCATACAACCAAAGGCAGGTGTAGTTAAGTCCACGAGGGAGAGGATAATGAAACTTCTCGTTGTTGTACGATTTGACGTGACACATCAAAGCACTGTACTCGATATATTTCAATAATTTGCGTTTACCGATGCATTAATTACAACGCATGCATGCATGCCATGACTCTCCTTTTATATACTTGCATGTGTTGATTTAATGCACCTTGAAGTAGTATCAATATGTGACGGTAAAGCTTTGTAATGCCCTGGCCCTAAAGCGAGAGATGGTTGTGCATGAGGAGGGCGAGATCATGCAGAAGGAACAGGACCCGACGATGGAGCTCTCTATGGTCTCGATGGACCTCACCTTGCTCCACTGACCCTTGTGCCTCTGCTCCTTGACACCTCCAGTGTATGAGGTTTGAATACACCTCGTCCGTTCGGCTGGTCGAGCAAGCTGTAGGTTTCTTGATTGATGTGATGTTCGATTGATTTCTGCAGTGGAAGGGAGGGCACCTGGCCTAGGTGGACTACCACGTCGAGAGCCCCGGGAACCAGCGGTAGTGCCAGAAGTGCGAGCACGGCGGTGGGTTCGACGTGCGGAACACGGCGGTGGACGCCGTCCTTTCGTCAGTGAGGGTGGAGTGCCCGCACGAAGGCTGTCGGATCTACGTCACTTACCACAAGCTCGCCGGTCACTAGAGCGTGTGTCCGCTCGTGCCCTGCAAATGCCCCGTGCCCGTCTGCAACTACGAAGGCCCGCCGTCGGTGCTCTACCACCACATCAGCACCGCACATCCCATGCACGTGCACAATATACAGTACGACAAGGTGCTCCAGCTGCAAGTGCCACTGTCGGAGCCACGGCTCTTGCTGTTCGCGAAGGAGGACAGTCGCGTGTTTTTCTTGGTCGGCGGCGTGCTCGACATCGGCGCGCCTATCGCCATGTCGGTCGTCTGCATCAGAGCGGGGGTGTCCCCACTGCCGCACTATGTGGCCAAGTTGTGGGCGAACGGCCTGCCGGGGGAGCCCAAAGGCACGACCGACGCTGTCAAGGTGGAAATGGAGGTGACAAGCAGCAAGGATCCCGACGACGTCGCCATGTAGGAGTTGACCTTCTTCACAGTTCCGCCCAAGCTGCTGGCCGGGGCTAAGCTGGTGTCCCTCCACATTGAGATTGACAAGCTCACATCCTACATGTTTCTACAGTGCCTTCTGTTTATCTTAGTAATATGCTAATATAGGGATTAGCTCGGTCTACTTTAGCTTAAGAGATGGTGGGTTTTGGTGGCGATGCAACAATTACTTCGACATCAGATCAGTAATTTCCAACAGTCAAACAGATATTTTGTGTCTATTGGATATAAAGTTCCATTGGGTAAGAAGTACTACTTGTTATCAAAATGGATAAAAGGAGATGTATGTAGACTTATTTTAGTTCTAGATACGTCCCTTTCTATCCATTTTGATGACAAGTACTCCCTCCGTTCCACAATACATGCCTTCCATTTGTCAAAATATAGATGTATCTAGACATGTTTTAGTATATAGGTACATCCATTTTTGGACAAATGGAAGTCAAGTACATTGTATTTTGGAACGGAGGGAGTATATTCTTGTTTGTTCACGAAGTGTTTCATACTTGTGCGAGTTGATGCGACACATCAAAGTAGTACTACTACTAGTAGTACTCCCTTCGACCCTAATTTCTCTGCGCATAAGTCGAGGCGCAGATACCAAGTAGGGCCTGGTTGTGTTGGACAACTCACCGGACTGCGCACCAGGCAGACGAAGCTCGTGTCGTGTTGGTGTCGTGTGCGGCCTGCACATTAACCAAAACCTCGCGCCTCCAGCTTAGCCTCTGTGTTTTAAACTTCACAATCTCAAGGCCAAGGAGCAACGTGAATCCTATGATAGAGCCAATCGGATAGTTGAGAACACTACAATTCGTAGCTACAGATGTGTGTGTGACTCCCAAATGCAGAGGCCGGGGGTTATCATCCTCCTTTTCGAGAAAAAATAGATGCGTGTGTGAGATAGTGTGACACCCCCGATTCAATCGTACACTAATCATGCACGCAAACGTGTACGATCAAGATCAGGGACTCACGGGAAGATATCACAACACAACTCTAAAAGTAAAACAAGTCATATAAGCATCATATTACAAGCCAGGGGCCTCGAGGGCTCGAATACAAGTGCTCGACATAAACAAGTCAGCGGAAGCAACAATATCTGAGTACAGACATAAGTTAAACAAGTTGCCATAAGATGGCTAGCACAAACTGGGATACAGATCGAAAGAGGCGCAGGCCTCCTGCCTGGGATCCTCCTAACTACTCCTGGTCGTCGTCAGCGGGCTGCACGTAGTAGTAGGCACCTCCGGTGTAGTAGTCGTCATCGACGGTGGCGTCTGGCTCCTGGGCTCCGTCGTCTGGTCGCAGCAATCGGATAGAGATAGGGGAAAAAGGGGGAACAAGGCAACCGTGAGTACCCATCCAAAGTACTCGCAAGCAAGGAGCTACACTACATATGCATGGATATATGTGTAAAGGGCCATATGAGTGGACTGAACTGCAGAATGCCAGAATAAGAGGGGGATAACTAATCCTGTCGAAGACTACGCTTCTGGCAGCCTCCATCTTGCAGCATGTAGAAGAGAGTAGACTGAAGTCCTCCGAGTAGCATCGTATAGCAAAATCCTACCCGGCGATCCTCCCCTCGTCGCCCTGTGGAAAAGCGATCACCGGGTTGTCTGTGGAACTTGTCTGGGTGTGTTTTATTAAGTATCCGGTTCTAGTTGTCATAAGGTCAAGGTACAACTCCGGGTTGTCCTTTTACCGAGGGACACGGCTATTCGAATAGATTAACTTCCCTTCAGGGGTGCACCACATAACCCAACACGCTCGATCCCATTTGGCCGGACACACTTTCCTGGGTCATGCCCGGCCTCAGAAGGTCAACACGTTGCAGCCCCACCTAGGCCTAACAGAGAGGTCAGCACACCTGTCTAACTCCTATGGCGCAGGGGTCTGGGCCCATCGCCCATTGCACACCTGCATGTTGCGAGGGTGGCCGGAAGCAGACCTAGCAACCTCCATTACAAAGGAAGTCACGTTACGCGGTCCAATCAGGCGCGCGCCGCTCAGTCGCTAACGTCTAGAAGTTTTCGGCTGATACCACGACATCGAGTGCCCATATCTTTCCCACGTAGTTGGTTAGTGCGTATAGGCCAGTAGCTAGACTCAGATCAAATACCAAGATCTCGTTAAACGTGTTAAGTATCCGCGAACGCCGAACAGGGCCAGGCCCACCTCTCTCCTAGGCGGTCTCAACCTGCCCTGTCGCTCCGCCACAAAGTAACAGTCGGGGGCCGTCGGGAACCCAGGCCCACCTCTACCTGGATGGAGACACCTGTCTTTCCAGCCCCCACATCGGAATCACTTGCGGGTACTCAACGAGCTGACCCGACTTTAGTCACCATCTGTATAGTATGTATGTATGTATAGTATATACCCATGATCACCTCCCAAGTGATCACGACCCGATAGTATAGCAAGGTAGACTGACAAGAATGTAGGGCCAATGATGATAAACTAGCATCCTATACTAAGCATTTAGGATTGCAGGTAAGGTATCAACAGATGTAGCAACAATGTCAGGCTATGCATCAGAATAGGATCAACGGAAAGCAGTAACATGCTACACTACTCTAATGCAAGCAGTATAGAGGAGAATAGGCGATATCTGGTGATCAAGGGGGGGGGCTTGCCTGGTTGCTTTGGCAAGAAGGAGAGGTCGTCAACTCCGTAGTCGTACTGGGTAGCAGCGGCGTCGGTCTCGTAGTCTACCGGAGAGAAGAGGGGGAAGAACCAATAAATACAATGCAAACATAAGTAAGACAACGCAAGACATGACAAAGAGCGGTGCTAGGTGTGCCCTAACGCGGTAGTAGGTGATACCGGCGAAAGGGGGAAACATCCGGGAAAGTATCCCCGGTGTTTCACGTTTTCGAACAGGTGAATCGGAGGGGGAGAGTTGCGTGTTCGCTATGCTAGGGATGTTTGGCGGACGAACGGGCTGCGTATTCGGATTTGTCTCGTCGTTCTGAGCAACTTTCATATACAAATAATTTTTATCCGAGCTACGGATTATTTTATATTAATTTTTAAAGTTTTAATTCATTTTCTAGAATTACTGAAATTTTGCTAAGTCCTCAGTTTTAAACATCATTTAGTTGTTTTCTAGAGGCTATAACTAGTGTTCTATTCATCCTATGAATTGGTGCCTTATAACAATATTGATCACTTTCATGTGGTCTATAAGATGGTATCAATTGCATCATTGTTAGATCCCTGTAACTTGTTTATTTTCTGCTCCAAAGTTGCTATGGCAGTATATCTGTTTTTTTAGTTCTGTCAGTTAACAGAACATAGACTTTTGTCATTTTCATAGGAATTAATCCAGGCAACTTTTGGATTTGGTCCAATGGAAAGAATTGAACCTTGACAAGTGTACTAACCACACATATTTATTTTAGCTATGTTGAGCTTTGTTTAGTTCCTGTTTTGAGGCAGTTTAGGGGGCTAACCATTGCAGTTTTAGAAAAGCTAGCAACTGCTACAGTAACTGAATGTTACTGTAGCAGCGCTGCACTAGTAGCAGCAGCGTTACAGCAAGCAGCGGCAACAGTACAGAGCAGCGGCGGAGGAGCAACAGCAGCGCCGGAAGCAGAGTAGCAGAGCAGCGGAAAGGAGAAGGCAGCAGCGGCAGTGGGCGGTGATGCGACCAGAGGCACGACGGGCGGCCAAAGCTTGGGCGACGCAGGCATGGGGCGCGCGGCCAAGGCACGACCAGGGGGCGCGGGCGGACGAGGCGCGCACAGGCGGCCAGGCGAGGCTGGGACGTGGCCAGGGGTTCGCGGACGCGGAGCTCCGAGCATGGCAGTGGGGTGACGACTTGCGGTGACGAAAATGACGGGGAAAGGCGAGGGATCGATAGAGGGGCTCACAACGATCCTGTAGAGGTGCTAAGTGGGCTCGGGGAAGGCTTGGAGCAGATGGATGGCAGAAGCGATCCACGGTGGCCGAGGGCGTCGATCCGCGCGAGGCAGGGGTCCGGAGCTCGAATGCGTCCACGTAGTCGACGAAGACGACAGAGGCGGTGCTCTTGGCGTAGTCTCAGGCGGCGGGAGGGCAGTGGCCACAAGGATGAGGTCGACCATGGCGACGTGGTTCGACTGCAGGCGAGGTGGAAGAAAGTGGCGTAGGGGAAAGGGGGGAATGACGCTAGGGTTTTGAGGGGGGACGATCTTATCCTCGGGGAGGGTCGCGGGATGGCCGGCACCATGCAATCGAAGCCATGGACGAGGCGCCTGCGTCCATGGCGTTTGTGATGAACATGGAAGGAGACAGGGAGAGTTGGCTGGGGGTGGATTGGGCTTGTTGGGCCGGTTGGCCCAGGGGGGGGGGGGTTCATTTTATTTTCGTGTTGTTTTGTCTTTTCTTTTTCCTGTTTTGTTCTTTTTCTTTTACCGTTTTATTTTATTCTACTTTTATAAAACATAAAGGTTATACCTAAAATAGTAACACTAATTATACCTCTTCCACAAAAAGGTTTAACCCCCAATTAATATAGTTTAGTATTTTATAAAATACAAAGGCATTTATTTATTTGTTTTACCTACAGTTTTAATTATTTAAATGCATTTAGACCTTTTATAAAAATGTGCTTTCTCCACCAACATACTTATGAATTATCTGGCACGACCCGAACATTTTAGTTTTAACATTTGAAAACTTTCATCATTTGACTTTAATTCAAATTTGAATTTGAATCTGTTTTAAACTAATAGGAGTTTACCGATGGTAACCAAGGTGACATGGCGTCATTAGCAGAGGTTCTCTGTAGCTTAATTATCCGGGCGTCACAATTCTCCTCCACTACAAGAAATCTCGTCACGAGATTGAAGAGGTAGAGTAAGGGGGAAAGGTCTGGTTACGATATACAATCGGATCTTCTCGGTCTTGGCTGCTATTCTCGAAGAAGTTAATCCCTTTCGTTGATGTCTTCATTTCTCTGCTTTGGGGTCATCATGATGAAGTAGGCATCCTTTCTTCGGGAACTCCATCGTACTTATGAAAGGATAAGGGGGTATTCCGGAAGAATGGGTCGCTATAGTGTTGCTTATCTGGTAGATAACATCAGGGAAGGTGGCGGCAAGTAACTCTCGATTTGAAACTTAAGACATTATTGAGAGAAAAGTAAGAAGGTGCAAAATAGAAGTTCCAAGCACATAGGCAATCTTTCGTCGCCTGAAACGAAGTTTGAAAGGGATTCAAAGCAATGGGAATAAGTATTGTGTCTGATAACAGAACTGATGATCTCTCGGAAGGTGGCTCGTGGATTACATACAAGACCATGCATGAGGAACAACCTTGGGAAAAGGGGGTGTATAGAAGTCAGGTTTCGATCCTGTGGAACTGTGGGTTATGGGCCCACCACGTGGTTTAAAAGTAGGAAGGCAGTGACGATTTGCACGATCATGTAAGCAAGGCATGCCAGAGGATAGCCTGTCAGTTAGGTCGGCAACAACATTGGTACCAAGGGCGAGGGACGAAGAGAACCATCCTCCTGCTCGTTGAACAAGGTGGACCAATAGGAAAAGTTCTCGTCCATCGGTGGTTACCAAATGTCATCAACAATAGTAACACGGTCTTACTGACAAGGTTGTAAGGGTGTTTACATAAGCAGCGAATCATTACTGCTTAGATTATATAGATCACAAGAAGGTCAAACACAACAAAGTAAAGGAAAAGGTGATCATTAGATTAAATAGAACAATGGAATGGAAAATGTGTTCATACACATATTTCAAGGGTATATCCTTCCCAAGGGCAAGCAAAGCATGATATCCATGACAGGATATAATGCAGAAAACCCTTTGGGTAAGGGGAGAGAAATTTCAAGACATTACCCATACAGCGGTGTTTGGATAATTGAGCAGGAAACATTTAGTATTGGGCTTCAAATGTTCTTGTTGAAAATCGGAGTACCACAGACATGCTTTGAGATAGCATTGACATGGTCATTGGTAAAGGTCAGACTTTGGATACACAAAGGATCCATCAGGGACAACTTATAGAATAAGTCTTACAATTTCCTCACGGAAGAATGACTAACCTTGCCAAAAAGGAAACTATAACAATAGGTCCTCCGACCAGGTGTGCTAGGCACGACATCACCTTACCGGGTCACATAAAGACCATTGTTATAACTCTTGGAAATATGTTCCAACCATCATCTCTGACCGAGATTCAGATCCGATTGGTGTCATGATACCTCAGACTCAGGTTGTTCGAGAAGAAAAGGTGCAACACAAATCAATGAAATGACATTGCAAGATTCTCGGAAAATGAACTATGGGAGCGGGTTCCTGAAACAATAGTTCATCATTAAACTAAGAAGAGGATGAGGAGGTGACTGATGGACTCAGCGATAATTCATCGAGGTATCCAAAAGATGGATCTCCACAATTATGTGGATAAGGAGATAACATTTGTCATATCAAATGATATAAGGAAGTAAGCTCGAGGAAAACATACACAATTAAACATTGGTTGAAAGGTGCGCCCGAAATATGGGTTGGGTTGCACGACCAATGTTAGAATGGTGATTCAATAATTAATAGTCTAAGAATGAACGACCGACCATTAACTTTGAAGCAATAGGGTTGCTAGAAGTGCAAAATCCAAACAACACCGCTCACCTGTTGGTACCCCGGTTGGAATCAACATGAGGACCAAGAAAGAATGGTGATGGTGAGAAGTATCACTATACCAAGAATTCTTAAGAGGTGGAGTAATCCTCACGACATTCTTGACATAAAAGATGGTAACACTCCAAGGTAAAGAAGAATAAATGCTGGATAGCAAGGAACTCAAGGTATAACACAAAACACGAACAAATTTGTGTTGGAGGGAAGGCAATAAAGTGGCCGATGATAACACAACTCATCGAGGGCAAGGATGGTATTTCCCATGAAGAATTCAATAGATATCTTGGAAGAGCATCAAAATGTTGATGATGATCATGACACATTTTTCAAGAGAATTCATGAAGATGTAATCAATCGGCAATGACATCAAGTCAAAGGAATGATGAAGCGAAAGGTTATTGGAACCACGAGTACGACACAAACTCAAAATCAAGCTTGCTGTTCAAGGTGAAATGATATGACAAGGAAAATCGACGCAAGCTTAGCTCATCGTCGAAAGTGGTGCTCCGAGAATAAGGACCAGCTAGCACCGTTAAAATCATCACGACAATCATATAGCCAAACAGGCTATGAGTGCCGTGATCGGGTACAAACTCGTACGCAAGGAAGATTACTAAGAGTTGTTGAACCGCAACGCGGACTCGGTTCAATTATCGGTGTCTTTGAGTGTTTAATAACTCGAAGCCCGTGCAAAATTGGAATCCGTGAGAATGTAGTACTTGATGAAGAACTCATAAGAAGTTATGAAGTTCCATGATAATCTCAAGATACCAGGGGGTGATACTCGATGACAGACAAAGTAGAGGTTGGACTGGGGTATTGCTCTGCACAAGACAAGTGCTTAAACTTGCACGAGAAATGGTAAGTAAAGGAGAACGTGGTCGGGACCACGATTGCGAAAAGGCATGATCTCAGATATAAGATGAACTAATACCAAGGGAATAATTAATGTAAGAGAAGCTTTAATGATAAGATCTACATCGTGTCCATGGGCATGAACACAAAGTTCGAGGTCGACTCCCACTTCTTCAATGCATAACCTTTCATTTACTGCTCTATTAAAGTGATTTGAGTGTGAAGACCTACTTGGTGAATTACCAGAGGAGTATGAACCTTGAAAAACTTTCGGGTTCACACCGATTAAGAAAGGCATAGGTTCAACCCATCGGGGCATCTTAGAAACATATACCACAAGCTTCGAGAGTAATTATTACCAGCTCGAAAGCAGAGCATGGTTGGCCAATTCAGAGTATAGGATTTACCAATGGTATTATGTATCAGGGAAATAACTCACAAGGTGATTAAATATGAAGGACACTGTCGGATAACAATCCAACAAAGGACTTGATGGTCCACAAAGGTTCTGATGTGAGTATCGGTACTCAACCAGAAGAGGAAAGAATGCAAATGCAACGGTTGTGGAATCATCTGAATAATTTGAAGCTCAAATGCAAAGGAATTATGATTCCAAATCGAAGGATCGGAAGCAAACACTCTGATTAAGAATGGATAAGCTGAATAGACTTAGGGGTACAACCGACGACAATTGATTGGTCGAGAACCAGATCATGTTAAAAAATGACGTCTGAGCCGGAAGGATGGATTCTAATTGTGATTGACGATTGCGAAGAACCGCATCATATTGAATCAACGGTCTCAAAATGATAGTGCAAAGGATGTGAATGAATAATGCTAGGCATTTGGGATTTAAACATAATGCAGGCAGACAAGAATTTCTAGAGCCATAGGCTGCAGAGGATTCTCGAAAATCAGATAATATTTCGAAGAATTTTGTGAAACACCTGAACAACTAGGGAGAAACAAATCCTCGGTAAGTGTGAGGATTAATTTGTTGGTGTATTCAGGCAACAAGGAACTGCAAGGCATTAGGCACAAAGTATTCTCAGAACAATAGAGAAAACTTCGGGGTATCTTGTAATAACAAGATCAACGGGGGATGATCGTATGAATGGAAAGTGTAAGTAGTTATCCATAAGGATTTATCGGTGGTCGGGAATAGCAAAAGTGGTGGACACAAAGTCTTGAGAGAATATCGAAGAGTATCTTCGAAATCTTCTAGTGAAGCAGGCCATCATCTGGAATGAGGGGGCTCTCCGGGAGAAAGTATTTACAAGAACCTGGAGTTAAAGTTAGCAAAAATCATTTAACCCGAGTAGAAGAGAGATCAGCATCCTAGAGTATAGGTCGAGGAATAAAAGATCCTAATATCACCCAATGGCAACGTGGGCCCATGGGCCGCACAGCCATGTTAGTAAAACAGTTTTGTAATATCTAGACTCAACTTCGGCCAAGGAGTGTGGAAGGGGGATTCCTACAGGTAGTCGGCTCTGATACCAACTTGTGACACCCCCGATTCAATCGTACATTAATCATGCACGCAAACATGTACGATCAAGATCAGGGACTCACGGGAAGATATCACAACATAACTCTAAAAGTAAAACAAGTCATATAAGCATCATATTACAAGCCAGGGGCCTCGAGGGCTCGAATACAAGTGCTCTACATAAACAAGTCAGTGGAAGAACAATATCTGAGTACAGACATAAGTTAAACAAGTTGCCATAAGATGGCTAGCACAAACTGGGATACAGATCGAAAGAGGCGCAGGCCTCCTGCCTGGGATCCTCCTAACTACTCCAGGCCGTCGTCAGCGGGCTACACGTAGTAGTAGGCACTTCCGGTGTAGTAGTCGTCATCGACGGTGGCGTCTGGCTCCTGGGCTCCGTCGTCTGGTCGCAGCAATTGGATAGAGATAGGGGAAAAGGGGGGAACAAGGCAACCGTGAGTACTCATCCAAAGTACTCGCAAGCAAGGAGCTACACTACATATGCATGGATATATGTGTAAACGGCCATATCAGTGGACTGAACTGCAGAATGCCAGAATAAGAGGGGGATAACTAATCATGTCGAAGACTACGCTTCTGGCAGCCTCCGTCTTGCAGCATGTAGAAGAGAGTAGACTGAAGTCCTCCGAGTAGCATCGTATAGCATAATCCTACCCGGCGATCCTCCCCTCGTCGCCCTGTGAGCGATCACCGGGTTGTCTATGGAACTTGTCTGGGTGTGTTTTATTAAGTATCCGGTTCTAGTTGTCATAAGGTCAAGGTACAAGTCCGGGTCGTCCTTTTACCGTGGGACACGGCTATTCGAATAGATTAACTTCCCTTCAGGGGTGCACCACATAACCCAACACGCTCGATCCCATTTGGCCGGACACACTTTCCTGGGTCATGCCCGACCTCAAAAGATCAACACGTCGCAGCCCCACCTAGGCCTAACAGAGAGGTCAGCACGCCGGTCTAACTCCTATGGCGCAGGGGTCTGGCCCATCGCCCATTGCACACCTACACGTTGCGAGGGCGGCCGGAAGCAGACCTAGCAACCTCCATTACAAAGGAAGTCACGTTGTGCGGTCCAATCAGGCGCGCGCCGCTCAGTCACTGACGTCTAGAAGGCTTCGGCTGATACCACGACATCGAGTGCCCATATCTTTCCCACGTAGTTGGTTAGTGCGTATAGGCCAGTAGCCAGACTCAGCTCAAATACTAAGATCTCGTTAAACGTGTTAAGTATCCGCGAACGCCGAACAGGGCCAGGCCCACCTCTCTCCTAGGCGGTCACAACCTGCCCTGTCGCTCCGCCACAAAGTAACAGTCGGGGGCCGTCGGGAACCCAGGCCCACCTCTACCGGGATGGAGCCACCTGTCCTTCGAGCCCCCACATCGGAATCTCTTGCGAGTACTCAACGAGCTGACCCGACTTTAGTCACCATCTGTATAGTATGTATGTATGTATAGTATATACCCGTGATCACCTCCCAAGTGATCACGGCCCGATAGTATAGCAAGGCAGACTGACAAGAATGTAGGGCCAATGATGATAAACTAGCATCCTATACTAAGCATTTAGGATTGCAGGTAAGGTATCAACAGATGTAGCAACAATGTCAGGCTATGCATCAGAATAGGATCAACGGAAAGCAGTAACATGCTACACTACTCTAATGCAAGCAGTATAGAGGAGAATAGGCGATATCTGGTGATCAAGGGGGGGCTTGCCTGGTTGCTTTGGCAAGAAGGAGAGGTCATCAACTCCGTAGTCGTACTGGGTAGCAGCAGCGTCGGTCTCGTAGTCTACCGGAGAGAAGAGGGGGAAGAAACAATAAATACAGTGCAAACATAAGTAAGACGACGCAAGACATGACAAAGAGCGGTGCTAGGTGTGCCCTAACGCGGTAGTAGGTGATACCGGCGAAACGGGGAAACATTCGGGAAAGTATCCCCGGTGTTTCGCGTTTTCGGACAGGTGAATCGGAGGGGGAAAGTTGCGTGTTCGCTATGCTAGGGATGTTTGGCGAACGAACGGGCTGCGTATTCGGATTCGTCTCGTCGTTCTGAGCAACTTTCATATACAAATTATCTTTATCCGAGCTATGGATTATTTTATATTAATTTTTAAAGTTTTAATTCGTTTTCTAGAATGACTGAAATTTTGCTAAGTCCTCAGTTTTAAACATCATTTAGTTGTTTTCTAGAGGCTATAACTAGTGTTCTATTCATCCTATGAATTGGTGCCTTATAACAATATTGATCACTTTCATGTAGTCTACAAGATGGTATCAATTGCATCATTGTTAGATCCCTGTAACTTGTTTATTTTCTGCTCCAAAGTTGCTATGGCAGTATATCTATTTTTTTAGTTCTGCCAGTTAACAGAACATAGACTTTTGTCATTTTCATAGGAATTAATCCAGGCAACTTTTGGATTTGGTCCAATGGAAAGAACTGAAGCTTGACAAGTGTACTAACCGCACATATTTATTTTAGCTATGTTGAGCTTTGTTTAGTTCCTGTTTTGAGGCCGTTTAGGGGGCTAACCATTGCAGTTTTAGAAAAGCTAGCAACTGCTACAGTAACTGAATGTTACTGTAGCAGCGCTGCACTAGTAGTAGCAGCATTACAGCAAGCAGCGGCAACAGTACAGAGCAGCGGCGGAGGAGCAACGGCAGCGCCGGAAGCAGAGTAGCAGAGCAGCGGAAAGGAGAAGGCAACAGCGGCAGTGGGCGGCGATGCGACCAGAGGCACGGCGGGCGGCCAAAGCTTGGGCGACGCAGGCACGGGGCGCGCGGCCAAGGCACGACCAGGGGGCGAGGGCGGACGAGGTGCGCACAGGCGGCCAGGCGAGGTTAGGACGTGGCCAGGGGTTCGCGGACGCGGAGCTTCGAGCATGGCAGTGGGGTGACGACTTGCGGTGACGAAAATGACGGGGAAAGGCGAGGGATCAACAGAGGGGATCACAACGATCCTTTAGAGGTGCTAAGTGGGCTCGGGGAAGGCTTGGAGCAGATGGATGGCAGAAGCGATCCACGGTGGCCGAGGGCGTCGATCCGCGCGAGGCAGGGGTCCGGAGCTCGAATGCGTCCACGTAGTCGACGAAGACGACAGAGGCAGTGCTCTCGGTGCAGTCTCAGGCGGCGGGAGGGCAGTGGCCACTAGGATGAGGTCGACTATGGCGACGTGGTTCGACTGCAGGCGAGGTGGAAGAAAGTGGCGTAGGGGAAAGGGGGGAATGACGCTAGGGTTTCGAGGGGGATGATCTTATCCTCGGGGAGGTCGCGGGAGGTTCTGGCACGACCCGAACATTTTAGTTTTAACATTTGAAAACTTTCATCATTTGACTTTAATTCAAATTTGAATTTGAATCGGTTTTAAACTAACAGGAGTTTATCGATGGTAACCAAGGTGACGTGGCGTCATTAGCAGAGGTTCTCTGTAGCTTAATTATCCGGGCGTCACAGATAGGACGAGTGCGTGTGTGCACCTCTGCTCATCTTGTATAACGTACTAAACTCAGAGTACAAGTGTATGTGGGTGGCATCGACCTAGGGAGCTAGAGATGGTGCATGCGAGAAGTCCCGAGAGATAGGTTTAATGCATCTGAAAAAAAAGACTAGCCTATAGCTCGCCACGCAGCTATTCCTGTCGAACGCCCCAATAACCGTAAGATATGTATCCAATGGTGCCGATCATTGCACGTACTACACAGCAGTAGAAAAAGAACTACCATGGCATATGCTACACCACGGCCAAGAACATGTGCCCACGTTACACCATCTAGGAATAGTGCCGCACTTCGAAACTAGAACCGTCAATAAATTTTGAGCTTGCGTCTCGTCACATTCCAAATTACTACTACTACCACACTATATTTAATTGCAAACCTGTTCACACTGATCACAACCTAAATAATTTCCCACTTAGGAGCGTATTAGTACTCGGTTATAAATACTACTATGCCAAGATGACTGCACATTCCTCCTCAACTCCTCATCCACAAAAACAAACAAGTCATTCAGCATCATTCCCTTGCGTCTGCCATGGCCAGCGTGAGTTCTGGGTCGAGAGATTACCACCAGGGAGAGGCGAGCATGGAAGCGAAAGCATGAGAGATGTCCTGCCTTGCCGCGAAAGCAGCCGACATGTCCCGCCACACGGAAGTAGCAGCACAAAGGTCCTGCCGCGCCGCCGAAGTAGCACGGAGGTCCGGCCGCGCCGTCGATGCAGCAGACTAGTCCGACCGTGCCGCGGAAGCAGCAAAGATGTGCCACGGTGCCGCGAATGCAACAGAGATGTCCCGACGCGCCGCAGCGGCCTGGGAAAATGTCTCGCGGGCAGGCGACGACTCTTACAGGCGCATGCATGCGATCGTCCATAGCCAGATGGATCAGATCTCCGGCTGGGCGAGGTTGTAGGACGACATGAAAGCCTCATTTGAACAGGCTACCGACATCATCGGGAACTAAGGGAGGGCAATGAGAGGCTCCAGGCCAAGCACGGCCTGCTGAGGGAGAAGATCGCCTGAAGTGCAGACCAGCAGCAGGAGACCAGTGCCTTGTTGAAGAGGACCGACATCATCATTAAGAAACTTATGGACGAGAATGAGATGCTCTGCATCGAGCACCAAAGGCTGGTGGAGGAATCCGTGGATGCTCTCAAGTAGCGTCTTGAGGACACGAAAAGGCTCATCGCCGCTCGCCGTAGAGACTAGTTCCCGCGGCCAGCAGCAACACATCAAGAAAGTAGAGATCAGCGAGCCAGATTGTTGTCTTCCTTCCTCCTTTGCCCTTGTGTATTTCGGGCGTAGCCGCATGTGGCTTTTTAATTATCTTCCTAATTATGTAAGACAATTATTATCCACTGCCGTTGTCCTTATATATTCATCAGTCTTGCTATAAGTCGCAGTAGATGCTATATAGGTCCGTCGGATCTTACATCAAGATCCGTGCTTTTAGATTTTCTTTTTTATCACTTAAATCTCAGTCGAGTGAGACATAGCCATGCCATTAAATAGAGGCTTAGTTTCAAAAAAACATAGGCTCGGGTGCCATTAATGGAGACATTGGGAGAGAGGTGGACGGCAGATGGAGGTCAAAGGGCTCTCCTCCCAATAAGCACGTGCAGGGGTCTGATTGCACGCCTCTCGTACTCAAATAGCTACCCTGCACGGCGCCTCCTAGCTAATAAAAAAAGGGGACGCATGGCGGCACGTAAATGGTAAATAGAACGCCCACGGTTTCAATAATACTTGTGTTTCTGATTGTAACGTGACAACACTTGTTCCAAAATGACGTTGTTGATTGTTAATGTGTGCGCCTTCGCAAATCGGACAGCAAAATTACCACAGCATGTTGGTGCCATGTCATAGCACCAAGCCAAGTTTCATTATTTTCATGCGTGTTTTGGATTTACAGGAATTAAAAAACTAAGTTTCTCAATGTTTCCAGCCCAGCCAGGACGCCCAGAATTTTGAATTTCATTCCCATTTCTTGCATGGGACCTAGAAATTTACCCGAGGACACACATGTGATTTTTCAACCAACTTTGGTGCACTGGAGCATGTGCTTGTATTTAAAATTTGAATTATGCACACAAAGGTGACACATTCCCTCTTAGAACCACGAGCATTCTTGAGAGAAGCTCCGGTATGCAAGAAGCTTATACCAAAATTTGTTCCTATTCGGCCAATTTTTTTACCATAGCATGGTACTACCATGAAATGACACCATGCCAAGTTTCATGATTTTCAGACGTGTTTTGGATTTACAAGAATTATAAAACCAAGTTTCTCAATGTTCTCGGTCGAGCCACGATGCCCAGATGTTTGAATTTTATTCCCATTTCTTGCATGGAATCTAGAAATTCACCCGAGGACACAGATGTGATTTTTCAACCAAGTTTGGTGCACAGGAACATGTGCTTGTAGTTCAAATTTGAATTATGCACTTAAATGACCAGAAACTCAATTAATGTATAAAAAGGCCAAACGAACCCGGAATAATTCCAAAATTTAACAGGGCACTCATGTACTTCTACATTGCCTTTGTAAAGAAACTGAAGGGGGGCAGCGTATATCGTTTCACACTCAAAGGTGGCACGTTCCCTCTCAAAACCACGAGCCTTCTTGAGAGAAGATTCGGTTTGCAAGAAGCTTATACCAAAATCTGTTCCTTTTCGGCCAGTTTTTTTTGCCACAACATGGCAGTACTATGACATGACACCATGCCAAGTTTCATGATTTTCAGACATGTTTTGGATTTGCAAGAATTTTAAAACCAAGTTTCTCAATGTTCTCCACCGAGCCACGATGCCCAAATGTTTGAATTTTATTCCCATTTCTTGCATGGGACCTAGAAATTCACCCGAGGACACAGATGTGATTTTTCAACCAACTATGGTGCACGAGAGCATGTGCTTGTAGTTCAAATTTGAATTATGCACATTAAATGACCAGAAACTCAAAAAATGTATAAAAAGGACAAACGAACCCGAAATAATTCCAAAATTTAACAGGCCACTCATGTAGTTCTATGTTGCCTTTGTAAAGAAACTCAATGGGGGCCAGCGTATATCATTTCACACTCAAAAGTGGCACGTTCCCTCTTAGAACCATGAGCATTCTTGAGAGAAGCTTCGGTTTGCAAGAAGCTTGTAGGGCTGTTTGGATGGCAGCCCCAAACTGCCCTTCCAAACTTTTGGTCGTTGACCACAGGTTAGGCCAGTGTTTGGATCGTAGCCAAGTTTTTGGCTCACAACCAACTTTTTGGCCAGCCGTTGTGATTCTGCACTAGCGTGTGGGCGAGTTCCCGGCAGCAATTTCCATCACCAAAATTTTGGCATGTCGTCGTTTTGGTCGGGCTGGTGTGGGCATAATCCAAACGGCCCCTATACCAAAACTTGTTCCAAATCAGCCCATTTTTTTACCACAACATGTTAGTGCCATGGCATGACCCCATGCCAAGTTTCATGATTTCCAGGCAAGTTTTTGATTTACATGAATTTAAAATCCAAGTTTCTCGATGTTCTCGGCCGAGTCACGACGCCCAGATGGTTGAATTTCATTCTCATTTCTTCCATGGGATCTAGAAATTCAAGCAAGGACACACATGTGATTTTTCAACCAACTTTGGTGCACCGGAGCATGTGCTTGCAGTTCAAATTTGGATTATGCACATTAAAAGTCCAGAAACTCAAATAATGTATAAAAAGGCCAAACGAACCCGGAATAATTCCAAAATTTAACAGGGCACTCATATAGTTCTATGTTGCCTCTGTAAAGAAAATCACGGGGGAGGCAGCGTATATCGTTTCACACACAAAGGTGACACGTTCCCTCTCGGAACCATGAGGCTTGTTGAGAGAATCTCCGGCTTTGCAAGAAGCTTATACCAAAACTTGTCCCAATTCAGCCAAAAATTATACATCCGAAAACAGGGTTTAGATTATCCCAAACATCTCGCTACCTAGACCAATGTACTATGATTTGAATTCAACATAAAATGGATACAAATATTTGAATTGGAGATCGTATGGTACATGTAGTTCATAGTGAAATATGATTACTGCTATATGCATGTTTTTTGTTATCAAGATAATATTTAAATGATTGTATAACTTGACAACAATCATATTCAAATAAGGAAAATTGATTCAAATTTAGTCCATATGGTAGACAACAATATATATGTTCATAGGGTGGAGTAAAATGTTCATATATATGGAAGATCAAAATGTACGACTACATCAATCATAAACCACAAGGTCACCTAACGATATATTCGAATTCAATAAAACGTGGATTCAAAAATTGAAATTGGAGATCCTGGCATTTGTAATCATATAAAAAGGGACATTACTCTTTCTTTTGGTGGGAATTGATTTGTTTTTTGTTGTTGTTGAGTGCGAATCGATTTGGTACTGTACAGGGTAATCTTGTTCTCCCGATTTTCTTTACATTTTTCTTGTAGTTTTTTCAATGGCATCTATAGCAATATAGTAAAAGGGGACATGACTCTCTTGTGTCTTGTATGAATTGTCCTTTTTACATGTTAAGTTTGTTCTGGTGAACAAGGAATCCGCACCTTGTTATCTCGAAATTTTCAAGCTCGGGTATCTTTTGTATCACCTGCTTTGATCTTCAACCCGCGCCGTGCCTTGTTATCCTGAAATTTTGACGCGCGCGAAAACTCCCTCCTCATCCGAAATCGGTCCCGAAGCCCAGACATGCGAAATCCCCCTTCTACCCCTCAGCCGGAAATGAAGCTCGACGTCGCGGTGTCAAAATTGGTGGGGGTATGCTGGTAACTTACCCTACATTTTGGACAAGCGCGTCCCTAAGCCATGGCTCCCCCCTCCCTTCCCCTTCGTTCCCCCCATTCTTACATCGACGCCGCCAAAACCCATGAAACCCCACGCTCCTCCATCGGCCTTCCGACCACCGCCCAGCCGGAGACTCTTCCCCGACTATGTCGTCCACCGCACCGGATGAGCATCCGTCCTCGATCTCGTCGTCCCACTGGATCAGCTGCCCCGTCCTCCACCTCCAAGGATATGCCCTGACGTTCGCCTCATATATCGCTCCACCTCCATCCCCACAGCACCGTCTTGACCTATCCCACCGGAACCGCAGCACCCTCACCAATTCCTCCGATGAAGTTGAGTCCAACTCGGCGCCACCAAGGAGGTTCTGCACTCACCGCTGCATTTTATCTTTTATTTGATCTCACGGGGCTGTCAGTGCTCGATACCAGCAGCCATGGCGGGTCTCCATCAATGGGCCGTCGCCGGCCACATCATCCATGGCGTCTCTCCCCCATGTCGTTGCTTCCTCGGCGGCGACTTCCACCCTGGCACTAGCTGCAGCTGCTCCGGCTCTCTCTCGTGATGCGGCTCTGTTCTTGATGTTTGTCTTGCTGCTGCATTCCTCTTGCTTTCGTTCATGCTGCTGCTCTGCTCTGCTATTGCTGTCAGTTGAGCTGCTACTCCGCTCTTGCTCTAGTTCGTCCTGCTGCTCTGTCTTGCTCTCGCTCTCGCTGCTGCTGCACGACCTCTGGCAACTACAAGAGTTGCTGCTTTAGCACTCGCTCACGGTGCTACTTCATGACTTGCTCTCTGCTAGTGCGTTCCCTGCTCGAGCGTCTGCTGATTTAGATCACTGCTTCTCTGCTACTAGTGCTCAAACACCCTAAACATCTATTGCAATGCTTTGCTACTAGTTCAATCAGTTTTGACAGTAAAATTCAGTTTCTACTGTAAATTTCAGTTTCTTCAGTTAAGTTCAGAGTGAACAGTACTTATAGCATCTGTCGGAGCGGCCGTGGCGCGGCTGATGCGTTTTACATCTAGCACTTTTTGGTGATGTATTTTACATCATCTATTGCAGATGATATTAGAGTCCCACTTTAGATTAACGTTGTCTGTCTTGTCTTGCTTCAGCCTCGCCGCCGTACACCTCACCGGAGCTGCTCCAACAATGGAACCGTCCAACACAGCGGAGCAGTACCCTCGGTGCCATTTCCAGAGGCCTCAGATCTTCTTCCCCACCTTCGACAGTCACACCAGCATTACCATCCTCCACGTCCAACCCAATGATGCTGAGGTCCACAAGGCTATGCCAAAGAGGTTGTACACTCGTCGCATCACTTTGTTACTCTACATTCATGTCGATCCCTCAGGGATCCTTTGCTATGGAACTACTATGGTACTACTATTTGTGCATTTGGTTAGAGGGAGTGGAGCAAAGCAAAACTGGAGGATTTTTTTCCTTTGGTGTCTCTTTCAAAGAAAAAACGTAAGAATTTTAATATCCACTTGGATGTCCTTTTCAAATTAATATGCATGAAGAACAGAAATAATTGCATTACTGGCATAATAAGATTCTTATTTTTTTCATTTTACGTGGTTTGACTTTAATTTGACCACATTTCTCCATTCCTGTGTTCTTCCAATTCATGTGAACCAAACACCCCGGTTGACTGAAATCCTATGTTTCCAAATGCTCTGTTTTGCACGTGCATTCCTATCCCATTCTTGTGTTTTTCTTGTCCCTGCGTTTATAAAATCCTCCAATTTTAAGTAACCCTTACATATTTACTTCATTTTCAGATAGGCGTCAAAGAAAAGTATGTGTGTTATGTCCTGCTCCTACTGTGCCGTCATCCACCCCACCTGAGGTGCACCATCGACAAAAGCGTTCACTGCAGCAGAGATCCCCCTGCAGACTTTCTTTCGCCGCCTCAGATCATCTTCCCCGTTGCCGGCAGCCACGCCAACTGCATTCCCATCATTGACTGAGCAGATGAACCTGAGGACTACACAATTCCGAAAGAGAGGTCGCAGTCTTTCGTGTTTGCTTACGTTATACATCGATTATTATTACCTACTACTTTATCGTTCAAACTTGAGTTTTAAAATGCCCGTGGGTCTCATATCGAGGCAGCAATGAATAGTATCTGTCTATTATCTGGTTCATCTGGGGTCTTCTATGTGGTTTATGTTGGGTGGGCAACAAACAATAGATGATCCATTGCCTATCTTTTTAAACTGAGGCTATAATCTACCTGCTATCATTAGTTTTGGATCCATCCACTCCTTTGCTACCATCAGTCTTGATTTTTGCATGCACCCCTTAGGCCATACAAAATATAACTATTTTTTATTATGCATGTCAGATATTGTACACAATCGTACTGAACATGTAGAGAAAAAGAGAAGACTGTTGCGTGGGAATATAATGTCATGCAGACGCCGCTCCATGGTGGGCGAAGTGCCCCCCCCCTCCCGCATTTCTAGATTGTATTCCAGAGGAAGATAACTGTTCAGATGGGGATTTATAAGGAGTCGACCACTCCTGTTTACCACCTGAGGTGTTTGCTCTAACCTGGCATGCTAATGTTGGTCATATCATGCATATGGAGCCTCGCATTGCTTACATTATACATCGTATATGTCATCAACTTAGTTTAGATTTGCTTTGTGTGAATGCCACATGTTTGGTTTCTATACCATACTCCCACCATTCCTAAATATTTGTCTTTTTAGAGATTTCAACAAGTGACTAAATACGGAGCAAAATGAGTGAATCTACACTCTAAAATATGCCTATATACATCCGTATGTGGTAATCCATTTGAAATCTCTAAAAAGACAAATATTTAGGAATGGAGGGAGTATATGGGAATTATGCAATGCCATCTTCTTTAGCCAGGCATCATATACGTGAATCATGCAATGCCATCCTGTTTAGCCATTCATCGTATATGTGAATTGTATCGTGCCATATTTTTTCATCATGTATTCCATTTGTCAACAATGTTTATACATTCATCTACTCTTCCTGTGCATCAGCCATTTGAGTCGGTGATACGTCCATTTTTGCATCATGTTTTTATATCGATATTTATTGCATTATCGGTTGTTATTACACGTTATGTCACAATACTTATGGCTATTCTCTCTTATTTTACAAGGTTTATCATGAAGAGGGAGAATGCCGGCAGCTGGGATTCTGGGCTAGAAAAGGAGCAAATATGGGAAACCTATTCTGTGCAGCTCCAAAAGTCCTGAAACTCCACGGAAGTCATTTTTGGAATTAATGAGAATTATTGAGCGAAAGAAGTACCAGAGGGGGCCCAGACCCTGGCCACGAGGGTGGGGGGCGCGCCCACCCCTACTAGGTGCGCCCCCTGCCTCGTGGGCCCCCTGGTGGCCTCCAGTGCCCATCTTCTGCTATATGAAGGCTTTTACCCTGGAAAAAATCACAAGGAAGCTTACGGGACGAAACTCTGCCGCCACGAGGCGGAACCTTGACGGAACCAATCTAGGGCTCCGGCGGAGCTGTTCTGCCGAGGAAACTTCCCTCCGGGAGGGGGAAATCATCACCATCGTCACCACCAACGATCCTCTCATCGGGAGGGGGTCAATCTCCATCAACATCTTCACCAGCACCATCTCCTCTCATAACCCTAGTTATCTCTTGTATCCAATCTTGTATCAAAACCATAAATTGGTACCTGTGGGTTGCTAGTAGTGTTGATTACTCCTTGTAGTTGATGCTAATTGGTTTACTTGGTGGAAGATCATTTGTTCAGATCCTCAACGCATATTATTACTCCTCTGATTATGAACATGAATATGCTTTGTGAGTAGTTACATTTGTTCCTGAGGACATGGGTGAAGTCTTGCTATTAGTAGTCATGTGAATTTAGTATTCGTTCGATATTTTGATGAGATGTATGTTGTCTTTCATCTAGTGGTGTTATGTGAACGTCAACTACATGACACTTCACCATTATTTGGGCCTAGAGGAAGGCATTGGGAAGTAATAAGTAGATGATGGGTTGCTAGAGTGACAAAAGCTTAAACCCTAGTTTATGCGTTGCTTCGTAAGGGGCTGATTTGGATCCATATGTCTAATGTTGTGGTTAGGTTTACCTTAATACTTCTTTTGTATTTGCGGATGCTTGCAATAGGGGTTAATCATAAGTGATATGCTTGTCCAAGTAAGGGCAGTACCCAAGCACCGGTCCACCCACATATCAAATTATCAAAGTACCAAACGCGAATCATATGAGCGTGATCAAAACTAGCTTGACGATAATTCCCATGTGTCCTCGGGAGCTCCTTTCTCATTATAAGAAATTGTCCAGGCTTATCCTTTGCTACAAAAAGGATTGGGCCACCTTGCTGCACTTTATTTACTTTCATTGCTTGTTACTCGTTACAATTTATCTTAGCACAAAACTATCTATTACCTATAATTTCAGTGCTTGCAGAGAATACCTTACTGAAAACCGCTTGTCATTTCCTTCTGCTCCTCGTTGGGTTCGACACTCTTACTTATGGAAAGGACTATGATAGATCCCCTGTACTTGTGGGTCATCAAGACTATTTTCTGGCGCCGTTGCTGGGGAGTGAATCGCCTTTGGTGAGTGGAACTTGGTAAGGAAACATTTATATAGTGTGCTGAAATTTAGTGTCACTTGTTAATATGGAAACTAATCCTTTGAGGAGCTTGTTCGGGGCATCTTTGCCCCGACCAGTAGAGCAAAGAGTTGCTCCTCAACCTACTGAACCTACTGAAAATGTTTACTTTGAGATTCCTTCGGGTATGATAGAGAAACTGCTAGCTAATCCCTTTGAAGGAGATTGAACTTTGCATCCCGATTTACACCTTATCTATGTGGATGAAGTTTGTGGATTATTTAAGCTTGCAGGTATACCCGATGATGTTGTTAAGAGGAAGGTCTTGCCTTTATCTTTGAAGGGAGATGCATTGACATGGTATAGGCTATGTGATCATACGGGATCTTGGGACTATAAACAATTGAAATTGGAATCTCACCAGAAGTTCTATCATATGCATCTTGTTCATCGTAATCGTAGTTATATATATAATTTTTGGCCTCACGAAGGAGAAAGCATCGCTCAAGCTTGGGGGAGGCTTAAGTCAATGTTATATGCATGCCCCAATCATGAGCTCTCAATAGAAATGATTATTCAAAAAATTTATGCTCGTCTTTCTCTCAATGATCGCACCATGCTCGATACTTCCTGTGCTAGTTCTTATATGCTGAAGACTATTGAATTCAAGTGGGACTTATTGGAAAGAATTAAATGCAACTCTGAAGGTTGGGATTCCGACAATGGTAAGGAGTCAGGTATGACACCTAAGTTTGATTGTGTTAAGTCTTTTAAGGATACCGATGCTTTTCGTGGATTTAGCACTAAATATGGACTTGACTCTGAGATAGTAGCTTCTTTTTGTGAATCTTTTGCTACTCACGTTGATCTCCCTAAGGAGAAGTGGTTTAAATATAATCCTCCCATTGAAGTAAAAGTAGTTGCACCTGTTACAGTTGAAGAAAAGACTATCACTTATAATGATCCTATTGTTCCTACTACTTATGTTGAGAAACCACCTTTCCCTGTTAGGATAAAGGATCATGCTAAAGCTTCAACTGTTGTTCGTAAAAGTAATACTAGAACATATACACCTCCTGAGAAAATTAAAGTTGAACCTAGTATTGCTATGGTTAAAGATCTCTTGGCTGATAATATTGATGGGCATGTTATTTATTTCTGTGTGGAAGCTGCTAATATTGCTAAACCCGATGCTAAGATACATAGACCTGTTGTAGGCATGCCTGTTATTTCTGTTAAAATAGGAGATCATTGTTATCATGGCTTATGTGATATGGGTGCTAGTGCCAGTGCAATACATATTTCCTTATATGAAGAAATTATGCATGATATTGCACCCGTTGAGTTAGAAGGTATTGATGTTACTATTAAACTTGCAAATAGAGATACTATTTCACCGATTAGGATTGTTAGAGATGTTGAAGTCTTGTGTGGGAAAGTTAAATATCCTGTTGATTTTCTTGTTCTTGGTTCCCCACAAGATAGCTTTTGTCCCATTATATTTGGCAGACCCTTCTCGAATACTGTCAATGCTAGGATTTATTGCAAAAAGGATGTTGTTACAATTGGCTTGGGGGATATGAAACATGAGTTTAACTTTGCCAAATTTCGTAGACAACCCCATGATAAATAATTGCCTAGTAAAGATGAAATTATTGGTCTTGCTTCTATTGTCGTGCCTCCTACTGAATCCTTTAGAAAAATATTTGCAAGACCATGAAAATGATATGTTTATGAATGAAAGAAGGGAGATAGATGAAGTATTCTTTCAACAGGGTCCTATTCTGAAACACAACTTGCCTACTGAAATCCTAGGGGATCCCCCTCCACCCAAGGGTAATCCCGTGTTTGGGCTTAAAGCATTACCTGATAATCTTAAATATGCTTATCTTGATGAAAAGAAGATATATCCTGTTATTATTAGTGCTAACCTTTCAGAGCAGGAAGAGGAAAGATTATTGAAAACTGTGAAGAAGCACTGTTCTGCTATTGGATATACTCTTGATGATCTTAAGGGCATTAGTCCCACTCTATGCCAACACAAAATTAAATTGGACAAAGACGCCAAACCAGTTAGAGATCATCAATGACGGTTAAATCCTAAGATGAGAGAAGTGGTAAGAAAGGAGATACTAAAGCTCCTTGAGGCAGGTATAATTTATCCCCTTGCTGATAGTGAGTGGGTAAGTCCTGTCCATTGTGTCCCTAAGAAGGGAGGTATTACTGTTGTTCCTAATGATAAAGATGAATTGATCCCGCAAAGAATTATTACAGGTTATAGGATGGTAACTAATTTCCGTAAATTAAATAAAGCTACTAAGAAAGATCATTACCCTTTACCTTTTATTGATCAAATGCTAGAGAGACTATCCAAACACACAAATTTCTGCTTTTTAGATGGTTATTCTGGTTTCTCTCAAATACCTGTGTCAGCGGATGATCAAGCAAAGACTACTTTTACTTGCCCTTTCGGTACTTTTGCTTATAGACGTATGCCTTTTGGTTTATGTAATGCACCTTCTACCTTTCAAAGATGTATGATGGCTATATTCTATGACTTTTGTGAAAAGATTTGTGAGGTATTCATGGATGATTTCTCCATTTATGGATCCTCTTTTGATGATTGCTTGAGCAACCTTGATCGAGTTTTACAGAGATGTGAAGACACTAGTCTCGTCTTGAATTGGGAAAAGTGCCACTTTATGGTTAATGAAGGCATTGTCTTGGGGCATAAAATTTCTGAAAGAGGTATTGAAGTTGATAAATCTAAAGTTGATGCTATTGAAAAGATGTCGTGCCCCAAGGACATTAAAGGTATAAGAAGTTTCCTTGGTCATGCCAGTTTTTATAGGAGGTTCATTAAGGACTTCTCTAAAATCTCTAGGCCTCTGACTAATCTATTGCAAAAAGATATTCCTTTTGTCTTTGATGATGATTGTGTAGAAGCATTTGAAATATTTAAGAAAGCTTTGGTCACTGCACCTATTGTTCAGCCACCTGATTGGAATTTACCCTTTGAAATTATGTGTGATGCTAGTGATTATGTTGTAGGTGTTGTTCTAGGGCAAAGAGTTGATAAAAAATTAAATGTTATTCAATATGCTAGTAAAACTCTTAACACTGCCCAGAGAAATTATGCTACTACTGAAAAAGAATTCTTAGCAGTTGTATTTGCATGTGATAAGTTCAGATCTTATATTGTTGATTCTAAAGTAACTATTCACACTGATCGTGCTGCTATTAAATATCTTATGGAAAAGAAAGATGCTAAGCCTAGACTTATTAGATGGGTTCTCTTGCTACAAGAATTTGATTTGCATATTATTGATAGAAAGGGAGCTGAGAACCCCGTTGCAGACAACTTGTCTAGGTTAGAGAATGTTCTTGATGACCCACTACTTATTGATGATAGCTTTCCTGATGAACAATTAGCTGTCATAAATGCTTCTCGTACTGCTCCATGGTATGTTGATTATGCTAATTACATCGTTGCTAAATTTATACCACCTAGTTTCACATACCAGCAAAAGAAAAAGTTCTTTTATGATTTAAGACATTACTTCTGGGATGACCCACACCTGTATAAAGAAGGAGTAGATGGTGTTATTAGACGTTGTGTACCTGAGCATGAACAGGAACATATCCTACATAAGTGTCACTCCGAACCATATGGAGGACACCACGCTGGAGATAGAACTGCACATAGGGTATTGCAATCCTGTTTTTATTGGCCTACTCTCTTCAAAGATGCCCGTAAGTTTGTCTTGTCTTGTGATGAATGTCAGAGAATCGGTAATATTAGTAGACGTCAAGAAATGCCTATGAAATATTCTCTTGTTATTGAACCATTTGATGTTTGGCGCTTTGATTATATGGGACATTTTCTTGCCTCTAATGGATATACACATATTTTAGTTGTTGTTGATTACGTTACTAAGTGGGTAGAAGCTATTCCAACTAGTAGTGTTGATCATAACACCTCTATTAAGGTGCTTAAAGAAGTTATTTTTCCGAGGTTTGGAGTCTCTAGATATCTCATGACTGATGGTGGTTCACATTTTATTCATGGTGCTTTTCGTAAAATGCTTGCCAAGTATGATGTTAATCATAGAATTGCATCTCCATATCACCCACACTCTAGTGGTCAAGTAGAATTGAGTAATAGAGAGCTCAAATTAATTTTGCAAAAGACTGTTAATAGATCTAGAAAGAATTGGTCCAAGAAACTTGATGATGCATTATGGGCCTATAGAACTGCATATTGTCTCCATATAAAATGGTTTATGGGAAAGCATGTCACTTACCTCTCAAACTTGAACATAAGGCATATTGGGCTATTAAAAAGCTCAACTATGATTTCAAACTTGCCGGCGAGAAGAGGTTATTTGACATTATCTCACTTGATGAATGGAGAACACAGGCCTATGAGAATGCCAAGTTGTTTAAAGAAAAAGTTAAAAGATGGCATGACAAAAGGATACAAAAGCGTGAGTTTAACTTAGGTGATTATGTGTTGCTTTTCAACTCTCGTTTAAGGTTTTTTGCAGGAAAACTTCTCTCTAAATGGGAAGGTCCTTACATTATCGATGAGGTCTACCGTTCTGGTGCCATAAATCAACAACTTCGAAGGTACAAGTCTGAGGGTGGTGAATGGTCAAAGAATCAAACATTATATCTCAGGTAATCCGATAAATGTTGAAACTAACATTGTTGAAACCGTAACCCCGGAGGAATATATAAGAGACACTTTCCAGAACGTTTCGGACTCCGAAACGGAATAGGTATGTGGTACGGTAAGTAAACCGACTCCAAAACAATTCTAATAGCTATTTTTCTTTGTTTTGGAATATTTAAGAATTTAGGAAAATAAGAAGTAGTCCAGGAGGGACACGAGGCCTCCAAGAGGGTGGAGGGCACGCCCACCCTTACTGGGCGCCCCCCCCCCCCGCCTCGTGGGCACCTCGTGTGCTATCCGGACTCTGTTTTCTTGCACGATACTTCTTTCGGTCGGTAAAAATTCATTATATAGTCTCCCGAAGGTTTTGACCACCGTATCACGCAAAAATCCTCTGTCTTTGTTTCGAGTTGTTTTTCTGACAGATCTAGAGCATCATGACGTCACCCTCCTCCAACAGTGAAGACAAGGATGCTTGGCTATTGAAGATAGAGCTGAAAAGAGAAGAACCAAAGGACATCAACAAGGATGAAGGGATCAAGAAGGCCATGGAGCATCAAGCTCTGGCAGTGGAAGAAGAAAACATCCCTCAACCTCTACCTAACCTATTTACCCCAACTGAGATTGAAGCTTTCAAGATGATTGAGTTAGCTCGCATACAAAACAAGTATCTCACACAGGAAAATATTTTGTTGAAGGATCATATCATCGCACTCAAGGGCATTATCCGCAAGTTGGAGGAGCGTTTACGCTCGATGTGCGATTATCCATCATCATCACCACCTTCATCACCTCCGAGGACATAATCACATGGGTATGGGCACTCCCCTTGGCAATTGCCAAGCTTGGGGGAGGTGCCCCGGTATTGTATCACCATCACACTCCTATCTTTACGGTTTTACTTAGTTTGATCCTTTTGGTAATATCTTGATCTAGTAGAATAAGGTTTTGGTATGATTTAGTTTTGAGTTTTGCTTTGTGATCCCCCTTTGTAATCGAGTCCGTGAGTTATCTATAATAAAGATTAGTGTTGAGTCAAGGGCCTTGCTATCTTGCTATGATCTTGAGAAAATATAAGAATAAAAGAAATAAAAGAGTTCATATTGATCTTATGGATAGTAATGACTTCTCACATAAAGAGTATGATACTTAAAAGTTGTTGAGAGTTGACAAACATAGTTTTGGTCATCGTTGCAATTAATAGGAAGTAATAAAGAAAGAGAGGTTCTCACATATAAATATACTATCTTGGACACCTTTTATGATTGTGAGCACTCATTAAAGTATGACATGCTAAAGAGTTGATGTTGGACAAGCAAGACAACGTAATGGGTTATGTTTTCTCACATCTCAGTTAAAGTATATTGTCATGGATCATTCAAACATGTTGAGCTTGCCTTTCTCCCTCATGATATCCAAACTCCTTGCACCAAGTAGAGATACTACTTGTGCTTCCAAATATCCTTAAACCCAGTTTTGCCATGAGAGTCCACCATACCTACCTATGGATTGAGTAAGATCCTTCAAGTAACTTGTCATGTTGCAAGCAATAAAAAATGCTTTCTAAATATGTATTGCTTATTAGTGCGGAGAAAATAAGCTTTATACGATCGTGTGATATGGAAGTAATAAAAGCGACAGACTGCATAATAAAGGTTCATATCACAAGTGGCAATATAAAGTGACGTTCTTTTGCATTATGATTTTGTGCATCTAACCCTAAAAGCACATGACAACCTCTGCTTCCCTCTGCGAAGGGCCTATCTTTTACTTTATGTCTTTACATTATGCAAGAGTCAAGGTGATCTTCACCTTTCCCTTCTTCATTTTATCCTTTGGCAAGCACCTCGTGTTGGAAAGATCCTGATATATATATCCAATTGGATGTAAGTTAGCATGAACTATTATTGTTGACATTACCCTTGAGGTAAGACATTGGGAGGAAACACTATAAGCCCCTATCTTTCTCTCTGTCCGATTAAAACTCCATAACCATAAGTATTGCGTGAGTGTTAGCAATTGTAAAATACTATATGATAGTTGAGTATGTGGACTTGCTGAAAAGCTCTATTCTTGACTCTTTCCGATGTTATGATAAATTGCAATTGCTTCAGTGACTGAGATTATAGTATGTTAGTTCTCAATGAAGTTTCTGAACCATATTTGACATTGTGAATAGATTGTTACTTGAGCATAAGAAATCATATGACAATATATATATATATATATGTTGCTGTTATAAAGAATGATCATGATGCCCTCATGTCCGTATTTTATTTTTATCGACACCTCTATCTCTAAAAATATGGACATATTTTTCAATATCGGCTTCCGCTTGAGGACAAGCGAGGTCTAAGCTTGGGGGAGTTGATACGTCCATTTTTGCATCATGCTTTTATATCGATATTTGTTGCATTATGGGCTGTTATTACACGTTATGTCACAATACTTATGGCTATTCTCTCTTATTTTACAAGGTTTATCATGAAGAGGGAGAATGCCGGTAGCTGGATTCTGGGCTAGAAAAGGAGCAAATATTGGAAACCTATTCTGCGTAGCTCCAAAAGTCCTGAAACTCCACGAAAGTCATTTTTGGAATTAATGAAAATTATTGAGCGAAAGAAGTACCAGAAGGGGCCCACACCCTGTCCGCGAGGGTGGGGGCGCGCCCACCCCTACTTGGCGTGCCCCCCTGCCTCGTGGGCCCCCTGGTGGCCCTCTGGTGCCCATCTTCTGCTATATGAAGGCTTTTACCCTGGAAAAAATCATAAGCAAGCTTACGGGACGAAACTCCGCCGCCACGAGGCGGAACCTTGGCGGAACCAATCTAGGGCTCCGGTGGAGCTGTTCTGCCGGGGAAACTTCCCTCCGGGAGGGGGAAATCATCACCATCATCATCATCAACGATCCTCTCATAGGGAGGGGGTCAATCTCCATCAACATCTTCACCAGAACCATCTCCTCTCAAACCCTACTTCATCTCTTGTATCCAATCTTTGTACCAAAACCTGAGATTGGTACCTGTGGGTTGCTAGTAGTGTGGATTACTCCTTGTAGTTGATGCTAATTGGTTTATTTGGTGGAAGATCATTTTTTCAGATCCTTAATGCATATTAATACTCCTCTGATCATGAACATGAATATGCTTTGTGAGTAGTTACGTTTGTTCCTGAGGACCTGGGTGAAGTCTTGCTACTAGTAGTCATATGAATTTGGTATTCGTTCGATATTTTGATGAGATGTATGTTGTCTCTCCTCTAGTGGTGTTATGTGAACATCGACTACATGACACTTCACCATTATTTGGGCCTAGAGGAAGGCATTGGGAAGTAACAAGTAGATGATGGGTTGCTAGAGTGACAGAAGCTTAAACCCTAGTTTATGCGTGATACGTCTCCAACGTATCTACTTTTCCAAACACATTTGCCCTTGTTTTGGACTCTAACTTGCATGATTTGAATGAAACTAACCCGGACTGACGATGTTTTCAGCAGAACTGCCATGGTGTTGTTTATTTTGTAGAAAACAAAAGTTCTCGGAATGACCTGAAAATCCACAGAGATAACTTTTGGAAAATATAAAAATACTAGCGAAAGAATCAAGGCCAAGGGGGCCACACCCTGTCCACGAGGGTGGGGGCGCGCCCCCTCCCCCTGGGCGCGCCCCCTGTCTTGTGGGCCCCCTGCTGCTCCACCGACCTCAACTCCAACTCTATATATTCCGTTTCGCGGAGAAAAAAATCAGAGAGAAAGTTTCATCGCGTTTTACGATACGGAGCCGTCGCCAAGCCCTAATCTCTCTCGGGAGGGCTGATCTAGACTCTGTTCGGGGCTCCGGAGAGGGGGATTCGTTGCCGTCGTCATCATCAACCATCCTCCATCACCAATTTCATGATGCTCACCGCCGTGCGTGAGTAATTCCATCCTAGGCTTGCTGGACAGTGATGGGTTGGATGAGATTTACCATGTAATCAAGTTAGTTTTGTTAGGGTTTCATCCCTAGTGTCCACTATGTTTTGAGATTGATGTTGCTATGACTTTGCTATGCTTAATACTTGTCACTAGGGCCCGAGTGCCATGATTTCAGATCTGAACCTATTATGTTTTCATGAATATATGTGAGTTCTTGATCCTATCTTGCAAGTCTATAGTCACCTATTATGTGTTATGATCCGACAACCCCGAAGTGACAATAATCGGGATACTTCTCGGTGATGACCATAGTTTGAGGAGTTCATGTATTCACTATGTGTTAATGCTTTGGTTCGGTACTCTATTAAAAGGAGGCCTTAATATCCCTCAGTTTCCACTAGGACCCCGTTGCCACGGGAGGGTAGGACAAAAGATGTCATGCAGCTCTTTTCCATAAGCACGTATGACTCTATTCGGAATACATGCCTACATTACATTAATGAACTGGAGCTAGTTCTGTGTCACCCTATGTTATAATTGTTACATGATGAACCGCATTCGACATAATTATCCATCACTGATCCAATGCCTATGAGCTTTTCACATATTGTGCTTTGCTTATTTACTTTACCGTTGCTACTGTTACAATTACTACAAAACTGCTATCGTTACTTTTATCACTGTTACTGTTACTTCCATACTACTTTGCTACTAAATACTTTGCTGCAGATACTAAGTTATCCAGGTGTGGTTGAATTGACAACTCAACTGCTAATACTTGAGAATATTCTTTGGCTCCCCTTGTGTCGAATCAATAAATTTGGGTTGAATACTCTACCCTCGAAAACTGTTGCGATCCCCTATACTTGTGGGTTATCAAGACTATTTTCTGGCGCCGTTGCCGGGGAGCATAGCCCTATTCTTTGAGTCACTTGGGATTTATATCTGCTGATCATTATGAGGAACTTGGAAGATGAAAGAACTAAGATTTTTCCCTCAACTACGAGAGGAGGTAAGGAACTGCCATCTAGCTCTGCACTAGATTCTCCTTCTGTTTTGAGTAAGCTTGTGACACCTAAACCTGCTACTGCTATTAATTCCGATATGTTGCATTTTATTGATGATGCCACTTCTGCTATGCATGATACTTATGATGAAACTACTTCTATGCTTGATACTACTTTGCCATTAGGTGAATTTCTTGATGAACAACCTTCTAGGGTTAGAGAGAATGAAATTATAGAAGATGAAATTATTGATGATAGTGATGATGAAGGTTCTCCCCCTAAGTATGAATTGCCTGTTGTTCCTGAGGGTTATGTTATGGATGAAGAAACTGCTAGAGATCTTTTTGCTTGCAATGATAGATCTGATCTTAAGAAATTACTAGCTAAACTTAAACAGAAAACTCTGAATGCTAGAATGAAATATGACCCTGCTTTTGCTACTTCACCTATCTTTGTTACTGATAAGGATTATGAATTCTCTGTTGATCCTGAGATAATTACTTTGGTTGAATCTGGTCCTTTTTATGGTTATGAATCTGAAACTGTTGTGGCACATCTTACCAAGTTAAATGATATAGCCACCCTGTTTACTAATGATGAGAAGTCTTGCTATTATTATATCCTTAAGATATTTCCGTTCTCATTAAAGGGTGATGCTAAAACTTGGTTTAATTCTCTTGATCTTGGTTGTGTGCGTAGTCCCCAGGATATGATTTATTACTTCTCTGCTAAATATTTCCCTGCTCATAAGAAACAAGCTGCCTTGTGGGAAATATATAATTTTGTGCAAATCGAAGAAGAGAGTCTCCCACAAGCTTGGGGGAGGCTTCTCCGACTACTTAATGCTTTGCCTGATCATCCTCTTAAGGAAAATGAAATACTTGATATCTTTTATAATGGACTAACCGATGCTTCCAAGGACCACTTGGATAGTTGTGTTGGTTATGTTTTCAAGGAAAGAACAATCGAGCAAGCTAAATTGTTATTGAATAATATGTTGACTAATGAAAATAATTGGACTCTTCCTGAGCCAATTCCTGAGCCAATTGAGCCAACTCCTAAGCCTATTCCTAAACCAACTCCGAAGAAGAGGGGTGTTCTATTTCTCAGTCCTGAAGATATGCAAGAGGCAAATAAATCAATGAAAGAAAAAGGTATTAAAGCTGAAGATGTTAAGAATTTACCTCCTATTGAAGAAATACATGATCTTAATATACAGCCTGTTGAAAAAACACATTGTCTTGATACCAACACAGGTAGTAAAGGTAAATTCTCTCTATAGATATGATAAATTTGAAATCCCATATACTAAATTTCATAGCCAATGCTTAGATGAATTTGATGACTTTATGGCTAGATAAGAAAGTTTTAATGCTTATGTTGGTAGAGAGTTAAAGAGTAATGCTTTCATGATAGGATGTTTGAGTGATTATATGGCTAGAGTTAAAGGTGAACTTAAACTCATTAGCAAATATGCTTCTATGGTTACTACTCAAGCTGAGCAAGTACTTAAAGCTCAAAGTGATTTGCTTGATGAATTAAATAATAAACATGACTTTGCAGTTAGAGTGGCTACTAGAACTGGTAGAATGACTCAGGAACCTTTGTATCCTGAAGGCCACCCTAAGAGAATTAAGCAAGATTCTTATAGAAATAATGTAGATGCACCTAGTCCTTCTAAAAAGAAGAAAAATAAAAATTATAGGACTTTGCATGCTTCTAGTGAACCTGTTGTAGACACACATGAGAATCCCAATGATATTTCTATTTCTGATGTTGAAACACAATCAGGTGATGAACATGAACCTAGTGATAACGTTAACAATAATGTCCATGTTGATTCTCAACCTAGCAATAATAATGATGTAGATATTGAACCTGTTGTTGATCTTGATAACCCATAATCAAAGAATCAACGTTATGATAAAAGAGACTTTGTTGCTAGGAAGCACGGTAAATAAAGAGAACCATGGGTTCAGAAACCCATGCCTTTTCCTCCTAAACCATCCAAGACAAAGGATGATGAGGATTTTGAGTGCTTTGCTGAAATGATTAGACCTATCTTCTTACGTATGCGCTTAACTGATATGCTTAAAGTGAATCCTTATGCTAAATACATGAAGGATATCATTACAAATAAAAGAAAGATACCGGAAGCAGAAATTTCCACCATGCTTGCTAATTATACTTTTAAAGGTGGAATACCTAAGAAACTTGGAGACTCCGGAGTACCAACTATACCATGCTCCATTAAAAGAAATTATGTTAAAACTGCTTTATGTGATCTTGGAGCCGGTGTTAGTGTTATGCCTCTCTCTTTATATCGTAGACTTGAATTGAATAAGTTGACACCTACTGAAATATCTTTGCAAATGGCTGATAAATCAACTGCGATACCTGTCGGTATTTGTGAGGATGTGCCTGTTGTGGTTGCAAATGTCACTATCTTAACGGACTTTGTTATTCTTGATATTCCCGAGGATGATAGTATGTCAATTATCCTTGGTAGACCCTTTTTGAATATTGCAGGGGTTGTTATTGATTGCAACAAAGGCAATGTCACTTTTCATGTTAATGGTAATGAGCATACGATACACTTTCCAAGGAAACAACCTCAAGTTCATAGTATCAATTCTATTGGAAAAATTCCAACTATCATTATTGGAGGTTTTGAATTTTCTCTTCCTACTGTCAAGAAAAAGTATGATATATTCTTATTGTTGGGGATGTTCATATCCCCGTTGAGGTAACCTAGTGTTATTCAAAATTTCTCCGGTTCCATGTTATTCAGAATGAGTTTGTTAACAAGAGACTTGATCAACCTTGTTAGTGGATTCCTTTTGATAATCATGAGATGGATGAAACTAGAAGGAACAACCTTCTGTACCCTCTTTTTACTTTCTGTTATTTAGAAAAAATAAAGCAAAAATAGTATTATCTGTCTGTTTTCTGAATTATCCATGCAATAAAAAATATCCTGAAAATAAAAGTGCTCCAAATGCCCTGCAAATTTAGTATGATTTTTTATGAAATATTTGAGGATTTTAGGCACTGAGAACACAGCAGGGGGGCAAGCACCTGGCCACGAGGGTCCAGGGTGCGCCCACTCCCCATGGGCGCGCCCCCCTATCTCGTGGGCCCACGGTGGCCCCCCTCCACTTATTCCTGCACCCACACACTCCATCTTCCTCCCAAAAAAATCCCCATCCAGCTCAAGCACGAGTTCTAGCTCATTTTGCTGCGATTTTCGATCTCCTTGCTCAAAGCTCCATTCACAAAACTGCTTTGGGAGATTGTTGCTTGGTATGTGACTCCTCCATTGGTCCAATTAGTTTTTGTTCTAGTGCTTTATTCATTGCAAATTTTTGTTGCCTTGGTGACCCTGTTCTTGAGCTTGCATGTCAAATTTGTGAGGTCCCAAGTAATTCTAATGCATGATATAGGCTCTAGGCACTTGTGGGAGTAGTTGCTATCAATCTTGTTTAGTTTGATTCACTTTTATTTTGAAGTTACTAAAAATTTCAAACAATTTCAATAAATGATGAGGAGATTATTGAGGGGCTCTTCTAGCCAAAGCTCCAAGGATAAGCAAGCTAAGAAGAAAGAAAAGGCCAAGTATAATCTTCCTCGCATAGCGGAAGTACGGCTTTGTGAGTGGCCATGTGATAATTTCTTGAGAGCAGTCGGGATTGAAGACTTTTATTCTTTGACCGACTTCCTCCACGACTGAATCGAACAGTATCTCTTACTTACCAATACTTTCATGCAAAACGTTTACTATTACCCTAAGAATTCACCTCCTTCAGTAGCCTTTCATTTATATGATGAGGCTGAGGAAATGTCATTACGTAATTTTTGCACGGTGTAGAATACCCTTTGATGGTAGCCTAGATGAACCACATCGTAAAGATGAGGAAGGTTTTATTGACACTATTACTGTAGCGGAATCGAGGAAGGGTTCCAATGCGAGAATCACTAGCATACATTTTTCCTGTTTTACACTACTTTGCCATATTTGCTAGTCGATGCTTAATTGGTCGCGGAAATAGTGGAAACTTCACTGTTCCTGATATCATTATTCTACTCCATGCCTTATTCGGTGATAACACTTTTAGTATGGGTGTCGTTATTGCTAAACGGCTAAGCCTGAACCGTACAAAGGGCCCCATCTTTGGAGGTATCTATGTTGCACGCCTTGCTGAACATTTCAAGATACCTATTAGGCATGATGAGAAAGAGGAGACACTGCTGCCTCTTACCTTTTTAGATTACAGGAGCATGGTAGCGCATGAGTTTATTGTTGACAACGATGATAAGATGCTTATGTATAACCTGAGATTTAATAAGAAACACAATGAGATTATTACCCTGCCTGCGCCTTCTTTGTTCTTGTCTTTTCAAAGGTTGTGTACGCGCATCGAGGCCAGACATCCGCTCCAGAGCCTAAGCCGGAACATCCATTGGACCCTTATCGTCCATCCTGTTACCAGTGGGATCCGGAGGAAATCGCCAGCCAGTGGTATCCAGATGACACTCCTCAGTACACTGGGAGAGTAGCCGCGTTCCTTGGGCATAGACTAACTTAGGCCAAAAGCCTAAGCTTGGGGGAGTACGTATCTCTCACCGACTTTACATTCATGTTCACACACTATTCTAGTTGTCGGTGCTCATACTCTTTCATTGTATTATCCATGCTAGTTTAATTTCTTTTTCTAGCTTTCTTCTTGTGTGTTTGATAAACCTTAAGAAAACCAAAAAAATATTAGTTAGTTTAATTTCCATGCTTGTAGTAGTAATTAAAAAGAAACCCCAAAAAGATTTCTCGTTCTTCTTTTGCTTGTTGGGAGCTTTCCCGTGTAAATAGTTTTATTTCTTTTCTTTCCTTTGGGGGTCGAGAGGAGAAGATTATAATGAAAATATTTAGTGGCTCTCCTATGCATGATTGTTTATTTAACTTAGAGCCCATATTACTTTATCTTCTCCCTTGCGTGCCAACATGCTATTAAAATGCTTGAAAGAGGCTACAATTATCCCCTACACTTGTGGGTTATCAATACTTTGCTGCAGATACTAAGTTATCTAGGTGTGGTTGAATTGACAACTCAACTGCTAATACTTAAGAATATTCTTTGGATCCCCTTGTGTCGAATCAATAAATTTGGGTTGAATATTCTACCCTCGAAAACTGTTGCGATCCCCTATACTTGTGGGTTATCAATGCGTTGCTTCGTAAGGTGTTGATTTGTATCTATATGTCTCATGCTATGGTTAGGTTTACCTTAATACTTCTTTTGTAGTTGCGGATGCTTGCAATAGGGATTAATCATAAGTGGGATGCTTGTCCAAGGAAGGACGGCACCCAAGCACCGGTCCACCCACATATCAAATTATCAAAGTAACGAACGTGAATCATATGAGCGTGATGAAAACTAGCTTGACGATAATTCTCATGTGTCCTCGGGAGCGCTTTTCTCATTATAAGAAATTGTCCAGGCTTGTCCTTTGCTACATAAAGGATTGGGCCACCTTGTTGCACTTTATTTACTTTCATTGCTTGTTACCTGTTATAAATTATCTTATCACAAAACTATCTGTTACCTACAATTTCAGTGCTTGCAGAGAATACCTTACTGAAAACCGCTTGTCATTTCCTTCTGCTCCTCGTTGGGTTCGACACTCTTACTTATCGAAAGGACTATGATAGATCCCCTATACTTGTGGGTCATCAGTCAGTCATGGGAAAATGTGGAGTGAAAACAAGGTCATCTAAGCAGTCAGTGCTACCTGTCGATGCAGATTTCTTGCTGGTTACAGATAGCTCCTCAGAGGAGGATTCAGAGACAGATGACCAGTCATATCCCCCCCCCCCGAGGTGCATGCTCTAACTTGGCAGGGTTATATTGCTCATATCATGCATATGGTGTCTCGCATTGCCATGCCATCTGCTTATATTATACATGCTTTGTGTGAATGCCTCCTGTTTGCTTTCTATATCAGATATGTGAATTATGCAATGCCATATTTTTCAGCCATTTATCATATATGTGAATTATGCACCGCCATGTAGCCAGGCATCATATATGTGAATTATCTCATGCCATCTTTTTTTTCATTACGTATTCCATTTGTCGACAATCTGTGTATATTGAACTACTCTTCATGTGTATCAGCCATTTGAGCCGGTTATGGAAAAATCTGGAGTGAAAACAAGGTCTTCAGAGCAGGCAATGGTACCTGTTGAAGCATATATCTCGATGGTTACACGGAGCTCCTCGGAGGAGGATTCAGAGACAGATGACCCGTCCCATATCCCACCTGAGGTCTATGCTCTAAGTTGCAATGTTTATATTTCTCATGTCATGCATATGGTGTCTTGCATTGCTTAGTTTAGACATCATATGCACAATATTGAATTCCATCTTCTTAGTTTAGAGATCTTACATGCGAGTGCCAGCTGCTTAGTATATGAATCAATTATGTCAATTATATCATGTCATCCTGTATACTTAGACAATATGTATGTGAGTTATTTCATCCCAACCTATTTTAGAAAGACATCATATAGTTTTGTCATGTCATCCTATTTAGATTCTCATCATATGTTGAATTATGCCATTATATCTTGTTATGTTATCCATCATATATCTGAAACTGTGTCATGCTATCCTGTTTAGTTAGGCATCATATATGTGAAATTGTGTCATGCTGTCATGTTTGGTTAGACAACATATATGTGAATTACCACATCTGTCTATCATACAATGTCTGTACATTCAATTTATTTTCTTGTTTATCAGCCATTTGAATTGGAGGGGGTGATGGCAGTATCTAAGGGAGCAAAACCCGTTCTTCACAAAAGACAATGCTACCCGTTGATGCAGATAGACCCATGGTTCTACTGGCCCACAAACTAGCCCCACCACACATAATCGAGACTCTTCCAGATTGCACACTTACACCATTGGGCAGAGAACCAGCTACAACCCATCTAACCGCAACCCCAACGGATAGTAACCCCCTTCTAGTTGACAAAGCACCATGTCCACCACAGAGTACCCCCACACGAGCAGTTTGTAAAGCAACTGCAGTGCCCAAAGCACGAAGACCACCACAGCTAACCCAAACTCCACATTTAAAGCAGAAGAGCAATTGTTCTCAGGTCAGATTCTGTAGCTATGGTCCATACTCCTTTCCTGTCACTGTATTTACTCATACCAACTACTTTCGAATTTGAAGGATCCAATTGAAACTCCAATGGTGCAACAGGTATGTTTTATACCTATTTCTTTAACTGGATTGCTGTTCTAACTTCTTGCTCTATGTTGATTCCAGTTTAAGTTGCATAAACAGTTATGTTCTCATGTTATGCACATTACAAGTGTTGCCAATGTTGTGTAGTTTCTCACACTTATATTCTGTCTATGTTGTTGTGTCTTAAAAATATATGAGTTGAACTGTGTCTCTATCTTGATTAGGCAACATAAACTAGAATGATATGGACAATACAGTAACCATGGTACATACATATATGTTTCATGTTGTTATCCTGTCCACCTTACTACTGAACCGGTTTACCAAAATGAGTTTCGTATACTACATGCTAAACCTGTGATGTGTCTGCTTGTTTCTCTTGTAGTATGCAAACAAAATATTGGAGAAGAGCACCCTACTATGCAATGGTAGAGAAATTAATACAGATAAGGTTCAAGATAGTGAGACAACCCTGTTGGTCTCCAAGAAAGGTAATAAAAACGATCTTGTAGACAGTGAGAAAACCCCACAGTCCTGCGTTGATGTAGTGTTCGAGTTATTGGCCAGTACCACTGGCACAAGCTCTTCAAACTCGCCGCCTAAATCACTTCGGCTTCTTCAATCTCAGCTACAAGCTGAAAGGCATCAGTCAGTTGTGCTACGGCAAGAAGCCGAAGGACTGAGGAAGCCCCTCCAGAGTTCAGATGCATACTTTCTTGTGCAACAGCAAGCACTGGAGGATTTAAGCGCCAAACAGGAGAAAGTTAATAAGCTTGCTAAGCATCTTGCCAGCATTATGGGTACCCAGGATATTGTTTCTTGAGCTCTTCTGAAGTGGTTTCAGTTCTGGACTTGTTTTGCTATGGCGTTTATATGCTGCTTTGTTCCCTATATTTGCACTAGTGGCGAACTTTGATGCCCAGTGGATGTAATATGTGTAATAGCCATGATAGCCTAGCATAAATTGCTTGCTTATTTATTTCCTTGTTGTCTTGTTTATTTGTTTGCTTATAGTCAGTGCAGTTCTTTTTCCTCGGTTTGCTAGTGGCCGCAGTAAACTATTTTTTAAAACTAGGCCACAATAACCATGGGCTACATATTTACTGTAGTGACACTGGGCCTCCTACCAGCCGTAGAAACAATGGGCCTTCTACTGGCCATAGAAACAATGGTCTTTCTACGGGCCGTAGACACAATGGGCCTTCTATGGGTCGTATCATCAATGGGCCTTATGATTGATTGGCCAGACATGGGCCAATAACAGACCGCATTGTGGCCTTAAACATGCTAGAGTTGGAATTGTCCGTTCATTGGCCGACTATAACGGGCCGTCATTAATAGGCCATATTTGATGACACTATGAAAACGGCCCAACGTTTTAACAGGCCACAAATGGGCCAACTGCAATAACGGGCTGAATTTGGCCCACAAGCAGAAAATGACAGTAACAGGCCATAAGTAACCGAATGTTGGAAATGAGCCCAAGAATAAATGGGCCCTGAGAAGGCCGAAAGATAACATGGGCTAGAAACGGCCCAATGGAATAATGGGTTGTTGATGGGTATAAAGTGATACACTGTTCATTACGGACCAGTTTCACCAGGGGTCGTTAATCGGCCAAGAGTTACAAAGGGCCTCATATGGGCCGAAAGACGTCATGGGCCATACATGGGCCGGAAGTTAAAATAGGCTGGAATCATATTGGACAGCCCAGATGACGCTACTGGGCCTAATTTGTATAGGCCGTAACGGGCCCTGGGTTAGTGGGCTGTAAATGTGCTATATGCAAATAGGCCGTTAACAGGCTTTCTGTGGGCCGGCCTGACACCTTTTGACCAAGTCAAACGGGTCGGCCTTTTCACAGGAATGAGCCTCTGTTGGGTCGTGCCACATGTCGACGTATCATAGGCGCCTTCGGTCCAATGAGTGGATGACATCTATCCCAACGGTGAGCCGACACGTGTTTCCTCCAGCCAATGATGATTTTACATGTGGAAAATCCCCATTGGTCAGGGCTGTTAACGGGTTATCGGATCCAAAAATGGACCCGATAGCTTAACACCTTCCGTTATGGTGGACGCCATGTGTCGGTCACCCTTGACAAAAGCACTTCTGTGATGCGCGATTTATCATCATGGAAGTGGACACTTCCATGATGATAATTTTGGTAATGTTATGGAACACTTCTACGACAGCATAGGTATGACTATCTTGATTATGTCATAAAATCTTCATGGATGTACATGCATGACAGAAAACATGACCTACTGTTACAAACACGTATCATCACGAAAGTGTATTTTTTTTGTGTAGTGTTTCTAAGAATGGATCCTTT